>NC_057801.1:176101460-176446603 GCF_018294505.1 Triticum aestivum
GCCAGGGACAGCCTTAAGTAGGAGGGGACGAGGTGCACCGTGGACAAGGCACTCGGCCTCCGCTGCAATGGCGCTGGCGACCGTTTAAGGGGGGGGTGAGCATGTCTAAGGCGTACGTGGGAGTCGTTTAGGTCATGGGGGAGAGAGAGGAGAGGAAGGGCAGGCCTCTGGCGCTCGCGCGTGCGAGGCCATGCATTGGCCGAGCCGGGCGGCATCGGGCACGAGCAGCAGGGGTGAGAGAGAGGGAGAGGGAGGGGCCTGCACGGCTGTCGTGTTGCAGATGTCGAGGACCTTGACTGGCGTGAGGGGGAGGCTCGAGGTGGACTGGAGCGCCGTGTCAACGGTCGGGAGCACGGTAGCGTGCTCCAGAGCGCGTCTTTGGCCGGCATGCGCGGCTTTTCCGCGGGCACTCGCGCGTCCACTTGTGTCTAGTGGCTGCAGGGGGGAGTAAACAATGTGGCAAGGGCATTGGATGCCTTGGGGAGCCAGTAGAGGAGAGAAGGGGTGGAGAGAGAGTGAAAATGATGTTGTCCAGAGAAGGAAAGTGGATCCATGCCCCCCTTCATCATTGCCTCTCAGGCATGGAAGCACACCACAGGTAGAGGTGGACTAGGAGAGGTCGTGGGAAGAAGTTCAGCTCATGGAGATTAGTGGAAATGGCTAAAGCATGCATTTTAAGTTTCTGCCAGAAGGTGTTTGGTGTAGGTTTGGGCAAGCAAATGGTCTTCCCTTGTCATGAGGCTTGACAGGGTAAAATGGCATGAGAAAATAAGAGGTTCCACCAAGATTGAGTTCATTTGGGTAAAGTTGCCTGTCGGTGTCAAAACCAGCGGATCTCGGGTAGGGGGTCCCGAACAGTGCGTCTAGGCGGATGGTAACAGGAGACAAGGGTCACGATGTTTTTACCCAGGTTCGGGCCCTCTCGATGGAGGTAAAACCCTACTCCTGCTTGATTGATATTGATGGTATGGGTAGTACAAGAGTGGATCTACCACGAGATCAAGGAGGCTAAACCCTAGAAGCTAGCCTATGGTATGATTGTTGTCATGCTTGTTGTGTCCTACGGACTAAAACCCTTCGGTTTATATAGACACGGAGAGGGCTAGGGTTACACAGAGTCGGTTACAATGGTAGGAGATCTACATATCCGTATCGCCAAGCTTGCCTTCAACGCCAAGGAAAGTCCCATCCAGACACAGGACGGAGTCTTCAATCTTGTATCTTCGTAGTCTTGGAGTCCGGCGGACGATGATAGTCCGGCTGTCCGGACACCCCCTAGTCTAGGACTCCCTCAGTAGCCCCTGAACCTGGCTTCAATGACGATGAGTCCGGCGCGCATAATGTTCGGCATTGCAAGGCGGGTTCCTCCTCCGAATAATCCATAGAAGATTGTGAACACCAGGATAGTGTCTGGCTCTGCAAAATAATTTCCACATTCCACCGTAGAGAGAATATCATGTACACAGGTTCAATCTGCTGACGTATCTTGTAGCGTGACGTCACGCCACTACCAAGCCTTTACTTGAATCGTTTTTTATTACACCACCTCAGCACGTTTAGCGAAGCGGTTTCCTTGGCACGTCTTGTCGAAGCAGAGATCGTGTTCCCCTTATTCCGGGATTCTCATCAATACGGACGTGGGTAACCCAACCGCGCCATTGATGGTGGCGCTAGGGAGATAAGCGAGTTTTACCAGGCCGGTGGGGACGTATAGTTTCGTCCGCCTATATATAAGGGGATAAGGATCCGCCTTTTTACCTACGCCTTCTTCCTCCTTTGCTTATCCATCTCCGCGCACTCGAGCTCCAGCGCCCAAGTTCGCGCATCTCGTCTCAACCTTCTCCGACCATGTCCGGAGCGGGAGGTAAATGGTTGGCCTCCACCATTAAGGAGGAGCACATCGCCAAACTGCGCAGCACCGGATACCTTTCCGGCGACATCGCGCATCGGCTGCCCGACAAGGGGCAGCTCATCCCCACCCCCAGGCCCCATGAGAGGGTCGTATTTCTCCCCCACTTCCTCCGCGGACTGGTCTTTCCACTTCACCCCTTTGACCGGGGGCTCATGTTCTACTACGGCCTGGATTTCCATGATCTGGCGCCGAACTTCATCCTCAACATCTCGGCGTTCATCGTCGTGTGCGAGGCCTTCCTCTGCATCCAGCCCCACTTCGGCTTGTGGCTCAAGACCTTCAATGTCAAGCCGAAGGTAGTGAAGGGCACGCGGGCAGAGTGCGGAGGTGCCATGTTGGGCAAGATGCACAACGTCCTCTGGTTCGAAGGGGCCTTCGTGGAGTCCGTCAAGGGGTGGCAGTCGGGGTGGTTCTACATCACCGAGCCGCGCGACCCTACGTGGGCGGCGGCCCCCGAGTTCAGATCTGGTATCCTTGTGCAGCTCACCTCCTGGAAAGAGAAGGGCTTGCTATGGGGTAGTTCGAAGGAGCTGACAGGACTCCAAGCCTGTATCCAGAAGCTGGTGAACAAGAAGCTCAGGCTTGTTAATGTGGTCCAAGTCATGCTCGTCCGCCGGATTCTCCCATGGCAAGAACGGGCATTCAACCTATGGGAGATTGATCCGGCACAGCACCAGGCGTTGAGCGGGCTCTTCGACACGACGTACGAAGGCGCCTGGAGGGTGGTGTTTAAGGGCACCGAAGCCCTCGCATCCGCGACGGAAGATCGCGGATTTCACTCGCAGCGTCCAGCTGACGAGGTAAGTGATTCTACCCCTTTACGGGACACTTGTTGTTAATAGTTCGACCCTAAGCGGGTTTCAATCTCCCTTTTCCTTTGACAGGACTGGATGAAGAAGGCCGAGCATCTCATCTGCCCGGCTCCCATGCCAGAAAACCCAGTGGACGCCCGTCTAGCGGGGCTGCTGGTTCCGGCACCACATGTGGTGCCGGAGAAGAAGGCCAAGAAGGTGGCCACGGGTACTCGAAAGAGTTCCCGTTTTCAGGTGTCCGACGACTCCGAGGCGGATTCCTCCCCCGAAGACGAGGAAGAGGAAGAAGACTCTCTCCCAGAGGAGGGAGAGAGAAAGAGGAAGGCCTCCCCAACAGGGGAGGCCGAAGGGTCCAAGAGGGGAAGAACTATTCCCCCGGATAGCTCCGCCAACGCCAACATTGGCGAAGAAGAGTGGCCCTCGAGGGCCAGGCCTCTGGCAAGATCGTAAGTATCCTGATTCTGAATGATCTGCAATTTCTTTTGTGTCACATAGTGTCCTTCTAATGCCGCATACTGCCTGCAGTCCGGCCGACGATGATCTCCCCGCTTCGTCGAGCAGGTCGTTGGCTCCGTCGGATGTGGATTCCATTTCGACTGCCTCCACCCCTCGCGCCGCTGAAGACGCCGAGGTGGGATCCTAGGAAGGGACCCATCAGGAGGAGGCTCCGGAGGCGCCGCAAGGCAGCCTCCCGGACTTTGCGCCGGACTCCACACCGAAACCCGCAGTGGTTCCGGAGTCCGGCAGGTGGCCCCTTCGCAAGAAGGGCAAGACCGTGACACCGGCGGCCCCCGTCCAATCGGAGGCGCTGGACAACTTGGTGGAGGCGCTCAAAGGCGCTTCCATCGAGGAAGAACACCGCACTATCATGAGTGCGGTGATTCGGAAGGTTCAGCTCGCCAAGAGCGGGCTGACCGAAGCCTGCAGCAGCCTTCTAATAGGCTTTGAGGTAAGAAGTTAAAATTATGTAATGTAATACCGCATAGACAGTAGACCCTGATGCTCGGTACGGTGTTCGGAAAGAAAAGCCGGACTGAGGATCTAAAAAGATATACGCAGGGTTACTAAAAATTATGTCAATATGGGTTTGCAGGCTGCGCTGCTGACCTCTGCTGCACTGACTGCGGAGGTCGGTGCTTTGAAGCAGGACCTCGAGCGGTCCGAGCAAGAGCTCGGCTGTGCCAAGAAGCAACTCGAGGACAAAGAAGGTGAGTAACACCACTGTGAATAGTTACCTTACAGAAAAGGATTTAGGTTGCAATAAAAATAACAAGGATAACATGGGTACTGCAGGGGCCACGAACGAGGTGGCAACCCTGAAGGAGGCTGTGTCCGCGGCCGAATGCAATGCGGCCGCGGAACGGGCAGAGCGAGAGAAGCAGGAGGCGCGGGTGGCGGAAGTGCGGCAAGAGCTCCAGGCTCTCATGGAAAAGCATGAGAGTTTGGAGCGCGACTCAAAGACTCGAGAGTCCGAGCTTGCCTCGGCTCTCGAAAGTGCCAAAGCCGCCAAGGCCGAGGCCCATAAGGCCCTTCAGGAGGTTGAGGATGTGAAGAAAATAGCGGCGGGTAAGGCATTTTTCATGCAAAGCAAGCATGTTAATGTAAACTACCTGACACTTACCCGAATTCGGAGCTCTCCAGGGGCGTTTGCAGATCTGCCTCGCAGTGCATCCGATGCTGCCGCATTCTACCGTGGCGAGGAGGGGAACTCAACGGAGAAGGTCTTCTGGTCTCAATACGCTGAGGCCGGCCTTCCGGTGCCCCCTAGCGACCAGCTGAAGCAGCTGGTCGAGCTCCACAAGGTAGCCGAGCAGGCCATGAAGGGCCTCATAGTCCGGCTGTGGCCTGGAGAGGCCATGCCTGGGAGCTACTTCGGCCTCGTGCGGCGGCTGGTGGATGCGTGCCCCTGGGTGGAGGTCATCAAGTGCTCCGCCTGTATTGAAGGCGCTCGTCGGGCCCTTGCCCGCGCAAAGGTGCACTGGGGCAGGCTGGATGCGGGAGAGGCTTATCACTGACGTGCCGCCAGCGTGCAAGGAGTATCGTACGCCCGAGATGTACTATAAGACTGTCCTGAAGGGTGCCCGCAAGATTGCGGATGAGTGCCCCAGAGATGTAATTATTGAGTAGACTCGCTATGTATTATCCTGTGCGCTGAAAACTTTGTTCATATGCGCTAAGCAACGCTTGTTTGATTTAAAATATTACCTTCTGTGCGGCCGTTCATAAAATCTGAGAGATGGCAAGTCGTCGGCTTCAGCCCCCAAGCCACGAGTGCTGGGGTGTTCGGGATAAACTTGAGCACTCTTGTTCCCATTCTTGGGTCCATCTAGGGAGGCGCTCAACACAACGAAGAAGGCAACCGGACTTATAATGCTTGAACACTCTCACCTAGCCATAGAATTCTATAATTTTAAATTTCGGCGAAGCCCCTAGTATTCGGAAGACCGAGTTCGGGGCGCTATCCACGCCTTGGCCGGACATTATCCGGTTTTTCGCTTGAAGCGGCATAAGTCTTTAAGGACTCGAAAAGACCTCTCAAACAGCGACCAGTCTCTCGCCTTATCATGACAGTCAGTTTTAGCTTTCTCCACTGAGGCGCTTGCCCAGCTCAACCGGGGCGCAATCGCAGTGGTTCTGCCAGTGCCACCTTAGCCGACAGAACGGAACGTAAGGTACCAAAATATGGGAGCCGGGCAAACCCAACTATTGACCCAAGACATGATTCGGAGCCGATTCATATAATGCTATAAGTTCGGGGTGCCGCACTTGTGAAAGTGTTCAGACTTATCACACCATAATGCGGGGAACATAAGCCCCTGGTGTATTCGGCCGTACCAAAATATATGGGTGCAAGATGTCATTAGTGAACATATATGTAAAGTAATGCAATTACAGGCAAAAAGTGCTGCATTATTTATTCAAGGAATTCTACTATGAGTGCGGAATGATACAAATAGAGCGGTAAGCAAGGGATTGGACTGATTAAACATGTCCCCCTCCAGGGGTGGGCTGCGGACTGGTGTATATAATCAAATTTAATGCTCGTAATGGAGACCACCTGAGTGTTCGTCGCAGCCTTCTTCCCTCCCTGGCTGTTGCATCGTGAGTTCGGCGGGTTCGCCGCCGGACAGGGCCTCTGGTGAACGGAGTCCTGTATATACAAAGAAGGAAAATAATAAAAAAGAGCGACACACTTGTGAGCCCCTGGTGTGGTCGAGCCGCACTCTGGGTCTGTTGTGGTCGTGCCCCTCCCCTAGGCCCATGGTATCTCCAGAACGTAATGATGTACGCGGAGGGTTGGTCTTGCAATTATGCAAGGGCTGGGGTTGGGGCCGCATTGCTACGTGTGCTCGGAACGTGCCAGGTGGTCTTGGTTGATGTTGCTCCGGGTGCGTTTGGCCGTGTCCGGCCGTTTAATGGCCGGACTCGAAAATTGCCTTAGAAGGCTGCTCTGTACTTCTGCTGCGAGAGCTGCTGTATGTTCCTCCGTTCGGAGGGAGCATTCCGTATTTCCGTTGACCGTGATGACTCCACGAGGGCCTGGCATCTTGAGCTTGAGGTATGTGTAATGCGGCACCGCGTTGAACTTTGCGAACGCGGTTCGTCCGAGCAGAGCATGATAGCCGCTGCGGAACGGGACTATGTCGAAGATTAACTCCTTGCTCCGGAAATCGTCCGGGGATCCGAAGACCACTTCCAGTGTGACTGAGCCTGTACAATTGGCCTCAACACCTGGTATGACGCCTTTGAAGGTCGTCTTTGTAGGTTTAATCCTTGAGGGGTCTATGACCATCTTGCGCACTGTATCCTGATAAAGCAAGTTCAGGCTACTGCCGCCGTCCATCAGGACTCTCGTGAGGTGAAATCCATCGACGATTCGGTCTAAAACCAATGCGGCGAATCCGCCATGGCGGATACTGGTCGGATGGTCTCTTCGATCGAAAGTGATCGGGCAAGAGGACCATGGATTGAACTTAGGGGCGACTGGCTCCATCGCATATACGTCCCTTAGTGCACGCTTCCGCTCCCTCTTGGGTATATGGGTTGCGTATATCATGTTCATCGTCCGCACTTGTGGGGGGAAACCCCTCTGTCCTCTACTGTTCGGCGGTCGGGTCTCTTCCTCGTCGTCGCTGTGCAGCCCCTTGTCATTGTTTTCGGCAATTAACTTGCCTGCCTGCTTAAATACCCAACAATCTCTGTTGGTGTGGTTAGTTGGCTTTTCGGGGGTGCCATGTATCTGGCATGAGCGGTCGAGTATTCGGTCCAAATTGGACGGACCTGGAGTGGTTCTTTTGAATGGCTTCTTCCGCTGACCGGGTTTAGAGCCTCGGAATCCGGCGTTGACTGCTGTATCCTCCTTGTCGTCGTCGTTAACGCGGCGTTTATTTTTGCTTCGACGCGACCTGCCATTGTGGTCCTTAGTGTCTGGACTACCAGCATTTTTGCTGAGGTTGTTGCTGCGAGCTAGCCAGCTATCCTCTCCCGCACAGAAGCGGGTCATTAATGATGTGAGGGCTGCTATGGATTTCGGCTTTTCCTGTCCTAGGTGCCGGGCTAGCCACTCGTCGCGGATGTTATGTTTGAAGGCTGCAAGGGCCTCTGCATCCGGACAGTCAACGATTTGATTTTTCTTTGTTAAGAACCGTGTCCAGAATTGCCTGGCCGATTCGTCTGGCTGCTGGATTATGTGGCTTAGGTCATCGGCGTCTGGTGGTCGCACATATGTGCCCTGGAAGTTGTTGAGGAATGTGGCTTCCAGGTCCTCCCAACACCCAATTGACTCTGCGGGCAAGCTGTTAAGCCAATGCCGAGATGGTCCTTTAAGCTTGAGCGGGAGATATATGATGGCGTGGAGATCGTCGCCGCGGGCCATATGGATGTGAAGGAGATAATCTTCGATCCAAACCGCGGGGTCTGTCGTGCCATCGTAGGATTCAATGTTTACGGGTTTAAACCCTTCAGGGATTTGATGATCCATTACTTCGTTAGTGAAGCATAGCGGGTGTGCGGCGCCTCTGTATTGAGCAATATCACGACGTAGCTCAAGGGAGCGTTGTCTGCTGTGTTCGGCCCGGCCGGAGTTGTTGTATCCGGCTCGACGTATTCATCGTGGGTCGTGGGGCGCCCACGTGATCCATAGATAGATCTGGATTGTCTTGCCTTATCCTCCAATATATCCCGCAAGTCCGGTAAGTTCCCCCGTGGCTTCGTACTTTTCGAGCGATGCCGGGGTACGGTCTTGATGGAAGGCCTGGATGCCTCTCTGTCGCGACCACGGGGTGGTCGGTCGGTCGTATTGTGCACTGGTGATGAAGGTATATATGCTTCCTCTTCTAATCGGGGGAGCAACTTGCGTTTTGGGTAGCTCTTGGAGGGGCATTCGAGTTCATACTCTTCGGCCGCGAGGACCTCGGTCCATCTATCGGCCAGCAGGTCTTGATCAGCTTGAAACTGCTGCTGCTTTTTCTTTAGGCTATTTGCTGTGGCCATTAGCCTGCGTTTGAAACGCTCTTGTTCGATGGGATCCTCGGGCAAAACGAATTCATCGTCGTCGAGGCTTGCCTCATCTCCGGAGGGAGGTATGTAATTATCATCCTCGACCTCTTCGTCTGCCGCTCTCTTGTGAGGGCTTGCTTCTGCATCCTCCTGCGCTGAATCTTGTAGGAGGGGATTGTCTTCGGCACTCTCTGGGGTGTTATTATCCCCTGTGCCGGAATCTCCGTTCTTGTTGTGGCGAGATTTAGAGCGGCGCCACTGACATCGGCGCTTGGGCTGTATTTTTAAGGAATCTGCCTCCGCTGCTTCTTCGCCGTCCCCATCTTTTGGGGTGTCCACCATGTATATGTCATATGACGAGCTGGTCTTCCAGTGCCCTGTAGGTGTTGGTTCTTGTTCGTCTCCGGCATCGTCGTCCATACCGTCGATGTCTTCGGAGTCATAGTCTAGCATGTCGGTTAGACCGTCGACAGTAGCTACAAAGTGGGTGGTGGGTGGGCTTTGAATTTCTTCGTTGTCCGCATCCCAACCATCCTGGCCATAATCCGGCCAGGGCTCTCCGGATAGCGGGAGATGCTTTAGCGAATTTAGGATGTCGCCAAAGGGTGAGTGCTGAAAGATGTCCGCAGCGGTGAACTCCATGATCGGCGCCCAATCGGATTCGATTGGCAGGGGCGCAGGAGGTTCAGAGTCCGGCAAGGAGTTCGGCACCTCGGAGTAACGAGTTTTATAGGGGACAAGGTCAATGTTCGGCTCCATCGCCGCGGATGTTGCAGCTCCCGAGGCGGTGTCCAGCCACTCGTCCTCGGTGTGCGCGATCGGCTCTGAACTATAGGTCGGAGCGGATTCATGTGCGGCCTCCAAGGCGCTGTCCGGTGGCAGAGCTAGATCGTGCCCATAACGACAGTGCGGCATGCTCGGCTGCGGATCGGATCCATCGAAGATCAAGTCTCCGCGGATGTCCGCCGTGAAGTTTAGGCTTCCAAATCTGACCTGACGGCCAGGGGCGTAGCTTTCGATCTGCTCCAGGTGGCCAAGTGAATTAGCCCGCAGTGCGAAGCCGCCGAATATGAAGATCTGTCCGGGGAGAAAAGTCTCACCCTGGACGGCGTTGTTGTTGATTGAAGAAGCCATCGAGCGTATCGGTGACGACACAGAGGAACTCTCAATGAAAGCACCAATGTCGGTGTCAAAACCGGCGGATCTCGGGTAGGGGGTCCCGAACTGTGCGTCTAGGCGGATGGTAATAGGAGACAAGGGACATGATGTTTTTACCCAGGTTCGGGCCCTCTTGATGGAGGTAAAACCCTACTCCTGCTTGATTGATATTGATGGTATGGGTAGTACAAGGGTGGATCTACCACGAGATCAAGGAGGCTAAACCCTAGAAGCTAGCCTATGGTATGATTGTTGTCATGGTTGTTGTGTCCTACGGACTAAAACCCTCCGGTTTATATAGACACCGGAGAGGGCTAGGGTTACACAGAGTCGGTTACAATGGTAGGAGATCTACATATCCGTATCGCCAAGCTTGCCTTCCACACCAAGGAAAGTCCCATCCGGACACAGGACGGAGTCTTCAATCTTGTATCTTTGTAGTCTTGGAGTCCGGCGGACGATGATAGTCCGGCTGTCCAGACACCCCCTAGTCCAGGACTCCCTCATTGCCAATGCAACTTTTGTAAACCCTAGAAATCAACAGAAATGGACTTTTCAAGATTTATTCATGTAAATCTGTTCTTATTGATGCACCACTTGGTGTAGTATCAGCATTTGAGGTTCTGAGCATTTCCACAAAAGTTGAGATCAAAAAGGAGAAAGTTGCCAATGTAGAGTTGTTCAAATTTGGTTCTGGACAGGAAGGGTTTTGGGGCACTTTGATCAATATAACTTTTTCTCCAACTTGTGCCATTTGGTCTAGATGAATTATTAGACCATTTGAGCATGTTCACAAGGTTTGAGAACATTTGGACATGTTTGGCAATGTAAAGTTGCTCAAACTTCAAAATGGACAGGAATGGTTATGGGGGGATTTCATGAGGTTATACTATTCTACATGACATGATACTTGTCAAGATCATCAAACATGTCATATTTGATATGATAGTATTTTCTTGGATTTTTTGGAGAATATTTCCTTTGTAAATATTTCAAAAGCTTGAAATATCCAAAAAGGGTTTCTGAGGGATTTTACCAATATTTTGAACATGACCATGTGTTGAAACTCTTATATATGGACAATATATGTCCACTGAGTTTCCCTGATTTTTGTCAAATATTTTTAAAACAATAAAATATTTTTCCCTATTAAAGACCATTTCTGGCCTTAAGAAAAAGCTTTTAAATAAAATAGGAAAATAACCTTTAAAATTATATTTTTGTGCTTTCTGGGTATCCTATATCTAATAGGAGTCAAATATATTTTTGGAAAGATTTTTACTGCCCTTAATTAAGTACTTGCCGTGCAAACCTCAATTCAGGGGTTTTTGAAAAGCTAATTTTAGAAAATACTTTTTGGCCAAATTATTTTTGTAAGAAAATACTATATTGCTCTATACACATGGCATGATCATTGGGCAGAAGTTTGGGGCAAGGAAATGAAGTATCGAAGTTGGAGGATTCATTTGAGTTTTAGAGCACTTGCAAACAGCAGTCAAACATTCAATCAAAGCAAAGACAAAACACTCAAAAGTTTTTGTCAAACCACATTTTAGCATGATTTATTGACTTAAGCGTTGTGGCATGAAAATCAGGGTGTGACAGACCTACCCCCCTTACAAGAATCTTGTCCCCGAGATTCCCAAACTAGGTGTGGAAAGGAATATGAAAACTGGATCCGGGGTAGTCTTCAAGTCCTCATGTTGCTTCTGCTTCCGTGTAGTGCTCCATTGAGCTTGAAGTACTTGATGATGTGGCTTCGTGTATGACGCTCTTCTTGATCCAGGTTGCTAATGGGTAGCTCGCGGTAGGTTAGATTGGGCTAGGGGTCGATGGCTTGGTGGTCAATGCCCTCGTAGAGATCGGGCAAGTTAGGAAGTTGGAAACACTTCCGGGGTTGTGATGCATGGAAAGCGTTGTGCACATTAGGTAATTCAGGTTGCAACTCCAGCTGGTAACTGTCTTCTCTTCGTCTCGTAGTGATCTTAGAGGGGGGTTGTTAAATCTTGGAGTGATCTCGAAGGGGGCTGATAAATCTTGGTGTGGGTTCCCTTGTCATGGAAATGCTTGGTTCCTTAGAGAGGAGTGGTTTGTAGATACGCATGGTCTTCAACGAGGAAGTTCACTTCTTGGCCATGGCGGTTGACATAGTTCTTCCTCCTAGACATGACGATCTTCAGATGTTCCTTGACCAGCTCAACGATTCTTCTTCCGTCTTCGGGTAGACAAGTATGTCATCAAAGAAAGATGACAACTAACTTGTCCGAGCACTCCATGAAGTCTATGGGGTACGTAAAGTGGGCTGAGGCATTGGTGGTGGTCATGATTGAGTATCGGCCAAGGTCTTATGATCTAGAACCAAAGCCCAAGGTCAGGATCCGACCATGTTGTGGCTTGGTAGGGCTTAAGGGTTTCAAGGATTCTAGTGTGCGAGTGAATGTTTATCATCCCATCCTTGAGCACAGTTTTTGAGATGCCAATACTTCTACCTAGTCTTCGCCTCATATTACCAAAAGAATCATCTTGTATAGGTCAACTCCAATCATCACTCATGTTATTCATATCCTCATGACTCTCGAGAGGAGGTCTAACAAAATCATATATGTCTACAATCCCCAAACTCATATGTATGTCTAGCCCTAAAAATCCATAGGTAGAACAAATAAGCTGCTAAGCTAGAACGGGACAATCCAAGTGCTCATCCTGTTCTTCCAAGGTCTAAGATAAAGCACCTCTATCCTAAGGAAACACGTCGTAAGCCTCTCCAAGATCTTGTTTCCTTCCTATGAATCAACTCCAGCAGCCCATTAACTACCATTAATCACTACACAATCCATTAATTCCACAAATCCAATGTCTATGATGTTCCACATGATCTCCTAATGTTCCTATAATCCCCAGGTACTTGAAAGGGCTATTTTTGCTATAGTCAGTCCACCAATTCCCGTTATTATGATCTAGCAATACTCCAAGGTCAAGCTCATAAAGATGCCTAATTAAACTCTGACAATTAGTCCAATCTCCTAGCTTATCGTCCACCGAGAAACATGGTATCATGATCGAGATCATCAGTCTAAATCCAATTTACTCCGAACCATGTAGTCATACTCAGCATCTATATTCAACTAGAATCAGCTACTTAAATCCAAATCTCTTGTCCAACGAGGATTCCTACATGTTCCCCCAAGTCATTTCTGTAATATCAATTGTCTCCTTTTAATATCCCATGTCTAAGTTAAATCCAAATACTTACAATTATCCTACTAAATCCAATTTACTCAGGGGTCATGAAAGCTATGCCAATCTATACTCATGATCCCACCAAGTTCATTTACCAACATCAAAGCCTCATAATCCACCAAATAGTCTCATATAATTCCTCAAGTCATTGATATAAACTCATCAAGTCATTTGTCCTCTGCTCCTATATCCTCAAATTGGTCCTCCCTATGGCATCGTCAGTTCTGGTGCAATCATAGGATGATAATGCGCTAGTTCACTATGTCCACTAGTTCCATAATGAACCTAGTGATAAGCAAGGCTTACTGTAGCTTAACTTGTTCTCTTGTGATTCCGTAGGTTAAGCTCGGGGTTAAGGTTTCGAGCTGGGGTATCTCGTGAAGTCTCGAAGGGTCTAGGAATGGGTTTCTAATCTTGAAAGTTAAACACAATTCTACGGGGTTGCATTTGGTCAAGGAGGTTGTAGCAAAAGTCTTCAGTGCTTGTTGGTCGCCGAGGTGGAATCCTTGGTGCATATTGTCTTGCTTGTCTTCAGTTGAGGAAAGAGATGAGAGGGAAAAGTAGCATAGATGGGGATGCCTAAGGGGGTTCTATAGTGCAGGTGCAAACAAACAAGTGCCGAAAGGGCCAAAAACAAACAACTAAATAAAGCAGGTGATATAGTCGTGTTCTGGTTGCCTAGGGCAAAAAGAGCGACTGATATCAAAACACAAACAAAAAAACAAGCAACACACAATCATGGTTCGAACCATCATATGGACTCGATTGCGCATAGGGGTACACGACTCATCCTACCCTAGGGGTTCTCGGACTAAGTAGTCGTGCTTTACTTCGTGCCTCGTGCAGTCTTCTGGGTTTTCCTCAGGTGTTGCTACGCCTCCTGTAGTTGTTCGATGAAACAATCCGGGTTGATCCTGAAGATTCTTCAACAACTTCTCGCCTGTTGAAGTGATGAGGTGACGGTGGCTCCTCGTAGCTGGCATTGACTTGGTCTCCTCTTGTCTTAATCATGACGAACACTTTTGCCTTTTTAAGGTGTTGGCGGTTCCAGGTGGCACTCCTTTATGCAATGACATTAACAAGGCATAATAGAGGCCCAATCTGTCGGACACATTGTTGACAATATCGTCACCGAGAGCGGGGGATGAAGAGAACCGTTTTCCTGCTCACTATAGTGAGGCGGACCAAATGGCTAGGTTCTCATCCACCGGTGGTTGCCGATACAACAACGGTAGTGATAGGGTTACCCTATTAGCGATGTATATCATGATCTTGCATAATCCTATGCCCTGATCGTCGTAGGCTAAGGTTGCATCATCTTGGAGCAGTGTCAAGGGTGTCACCATCTCCTGGGTCTTCATGTCCATTCCTCGAGGATGTATCTTCTGTTGGTGTCGTCTTGTTGTGGTGTCGCCAATCTTGTGTTTAGGAGATGTGGGTGAATGTCTGGCAAGGCGTCTTCCTTCTAGATTATCCACGAGGATTACAAGGAATCCAGTGGTCAGGGGCATAACGATTCTAGCGACCATTAAATTTGAAGGGGAAGAGGAAAGTATATCTTAGTTTTCGAAAAACTTAGAAGGGGAAGAGAAGTATAGATAGTTTTGAAAATTAGTAATAGTTTTGAAATAGCTTTACCCTAACTAACGACCATGCTAACTAAGGCATCCTACAGTCAGGATGGCTCTGATACCAGCTCTGTGGGGACCCCGACTCATAAGTCGAGATCATATAATGCACATGTACAGTGATCCCAGAGATCAATGCTCACTGAACACACATAAGATGAATAACAAGAGTCTTACATCCATACATACCGTCTTACACAAATTATGGCCATTATGGTCAAGTCTTACATTGATAAAGCCTTAAGGGCTGAACATCAAATGAAACACAAGCAGCGGAAATCTTCGTCGATAAGTAGAACCCATGCCATCTGCCTTAACCCTACAGGCATTCTGACTGGGAAACGTCCTAGTTCGCATGTTCGTCTCCAAAGAACTCTTCTTCGAACTCCGGTTCTTTCATGCCTGGTCAATTAAATAACCAGTGGCAAGCCAATGAGTACTTTGAATGTACTCGCAAGCAACCCATGTTTTGGTTCAAGATACAACAATGCATGATATAGGTAAATTTTGCAGAAAGCTAGTTTTGAGTGCAATGACATGTTCAACAACTTGTAAGACATGCATCAAGAGAATTTAAGTAACCATGAGGACAGGTTACAGGTATCAACATAAATAGAGTGGGCACCAACCCATCTCAATCATGTCAAGTTCTTGACTTGACCCAAGTCATTTTATCAACACACACACTCGGTTTGTAAACAAGTGGACGTAGCCCAAGAGAGGTTACCCAACTGTCCTTGACCGTGGACACGGCTTTTCGAATAATTTTACACTCTGCAGAGGTTGCACACTGTACCCACAAGATTCGGGGAACTTCCGTGTCATCCACGACCCGCGATACCTCAAGTACCCGGGGTAAGCACTCGATCACTACCTTTCCCTAGACGACACTAACATGGAGTCCACTCGATTGGTAGTAACCCCCGTGCCCAACATTATCACATAACATTTTCGTGGAGCCATGCTCCATAATCATCTCACATCACAAGCACGGGGTACCAACGGTGTGTTCGGTGCCCCATAAAAATGTTCTTGGCCGCCCTACCTGGCACGACCCCGTCCCGAGAGAGAGCACCAACTCTCCCCCGTCACTAGTAATGCGGGCTCCAAGCTAGTATCGACCTAGGTAATCAATAATGCCCTTTCCCATATAAGGGTAGAGTGGTTGCGCATGTAAGGTTGGAATAACGGTTGCAACTTAAACAAATCCATTTTGAAAACAACACACACACTTGCCTCGGTACACCACTTCGTCATCAAGTGGTTACCCATCTCATTACCTCCCTCGGGCATAAGTGGCACCCGACGGGGTTTTAAAAAAAAGTCTTTTGTAAATACTTTGCCTCCATCACCATGCATAATCCCGTCCCTTTTTGCGTAGCATCTACTTTAGCATCCTATCTACTCCCACCGTCATAACCCTCATAAGAAGGTAGGGTCATGCACAATGCAAGTATCAACGAGGAAGTACGGTGGCAAACCATCAAAGTGGTTACTACCTCATCATGAATCCGTTGCAACAACAATATGGTGCTATATGATATGCATAAAAAGGGTTTCATAGACATGGTCAAAGGGCTGCTTGCCTGTTTTAACAGAGTCTTCGAGGTCTTCAAATATCTCTGGTCCAACTCCGAGCATTTCGTCTACTTCGTCAACTATCGTCGAAAGCAACCATAATAAGCAACACAACAAGGCAGGAAATAAGAGTGCTCTAAAAATATGAGTTGGACTTTTCTAGGATACCTCTGGTCATATGAGGAATGACCAAGGTGATTTCATTGTAAGTGGATCAATGGATATTTCTAAACATTTCAATATGATGGAATCAATGGATTTGATGGATCCACAAGTTGTACACAGAATGCCATTTTATAAAAAGGAGTAAAAGTACCCATTAATTCAGGCATGATTTTAGAAACAATTAGAAATTGGTTTCACTGGATTTGGAGTTGAAATGAATATAATATGGATTTTTGAAGTGGACTTATGTGGATAAATGACCTTTTTAAAAGGTTCAGTGAAACCCAAGGACAACAAAAATGTCCACCGTGGCCTATTAAATAGGACTTGATTTATGGAGTCTTTGAAAATTTGAATCATCAAATTTGGACACTATTTGAATTGTTTATGGATTTTACAAATTTTACAGAAAAGGAAAAAGGAAAGGGAAAGGGTTTTACCCTTATCCAGCGCACTGGGCGCAGTTTAGTAGTGGGCCGGCCCAGTGGCTTGGCTGGATGGCAGAGGAGGCGACGTCGAAGGTGGGTTCATGGAGTGCGCCTTCGGACGAGGGAAACGGATCAGGCCGAAGCCGTCTCCACTTAAACGGGCGGGGCCCAGCCGCTGGGTCGCTGACGCGCGGGCGCAGCGCTCAGGCCGTCGCCTTCAACCTCCCGCGCGGCTTGACGGGAAACAGAGGAGGCGAGGCCGAGTGGCGCCGGCGTTCTCCCCGGCAGCACCGGCCACCTCCGGCGGTGCCCGGCACACCGGCGGACTCAGCGCGCCGCGGCGCACCCATCCAGGTGCTTCACGCCCACGGGGGAGCCCGGGAAGAGAAGGAGCTTCGGGTGCGGCGGACCGGGGCGTCATCGAGGATGGACTTGACGCCACGGCCTCCGGGTTGTGTAAATGGAGAGCGGGAGAGCTCCGTGGTGGTTGCGGTGATGCAATGACCCCCATAGGTGGAGAGGAGGGGGCTCGGACGACGAGGATTTAAGCGATGACCGGCGGCTCGGCTCCGGCCTAGGAGGATGGAGAGCGCGAGGAGGGGAATGGGTTGGTCCAGGGGGTGCACGGGAGAGAGGGGGAGCAAATGGAGCAGAGAGGGGGGCCAGGGACAGCCTTAAGTAGGAGGGGGCGAGGTGCACCGTGGACAGGGCGCTCGGCCTCCGCTGCAACGGCGCTGGCGACCGTTTAAGGGGGGTGAGCGTGTCTGAGGCGTACGTGGGAGTCATTTAGGTCATGGGGGAGAGAGAGGAGAGGAAGGGCAGGGCTCTGGCGCTCGCGCGTGCAAGGCCATGCATTGGCCGAGCCGGGCGGCGTCGGGCACGAGCAGCAGGGGGTGAGAGAGAGAGGGAGAGGGAGGGGCCTGCACGGCTGTCGTGTTGCGAACGTCGAGGACCTCGACTGGCGCGAGGGGGAGGCTCGAGGTGGACTGGAGCGCCGTGTCAATGGTCGGGAGCATGGTAGCATGCTCCAGAGCGCATCTTTGGCCGGCATGCGCGGCTTTTCCGCGTGCACTCGCGCGTCCACTTGTGTCTAGTGGCTGCAGGGGGGAGTAAACAATGTGGCAAGGGCATTGGATGCCTTGGGGAGCCAGTAGAGGAGAGGAGGGGTGGAGAGAGAGTGAAAATGCTGCTGTCCAGAGAAGGAAAGTGGATCCATGCCCCCCTTCATCATTGCCTCTCGGGCATGGAAGCACACCACAGGTAGAGGGGGACTAGGAGAGGTTGTGGGAAGAAGTTCAGCTCATGGAGATTAGTGGAAATGGCCAAAGCATGCATTTTAAGTTTCCGCCAGAAGGTGTTTGATGTAGGTTTGGGCAAGCAAATGGTCTTCCATTGTCATGAGGCTTGACAGGGTAAAATGGCATGAGAAAATAAGAGGTTCCACCAAGATTGAGTTCATTTGGGTAAAGTTGCCAATGCAACTTTTGTAAACCCTAGAAATCAACAGAAATGGACTTTTCAAGATTTAGTCATGTAAATCTGTTCTCCTTGATGCACCACTTGGTGTAGTATCATCATTTGAGGTTCTGAACATTTCCACAAAAGTTGAGATCAAAAGGAGAAAGTTGCCAATGTAGAGTTGTTCAAATTTGGTTCTGGACAGGAAGGGTTTTGGGGCACTTTGATCAATATAACTTTTTCTCCAACTTGTGCCATTTGGTTTAGATGAATTATTAGACCATTTGAGCATGTTCACAAGGTTTGAGAACATTTGGACATGTTTGGCAATGTAAAGTTGCTCAAACTTCAAAATGGACAGGAATGGTTTTGGGGGGATTTCATGAGGTTATACTATTCTCCATGACATGATACTTGTCAAGATCATCAAACATGTCATATTTGATATGCTAGTATTTTCTTGGAATTTTTGGAGAATATTTCCTTTGTAAATATTTCAAAAGCTTGAAATATCCAAAAAGGGTTTTTGAGGGATTTTACCAATATTTTGAACATGACCATGTGTTGAAACTCTTATATATGGACAATATATGTCCACTGAGTTTCCCTTATTTTTGTCAAATATTTTTAAAATAATAAAATATTTTTTCCCTATTAAAGACCATTTTTGGCCTTAAGAAAAAGCTTTTAAATAAAATAGGAAAATAACCTTTAAAATTATATTTTTGTGCTTTCTGGGTATCCTATATCTAATAGGAGTCAAATATATTTTTGGAAAGATTTTTACTGCCCTTAATTAAGTACTTGCAGTGCAAACCTCAATTCAGGGGTTTTTGAAAAACTAATTTTAGAAAATACTTTTTGGCCAAATTATTTTTGTAAGAAAATACTATATTGCTCTAAACACATGGCATGATCATTGGGCAGAAGTTTGGGGCAAGGAAATGAAGTATCGAAGTTGGAGGATTTATTTGATTTTTAGAGCACTTGCAAACAGCAGTCAAACATTCAATCAAAGCAAAGACAAAACACTCAAAAGTTTTTGCCAAACCACATTTTAGCATGATTTATTGACTTAAGCGTTGTGGCATGAAAATCAGGGTGTGACAACTACTCTTCTTGTGTATCCTGCATCAGTCACTTATGATGGGACACCTTTAAGTTGGCAGTGTGATATTGGTTTGCGTCTTGAATATGATTTCTAGCATGTATTGCTTCTAGTTTGATGAAAGCCACCTATGACGAGACAGTTTTAACTTGGCAGAGTGATATTGATTGCACCTTCATATGGTGTCTTGCAGTGTTTCTAATTTGTTGAAGTGCCTTCTACTTAGTTACCACATCATAGGTGTGAATATGTCCAGCCGTCCATTTCTTCGTACATATTCCATCCTCGTATCATGACTTTGCCTTTCATCAGAGTAGTGTTCGTCAGTATCATCCATGAATGATTTCTGAAGAGCGAATTATATTCCTTTTTCTTGTCGGTATGACCTCACAATGCAAAATCAATAAAGCTGAAGGAAATTGGCAAGGCATTGGATGATGGTGGTCCTTCCGAGCAACTGAAATAGAGGTTCTCTATAGATTCTACTCCGCCATCCTCCCAACAAGATTCGCAAGACAACACAAGGCTAGACAGTCAACGTAGCTATGTAGATGATGAGCACATCTCCCCTACTCCACCATCACAGGCGCTTGCTCTAACTTGGCACTATTATATGTGGTTGCATGTTGCGTATGATGTCTAGCTTGTATTGCTTCTAACTTTGTTGAATTGCATCTGCTTACTTTACACATAATGCCTGTGAATATGACATGTGTTCCTGTTTCTACATCAGACTACTATTCTTGCATATCCCGCATCAGTCACTTATGATAAGGCACCTTTAAGTCGCCACTGTGATATTGGTTGTGTCTTGCATATGATTTCTAGCATGTACTGCTTCTAATTTGTTGAAACGACATACAGTTTGAACTTGGCAGAGTGATATTGGTTGCATCTTTCATATGGTGTCTAGCTTGCAGTGCTTCTAATTTGTTGAAATGCCTTCTGCTTAGTTACCACATCATAGGTGTGAATATGTCATGCCATCCTGTTTTTCATACATATTCCATCCTCGCATCATGTGTTTGCCTTTCATTCGAGTAGTGTTTGTCAGTATCATGCATGAATGAGTTCTGAAGAGCGAATTTTATTCCTTTTTCTTATCGGTTTGACTTCACAATGCAAAATCATTACAGCTGAAGGAAATTAGTCCGGCAGTGGATGATGGTGGTCCTTCGGAGCAACTCAAACAGGGGGTCTCTACAGATTCTATTCCGCCATCCTCCCAACAAGATTCACAAGACAACACAAGGCTGGACAGTCAACGTAGTTGTGTAGATGATGAGCACATCTCCCCTACTCCACCATCACAGGTGCTTGCTCTAACTTGGCACTATTATATGTGGTTGCATGTTGCGTATGATGTCTAGCTTGTATTGCTTCTAACTTGAATTGCATATGCTTACTTTACACATAATGCCTGTGAATATGACATGTGTTCCTGTTCCTAGAACATGCGTGTGCATGATGAGCACATCTCCCCTACTCCACTATCATAGGTGCTTGCTCTTACTTGGAACTGTTATATGTGGTTCCATTTTCCGTATGATGTCTAGTTTGTATTGCTTCTGATTATGTTGAATTGCATCTGCGTAGCTTACAACTTATACCTGCAATGATCACTTACCCATAAGACACATTTAACTTGGGACTGTGATGTAGGTTGCATCTTGCATTGTCTTCTAGCTTGTACTGCTTCTAATTTCTTGAAATGGCACTTACGACGAGACACTTTTTACCTGATAGAGTGATATTGGTTGCATGTTCATATGGTGCCTAGCTTTCATTTCTTCTAATTTTGTTGAAATGCCTTCTGCTTACTGTTTTTTCATACATATTCCATCCTCCTATCATACGTGTGAATATGAAACATTGTCTTTTTTGTATATATTACATCCTCCTATCCTGCGCTTGCCTTACATCATAGTAGTGTTCATCTGTATCATGCATCAACCAGTTATGCAGAGCTAATTTTATTCATCTTCTTATGGTTTTGACTTCATAAGGCAATATCAGAAAATAGGAAGGAAAAGAGTAAGTTAGGGGATGTTGGTGGTCCTCTGCACCGAGGCAAACAGAGACTCTCTATATTTGCCACCGCTACTGCTAATGAAGTTGAAGTCCCAAGTCTACATGATGAATTCATCTCCCATACTCCACCATCACAGGTGCTTGCTCTAAGTTGACAGTGTGATAATTGGTTTCATGTTGCATATGTTGTCTAGCCTGTATTTCTTCTATTTTGATTAAATTGCACCTGCTGAGTTTATACGTTATACATGTGCATATGACATGGCTTTCTATGTCTAGAATACACTCCATCTATCTATCATACCATGTTCTTACATCAAAGTACTGCTATTGTGTATCCCGCATCAGTCACTCATGATTGGATGCTTTTAACATGGCAGTTTGATAGTGGTTGAATCTTGCATTGATTTCTACGTTGTACTGCTTCTAATTTTTCGAATTGCCACTTATGACAAGACACTTTTAACTTGGCAGAGTAATATTGGTTACATCTTTCATATGGTGTCTAGCTTGCATTACTTCTATTTTCTTGAAAATCCTTCTGCTTAGTTTGCACATCGTAGCTGTGAATATGTCATGTCGTCCTGTTTTTCTTATATATTCCATCCTCATACAGTTGTCTTACATCAAAGTATTGCTTGTCTGTATCATGCATCAATGAGTTCTGAAGAGTGATTTTATTCTTTTGTGTTGTGGGTACAGCTTGACATGGCAAAGTCAAAAAAGAGCAAGGAAAATAATATAGTAGGGAGTGTTGTTACTCGTCGGGTGAAATGGAAAAGGATATGTCGTCGAGATGCTGCTGGTACTTATAGTGCAGTAGAAGGTCCAAGTCCACCGGCTAAATCTACAAACACAGTATCACCTGCTCCACCAGCTGCAGCATCCGCTTCAACTGTACCAGCATCTCAACCAGTTACTCGTTTGTTTTCTCCGAACTGGCCAGTTCCCAAGCTGCCTTCACACCTAACACTACTTCCAAAGCACTGCTGACACAACATGACTTGGCAAGATCAGATGAACCTCATGAGCATCAACACCAAGATGGTACCTGACCGAGTCAAGTTGCAGTTGCATGCTCCTTTATATGTACTCTCACAGTTTGATGTACACTAACACTTCCCATATTTGTTGTTGAACTAGCACCACGGCGCAAGCGGAAACAGACATCAGGGATAATGCTTGACAGATTAACAAAATCTAAAGGAGGAAGAATGGAGATCCATTTTGAGGCAGGTTTAAAAAGGCCACGTGATGCTACAGAGTCAGCCAAGTTAGTATCAGAGGCAGTCGTTGCCGTTAGGTGTCATGCACTTATCCTCCCAATGTGGATCCAGTACAGGAATGAGAAAGACAATACCCAGTTTAACACCTTCCTTGACCATTTATCCGTAAGTAATGTTATTCATCACAATTAGTAATATTGTCTTGCTTTGTCCATACTTTCTAGCTTCCTCCTAATAAGACTCACATTCTTTTTTCAACAGATGAGGTTCAAGTTGGATCCGAAAGATGATGCAACTAAACAAGCATGCACTCATGTTTTTCAGTCTGCTCTGCAATAGTATCGGTACCACCTTAGAAAATCTCACTTTGAAGGCAAGGCTAACAATGAAATCGCCCAAATATTTCTAGTGGAATATATTACAGATGAAGACTGGACAACCCTCGTTAAACACTGGTCTGATCCAAAGTATCAGGTAGGCTATATGTATTTGATCAGACCACATATTGAACTTGTATTTATGTATGTGCCTTACAAGTGTATCTTCTTCTAGGCTAACTGTTTGAAGAACAAAACCAACCGTTCTAAAGTAAAATTCCAACAGACAACAGGATCTCATAGCTATATTGCACACTGCGAGGCTCTTGTAAATAGCTGCTACTTCCTTCTTTTTTGTGCCATATTATCGTATCTATATTGACTTGTTCCAAATACAGAGGAAAGCCCGTGCAGACCAAAAAGAACCTGAACCGAATGCAGCAAATCTTCAAGGATTGCCACACCAGCAAGATGAAGGGCATGAGCACACCAGTTCAAGCCGTTGTTTTAAGTCCTTACTCCTCCTACCTTGAACTGATTGGTACTGTGATGTGTTCATTTAACTACTTGGTTTGCAGCCAATGTCAGTTACTCTGTTCACTTTTATACACAGTTGTCTTAACGTATCATTTCACCTTACATGGTTTAAAAGAGATGAAGGATATTTTTTCGGTCTTGATCTGTAATCTAGTTGTTATGTTCACGTGTGCACACAATGATAAAATAGCCTGTTTGTTTTATATCTGTTTGCCCATGATATGAATGATGTCATACTGTGTTGATCCTACTTTAAACCATGTCTCTTTGTCCTTAGATGTCAACAAATGTGAGGAAATAGACAATACAGTAGGCATGCTACATGGACATATGTTCCGAAAGTGATTTTATTATGTAGTTGGCACTACAATACATGCTAATGTATTATAGTAGTTCACCAAAATAAGTTATGTATAAACGTTTAACCTACTTTGTTTGTTTTTATCTCATTAGTAACTTATCTGGTACACTAATCTACAAGTTCAAACTTTCAGGAAGCTATGGAACAAATGATTGAACAACCACAACCACCTGAAGGTGACGAGGCTACCACAGGCACAATGTCACCTCTTGCAGCAGTGCGTCAGTATCTCTCCACTAACAGTGCAAAAAGCACCCTCCTGCGTATTTCTGGGTTGGTTGTCAAAGTAACCTCGTACAAATCGCCTACTAAACAAAATCTTCCTGCTAGACAGAGTGATATATCTGTGCTCCAGACACAAGTCCAATCCCTAATGGACGTTGTTTCAGAAAAAAGAATAGTGGTTGAGAAATGTCGTCAAGATATGAATGGTTTTGAAACTAGACTATCAGACATTCACTTCGTTGTTCAAGAGCAATGGCGAAAAAAAGGTGGAGATCTTGCTACTCCATCAGATTCTACAGCCTGAACCATTAGCACTCAGGTCAAATGATCTGTGCTTCTATACATCTGATGGTGCTTTTATCTGGAAGGACTGTAAACTTCATGCCAACAGGCCTTTTGTTGTATGGTTGGAATTTATTTTGTTGTGATACAACATTTATGATGCTGCCACAGGCTGCAGTAATTACGACGCTATTTTTGTATAGTGTAGGTTTATCTTAGTAATGTATTCGGCCGAAAGCTTCGTAGGAGCCCAACATGCCAACATTCGTCGGGCCCATTCCAATTGGGATAAAAACGATTACGGGCTGAAATTGGCATGTAGCCCACTAAAAATATCTGGGCCTAAATTAGCATAAGCTTTCATATTTTTCTAGTAGGCTTGTGCCCATAGTGGGCCTTTAACAGGCCTAAACATAATTTGGGCCCTCAGTAAAAATAGGTCGTTTACAGTGTTGGAAATATGCCCTAGAGGCAATAATAAAAGGATTATTATTATATTTCCTTGTTCATAATAATTGTCTTTATTCATGCTATAACTGTATTATCCGGAAATCGTAATACACGTGTGAATACATAGACCATAATGTGTCCCTAGTAAGCCTCTAGTTGACTAGCTCGTTGATCAACAGATAGTCATGGTTTCCTGGCTATGGACATTAGATGTCGTTGATAACGGGATCACATCATTAGGAGAATGATGTGATGGACAAGACCCAATCCTAAGCATAGCACAAGATCGTGTAGTTCGTTTGCTAGAGCTTTTCCAATCTCAAGTATCTTTTCCTTAGACCATGAGATCGTGTAACTCCCGGATACCGTAGGTGTGCTTTGGGTGTACCAAACGTCACAACGTAACTGGGTGACTATAAAGGTGCACTACAGGTATCTCCGAAAGTGTCTATTGGGTTGACACGGATTGAGACTGGGATTTGTCACTCCGTATGACGGAGAGGTATCTCTGGGCCCACTCGGTAATGCATCATCATAATGAGCTCAAAGTGACCAAGTGTATGGTCACGGGATCATGCATTACGGTACGAGTAAAGTGACTTGCCGGTAACGAGACTGAACGAGGTATTGGGATACCGACGATCGAGTCTCGGGCAAGTAACGTACCGATTGACAAAGGGAATTGTATACGGGGTAGATAGAATCCTCAACATCGTGGTTCATCTGATGAAATCATCGTGGATCCCGCTGTTGGATATTGGCCGGAGAGCTGTCTTGGTCATGTCTGCATGATTCCCGAACCCGTAGGGTCTACACACTTAAGGTTCGGTGATGCTAGGGTTATTAGGAAGACTTGTATGTGATTACCAAATGTTGATCGGAGTCCCGGATGAGATCCCGGACGTCACGAGGAGTTCTGGAATAGTCTGGAGGTGAAGATTTATATATAGGAAGTGCTGTTTCGGCCATCGGGAAAGTTTCGGGGTCACCCGGTATTGTACCGGGACCACCGGAAGGGTCCCGGGGGTCCACCGGGCGGGGCCACCTATCCCGGAGGGCCCCGTGGGCTGAAGTGAGAGGGGAACCAGCCCCTAGTGGGCTGGTGCACCCCCCTTGCCCCCCCCTGCGCCTAGGGTTGGAAACCCTAGGGTGGGGGCGCACCACTTGCCTTGGGGGGCACTCCACCCCCCTGGCCGCCGCTCCCTTGGGATATTCCCATCTCCAGGGCCGGTGCCCCCCCTGGGGGCCTATATAAAGGAGGGGGGAGGGAGGGCAGCCGCGACCCTGAGTCTTGGCGCCTCCCTCCCCCTGCTACACCTCTTCCTCTTCCCGTAGTTGCTTGACGAAGCCCTGCTGGAGTACTGCATCTCCACCACCACCACGCCGTCGTGCTGCTGCTGGAGCCTTCTTACTCAACCTCTCCTTCCCCCTTGCTGGATCAAGAAGGAGGAGACGTCATCCACTCCGTACGTGTGTTGAACACGGAGGTGCTGTCCGTTCAGCACTTGGTTGTCGGTGATTTGGATCACGGCGAGTACGACTCCATCATCCCCGTTCTCTTGAACGCTTCCGCTCGCGATCTACAAGGGTATGTAGATGCACTCCTATCACTCGTTGCTTAGATGAACTCATAGATGGATCTTGGTGAAACCGTAGGAAAATTTTTAATTTTCTGCAACGTTCCCCAACAGTGGCATCATGAGCTAGGTCTATGCGTAGTTCTCTATTGCACGAGTAGAACACAAATTTGTTGTGGGCGTAGATGTTGTCAACTTTCTTGCTGCTACTAGTCTTATCTTGCTTCAGCGGTATTGTGGGATGAAGCGGCCCGGACCGACCTTACGCGTACGCTTACGTGAGACAGGTTCCACCGACTGACATGCACTAGTTGCATAAGGTGGCTAGCGGGTGTCTGTCTCTCCCACTTTAGTTGGAGCGGATTCGATGAAAAGGGTCCTTATGAAGGGTAAATAGAAGTTGACAAATCATGTTGTGGCTTTAACATAGGTAAGAAAACGTTCTTGCTAGATCACCTATAGAAGCCACGTAAAAAAAACTTGCAACAACAATTAGAGGACGTCTAACTTGTTTTTGCAGCAAGTGTCTTGTGATGTGATATGGCCAAAGTTGTGATGAATGATGAATGATATATATGTGATGTATGAGATCATGTTCTTGTAATAGGAATCATGACTTGCATGTCGATGAGTATGACAACCGGCAGGAGCCATAGGAGTTGTCTTTATTTTTGTATGACCTGCGTGTCATTGAAGAACGCCATGTAAATTACTTTACTTTATTGCTAAACGCGTTAGCCATAGAAGTAGAAGTAGTCATTGGCGTGACAACTTCATGAAGACACGATGATGGAGATCATGATGATGGAGATCATGGTTTCATGCCGGTGACGAAGATGATCATGGAGCCCCGAAGATGGAGATCAAAGGAGCTATATGATATTGGCCATATCATGTCACTATTATATAATTGCATGTGATGTTTATTATGTTTATGCATCTTGTTTACTTAGAACGACGGTAGTAAATAAGATGATCCCTTATAACAATTTCAAGAAAGTGTTCTCCCCTAACTGTGCGGCGTTGCTAAAGTTCATCGTTTCGAAGCACCACGTGATGATCGGGTGTGATAGATTCTTACGTTCACATACAACGGGTGTAAGACAGTTTTACACATGCAAAAACACTTGGGGTTAACTTGACGAGCCTAGCATGTACAGACATGGCCTCGAAACACAGAGACCGAAAGGTCGAACATGAGTCGTATAGAAGATACGATCAACATGGAGATGTTCACCGATGATGACTAGTCCGTATCACGTGATGATCGGACACGGCCTAGTCGACTCGGATCCTGTAACACTGAGATGACTAGAGGGATGTCTAATCTGAGTGGGAGTTCATTAAATAATTTGATTAGATGAACTTAATTATCATGAACTTTAGTCTAAAACCTTTGCAAATATGTCTTGTAGATCAAATGGCCAACGCTCATGTCAACATGAACTTCAACGCGTTCCTAGAGAAAACCAAGCTGAAAGATGATGGCAGCAACTATACGGACTGGGTCCGGAACCTGAGGATCATCCTCATAGCTGCCAGGAAAGCATATGTCCTAGATGGACCGCTAGGTGAAGCACCCATCCCAGAGAACCAAGACGTTATGAACGCTTGGCAGTCACGTGCTGATGATTACTCCCTCATTCAGTGCGGCATGCTTTACAGCCTAGAACCGGGGCTCCAAAAGCGTTTTGAGCAACACGGAGCATATGAGATGTTCGAGGAGCTGAAAATGGTTTTCCAAGCTCATGCCCGGGTCGAGAGATATGAAGTCTCCAACAAGTTCTATAGTTGTAAGCTGGAGGAAAATAGTTCTGTCAGTGAGCACATACTCAAAATGTCTGGGTTGCACAACTGCCTGTCCCAGCTGGACATTAACCTCCCGGACGAGACAGTCATTGACAGAATCCTTCAGTCGCTCCCACCGAGCTACAAGAGCTTTGTGATGAACTACAATATGCAGGGGATGGTGAAAACTATTCCTGAAGTATTTTCAATGCTGAAGTCGACAGAGGTGGAAATCAAGAAAGAACATCAAGTGTTGATGGTCAATAAAACCACCAAGTTCAAGAAGGGCAAGGGTAAGAAAAACTTCAAGAAGGACGGCAAGGATGTTGCCGCGCCCGGTAAGCCAGTTGCCGGGAAGAAGTCAAAGAATGGACCCAAGCCTGAGACTGAGTACTTTTATTGCAAAGGGAAGGGTCACTGGAAGCGGAACTGCCCCAAATACTTAGCGAAAAAGAAGGCCGGCAACACTAAAGGTATATGTGATATACATGTAATTGATGTGTACCTTAACAGTACTCGTAGTAACTCCTGGGTATTTGATACCGGTGCCATTGCTCACATTTGTAACTCACAGCAGGAGCTACGAAATAAGCGGAGACTGGCGAAGGACGAGGTGATGATGCGCGTCGGGAATGGTTCCAAGGTCGATGTGATCGCCGTCGGCACGCTACCTCTACATTTACCTACGGGATTAGTTTTAAACCTTAATAATTGTTATTTAGTTCCAAGTTTGAGCATGAACATTGTATCTGGATCTCGTTTGATACGAGATGGCTACTCATTTAAATTCGAGAATAATGGTTGTTCTATTTATATGAGAGATATGTTTTATGGTCATTCCCCGATGGTCAATGGTTTATTCTTAATGAATCTCGAGCGTAATGTTACACATATTCATAGTGTGAATACCAAAAGATGTAAAGTTGATAACGATAGTCCCACATACTTGTCGCACTGCCGCGTTGGTCACATTGGTGTCAGGCGCATGAACAAGCTCCATGCTGATGGACTTTTAGAGTCTCTAGATTATGAATCATTTGACACATGCGAGCCATGCCTCATGGGAAAGATGACCAAGACTCCGTTCTCCGGAACAATGGAACGAGCAACCATCTTGTTGGAAATCATACATACCGATGTGTGCGGTCCAATGAGCGTTGAGGCTCGCAAAGGATATCATTATGTTCTCACTCTCACTGATGACTTAAGTAGATATGGGTATGTCTACTTGATGAAACACAAGTCTGAGACCTTTGAAAAGTTCAAAGAATTTCAGAATGAGGTAGAGAATCAACGTGACCGAAAGATAAAGTTCCTACGACCAGATTGTGGAGGAGAATATTTAAGTCACGAATTTGGTACGCACTTAAGGAAATGTGGAATTGTTTCACAACTCACGCCGCCTGGAACACCTCAGCGTAACGGTGTGTCCAAACGTCGTAATCGCACTCTACTGGATATGGTGCGGTCTATGATGTCTCTTACCGATTTACCGCTATCATTTTGGGGATACGCTCTAGAGACAGCTACATTCACTTTAAATAGGGCACCGTCTAAATCCGTTGAGACGACACCGTATGAATTATGGTTTGGAAAGAAACCTAAGCTGTCGTTTCTAAAAGTTTGGGGATGCGATGCTTATGTCAAGAAACTTCAACCTGAAAAGCTCGAACCCAAGTCAGAAAAATGTGTCTTCATAGGATACCCTAAGGAAACCATTGGGTATACCTTCTACTTAAGATCCGAGGGCAAGATCTTTGTTGCCAAGAACGGATCCTTTCTGGAAAAAGAGTTTCTCTCGAAAGAAGTAAGTGGGAGGAAAGTAGAACTCAATGAAGTACTACCTCTTGAACAGGAAAGTAGTGCAGCTCAGGAAAATGTTCCTGTGATGCCTACACCAACTGGAGAGGAAAATAATGATGATGATCAAGGTACTTCGGATCAAGTTGCTACTGAACTTCGTAGGTCCACAAGGACACGTTCCGCACCAGAGTGGTACAGCAACCCTGTCTTGGAAATCATGTTGTTAGACAACGGTGAACCTTCGAACTACGAAGAAGCGATGGCGGGCCCAGATTCCAACAAATGGCTTGAAGCCATGCGATCCGAGATAGAATCCATGTATGAAAACAAAGTATGGACTTTGACAGACTTGCCCGATGATCGGCGAGCGATAGAAAACAAATGGATCTTTAAGAAGAAGACGGACGCGGATGGTAATGTTACCATCTATAAAGCTCGACTTGTCGCTAAGGGTTATCGACAAGTTCAAGGGGTTGACTACGATGAGACATTCTCTCCCATAGCAAAGCTGAAGTCCGTCCGAATCATGTTAGCAATTGCCGCATACTATGATTATGAGATATGGCAGATGGACGTCAAAACGGCATTCCTTAACGGACATCTTAAGGAAGAACTGTATATGATGCAGCCGGAAGGTTTTGTCGATCCTAAGAATGCTAACAAAGTATGCAAGCTCCAACGATCCATTTATGGGCTGGTGCAAGCATCTCGGAGTTGGAACATTCGCTTTGATGAGATGATCAAAGCGTTTGGGTTTATGCAGACTTATGGAGAAGCCTGCATTTACAAGAAAGTGAGTGGGAGCTCTGTAGCATTTCTCATATTATATGTAGATGACATACTCTTGATGGGAAATGATATAGAACTTTTGGACAGCATTAAGACCTACTTGAATAAGTGTTTTTCAATGAAGGACCTTGGAGAACCTGCTTACATATTAGGCATCAAGATCTATAGGGATAGATCGAGACGCCTCATAGGTCTTTCACAAAGCACATACCTTGATAAGATTTTGAAGAAGTTCAAAATGGATCAGTCCAAGAAAGGGTTCTTGCCTGTATTGCAAGGTGTGAGATTGAGCTCGGCTCAATGCCCGACCACGGCAAAAGATAAAGAAGAGATGAGTGTCATCCCCTATGCTTCAGCCATAGGATCTATTATGTATGCCATGTTGTGTACCAGACCTGATGTAAACCTCGCCGTAAGTTTGGTAGGAAGGTACCAAAGTAATCCCGGCAAGGAACACTGGACAGCGGTCAAGAATATCCTGAAGTACCTGAAAAGGACAAAGGACATGTTTCTTGTTTATGGAGGTGAGGAAGAGCTCGTTGTAAAGGGTTACGTCGACGCTAGCTTCGACACAGATCTGGATGACTCTAAGTCACAAACCGGATATGTGTATATGTTGAATGGTGGAGCAATAAGCTGGTGCAGCTACAAGCAGAGCATCGTGGCGGGATCTACATGTGAAGTGGAGTAAAAGGCAGCCTCGGAGGCAGCTCATGAAGCAATTTGGGTGAAGGAGTTCATCAGCGACCTAGGAGTCATACTCAATGCGTCGGGGCCGATCAAACTCTTCTGTGACAACACTGGAGCTATTGCCCTTGCCAAGGAGCCCAGGTTTCACAAGAAGACCAGGCACATCAAGCATCGTTTCAACTCCGTCCGTGAAAATGTTCAAGATGGAGACATAGATATTTGCAAAGTACATACGGATCTGAATGTCGCAGATCCGTTGACTAAACCTCTTTCGCGAGCAAAACATGATCAACACCAGAACTCTATGGGTGTTCGATTCATCACAATGTAACTAGATTATTGACTCTAGTGCAAGTGGGAAACTGTTGGAAATATGCCCTAGAGGCAATAATAAAAGGATTATTATTATATTTCCTTGTTCATGATAATTGTCTTTATTCATGCTATAACTGTATTATCCGGAAATCGTAATACACGTGTGAATACATAGACCATAATATGTCCCTAGTAAGCCTCTAGTTGACTAGCTCGTTGATCAACAGATTGTCATGGTTTCCTGGCTATGGACATTAGATGTCATTGATAACGGGATCACATCATTAGGAGAATGATGTGATGGACAAGACCCAATCCTAAGCATATCACAAGATCGTGTAGTTCGTTTGCTAGAGCTTTTCCAATGTCAAGTATCTTTTACTTAGACCATGAGATCGTGTAACTCCCGGATACCGTAGGAGTGCTTTGGGTGTACCAAACGTCGCAATGTAACTGGGTGACTATAAAGGTGCACTACAGGTATCTCCGAAAGTGTATGTTGGGTCGACACAGATCGAGACTGGGATTTGTCACTCCGTATGACGGAGAGGTATCTCTGGGCCCACTCGGTAATGCATCATTATAATGAGCTCAATGTGACCAAGTGTTTGGTCACGGGATCATGCATTATGGTACGAGTAAAGTGACTTGCCGGTAACGAGACTGAACGAGGTATTGGGATACCGACGATCGAGTCTCGGGCAAGTAACGTACCGATTGACAAAGGGAATTGTATACGGGTTACATTGAATCCTCGACATCATGGTTCATCCAATGAAATCATCATGGAACATGTGGGAGCCAACATGGGTATCCAGATGCCGCTGTTGGTTATTGGCCGGAGAGTTGTCTCGGTCATGTCTGCATGATTCCCGAACCCGTAGGGTCTACACACTTAAGGTTCGGTGACGCTAGGGTTATTAAGAAGACTTGTATGTGATTACCGAATGTTGTTAGGAGTCCCGGATGAGATTCCGGACGTCACGAGGAGTTCCGGAATAGTTCGGAGGTGAAGATTTATATATAGGAAGTGCTGTTTCGGCCATCGGGAAAGTTTCGGGGTCACCCGGTATTGTACAGGGACCACCGGAAGGGTCCCGGGGGTCCACCGGGTAGGGCCACCTATCCCGGAGGGCCCCGTGGGCTGAAGTGGGAGGGGAACCAGCCCCTAGTGGGCTGGTGCGCCCCCCCTTGGCCCCCCTGCGCCTAGGGTTGGAAACCCTAGGGTGGGGGGCGCACCACTTGCCTTGGGGGGCACTCCACCCCCCTGGCCGCCGCCCCTTGGGAGATTCCCATCTCCAGGGCCAGCGCCCCTCCTGGGGGCCTGTATAAAGGAGGGGGGAGGGAGGGCAGCCGCGACCCTGAGTCTTGGCGCCTCCCTCCCCCTGCTACACCTCTTCCTCCTCCCGAAGTTGCTTGGCGAAGCCCTGCCGGAGTACTGCATCTCCACCACCACCACGCTGTCGTGCTGCTGCTGGAGCCTTCTTCCTCAACCTCTCCTTCCCCCTTGCTGGATCAAGAAGGAGGAGACATCATCCGCTCCGTACGTGTGTTGAACATGGAGGTGCTGTCCGTTCAGCACTTGGTCATCGGTGATTTGGATCACGGCGAGTACGACTCCATCATCCCGTTTTCTTGAACGCTTCCGCTCGCGATCTACAAGGGTATGTAGATGCACTCCTATCACTTGTTGCTTAGATGAACTCATAGATGGATCTTGGTGAAACCGTAGGAAAAAATTTAATTTTCTGCAACGTTCCCCAACATACAGGTGTAAATATCTCGAGCCCATAAAAAACATGGGCCTTTAATACACCGAAAGTGAGATTGGGCCCTGATTGTGCCAAATAACCCACTGGTCTTAGCAGGCCGAAATGGTGGCCCATTTATGATGCGGATCTTTGACAGGCCGAAATTCGGACATGCCGTAAATGCGCCGACCTAATACACGGGCCTTTAACAGGCCGGAACTTCGGTCGGGCTAGATTATCGTCATTTTTATATGGGCCGATAATGGGCCCGATATGACATTGGGCCACATATGGCCCATGGTTTTCGTCCGGCGTTAACAGGCCGAAAATGACAACGGGCTGAAAGTGGCCCAAATCTATAGTGGGCCTCTAACAGGCCGAATGTCAGACATGGCCGAATATGACCCAAATCCTTCACGATCGTTTATGTGCCGAAAGTTTTGATGGCCTGTAAATGGGCCCAAATGAAGCCGGACCTTTAACAGGCCGAAAATACACCGGGCCGTAATTCGGCCCAATTACTTAGCGTACTGTTAATGGGCCAGAAGTGACCATGGGCCGCGTTGATGACAAGTTTAGGACAGGCCGTTGACGGGCTGATTTGATAGAGAATGTTGGGCCTTTAGCTGGGCTGACCCATTATGGTCTGCAGAATCTTGTGTGCCTTTAACTAGGCCGGCCCATTGTGGTCCGCAAAATCTTGTGGGCCTTTAGCTGGGCCGACCCATTATGGTCTGGAAAATCATGTGGGCCTTTAGCTGGGCCGGCCCATTATGGTCCGCTAAATTTTGTGGGCCTTTAGCTGGGCCGGCCCATTATGGTCCGCTAAATCTTATGGGCCTTTGGTTGGGCCGGCCCATTTAAACTTTGTGGGCCACTTTTGGGCCGGTCCACGTGTCAACATATCATAGGCCCATCTCGACCGTTGGATGAGTGACACCTGTGCCAACGCGGAGCTGACGCGTGGATCCGTCAGCCAATGAGAATTTTACACGTGGAAAATCGGCATTGGTCGTGGCTGTTAGCGGGTTATCGGATCCAAAAAAATGGACCCGATAGGTTAACGGCGGTTAACGGCGTCCCGTTACGGTGGATGCCACGTGTGGGTCACCCTTGACGAAAGCACTTCTATGACGCGCGATTTATCATCATGGAAGTGGACACTTCCGTGATGATAATTTTGGTAATGTCATGGAACACTTCTACGACAGCACAGGTATGACTATCTTGATTCTGTCATAAATTTGTCATGGATGTACATGCATGACAGAAAACGTGACCTACTGTGACAAACACGTATCATCACGGAAGTGTATTTTTCTTGTAGTGCATGATGGCACGAGGCCGTGGGGGGCTGCGCCCCCTCCTTCCTTCTCTTCTCTCTTCCCTTTCCTTGACTCCTACTCCTACTACTTGGAAGGGGGAATCCTACTCCCAGTGGGAGTAGGACTCCTCCAAGGCGCGCCATAGAGGCCGGCCCTCCCCCCTCCTCTACCCCTTTATATACGGGGGCAGGGGGCACCTCTAGACACAACAATTGATCATTGATCTCTTAGCCGTGTGTGCTGCCCCCCTCCACCATATTCCACCTCGGTAATATTGTAGCAGTGCTTAGGCGAAGCCCTGCGTCGGTAGCATCATCAACACCATCATCATGCCGTCGTGATGACGGAACTCTCCCGCAAAGCTCTGCTGGATCGGAGTTCGTGGGACGTCATCGAGTTGAACGTGTGCTGAACTCGGAGGTGTCGTGCGTTCGGTACTTGGATCGGTCGGATCATGAAGACGTACGACTACATCAACCGCGTTGTCATAACGCTTCCGCTTTCGGTCTACGAGGGTACGTGGACACACTCTCCCCTCTCGTTGCTATGCATCACCATGATCTTGCGTGTGCGTAGGATTTTTTTTTTGAAATTACTACGTTCCCCAACAGCATGGACATTTGGACTTGCATGATTCAAAGCAATAGTCTATAATTTGACATGAGGACATCAATACTCAAGCATATCAACAAGCAACCATGTCTTTCAGTCCCTAGCCCATTATGCTCAATCATTGATCCATTCATGAAACACACTCGAATATTAACTATGCCCAATGCGCAAGTATGACAATAGTGTTCCCTAGTTGGTGCTTTATAAGAGAAGATGAAGACTCAATAAAAATAAAAATTGCATAAAGGAAATAGATATGCCCTTCGCAGAGGGGAGCAGAGATTTGTAGATGTGCCACAGCTCAAAGCTTAAATTGGGAGATAGAATTGTTTTGAGAGGCATGCTTTTTCTGTCAACAAAAATAACTGAGAATTCCCAATACTTTCCATGCTAGATACATCATAGGCAGTAACCAAACATAAAATAAAGTGTATTCCTTTTCCACCATTCTTTCACAGTCCATGGGTAGCCGTATACACGGGTGCCTTCCATACCAACACTTTCCAAGGAATTTATTATTGGCAACAAAAATATTTTTTTTATTTCGGGTCTAGGCATCCCTATTACCTTCCACACTCTCATGCAATGACAAGTGAATAAGCACTCGTCTTTAGAATAACACATCTAGCATGGAAAATGTTGGCCACCCCTGCCGCTTCATGAGTGGTACGGCACACAAAATGGAAATCCATTTTGAAAATTAGAGTTGGCACATACAAATTTACTTGGAACGGCATGGAAATACCACATATAGGTGGGTATGGTGGACTCATTTGGCACAACTTGGTTTAAGGAGTTTGGATGCACAAGCAGTATTCCCTCTTAGTACAAATGAAGGCTAGCAAATAGATTGAGAAGCAACCAACCAAGAAACGATAACGATCATAAATGAGCATTAAACATAATTAACATCAAATAATGCACCACAAGCAGGATATAACTTCATTGCATAACTATTGACTTTATGCGCTTGCATAGGGAATCACAAACCTTAACACCAATATTCCTACTAAAGCACAATTACTCACCAACATGAGTCACATATTATTATCTCCATATCGCAAAACTATTACAAGGAATCAAACTTATCATATCCGCCGATCTATATGAAAGTTTTTATTACATCCTTCTTGACATATTAGGATCAATTTCATAGCTTCTACCAATTGTCATCACTAGTATCAACTCTGAAAATAATATAAGTGAAGCACGAGAGTGTTCGACAAACTACTCCAAAAAGATATAAGTGAAGATCAAACAAGTAGTTAAGTAAATGGGTAGCTATGTGAGGACTCTCTCCCATTTAAAAATTTCAGATATAGGTATTTTATTAAAACAACAAGCAAAACAAAACAAAATGGCATTCCAAGAATAGCACACATCATGTGAAGAAGTAAAAACTTAGGCTCAACCGAGGCTAACCGATAATTGTTGATGAAGAAAGGTGGGATGCCTATCGGGGCATCCCCAAGCTTAGATGCTTGAGACTTCTTGAAATATTATCTTGGGATGCCTTGGGCATCCCCAAGCTTGAGCTCTTGTGTCTTCTTCATTCCTTCTATATCATGATTTCCCTAATTCTTAAAAACTTCGTCCACACAAAACTCAACAAGAACTCGTGAAATAAGTTAGTATAAATCAATGCAATAATCTTATCATTTTCTACTATAGCAAACCACTAGAATTATTATTTAACATTGCATACTAAATTCCTCTGCATATTTAATACTCCTATCCTCAAATAGAATCATTAAACAAGGAAATATATGCAAACAATGCAAACATAACAGCAAGTTGCCAAAACATGACAGTCTGTAAAGGATGCAAGAATATTCATACTTCTTTAACTCCAAAAATTCTGAAAATTTACCACACTTTAGAAAATTCATCATAGCTTATTGTGCAAAAACTTTCAACATTTTATCACATTCTGACTTTTCTCAAGAATTCATGCACTAGCGTGCAAATTTCTATTTTCAAACAGCAGCATGTAGACTTGCAAGATAAGTATGGTAAAGGCTATAATAGAAATTTTTATTTAAGTAAAAGATACAAAACACTATTGTCGGTGTCAAAACCGCCGGATCTCAGGTAGGGGGTCCCGAACTGTGCGTCTAGGCGGATGGTAACAGGAGACAAGGGACACGATGTTTTTACCCAGGTTCGGGCCCTCTCGATGGAGGTAAAACCCTACTCCTTCTTGATTGATATTGATGATATGGGTAGTACAAGAGTGGATCTACCATGAGATCAAGGAGGCTAAACCCTAGAAGCTAGCCTATGGTATGATTGTTGTTGTTGTTGTCCTACGGACTAAAACCCTCCGGTTTATATAGACACCTATGAGGGCTAGGGTTACACAGAGTCGGTTACAATGGTAGGATATCTACATATCCGGATCGCCAAGCTTGCTTCCATGCCAAGGAAAGTCCCATCCGGACACAGGACGAAGTCTTGAATCTTGTATCTTCATAGTCTTGGAGTCCGGCCGATGATGATAGTTCGGCTATCCGGACACCCCCTAGTCCACGACTCCCGCAGTAGCCCCTGAACCAGGCTTCAATGACGACGAGTCCGGCGCGCACATTGTCTTCGGCATTGCAAGGCGGGTTCCTCCTCCGAATAATTCATAGAAGATTGTGAACACCAGGATAGTGTCCGGCTCTATAAAAATAAATTCCACATACTACCGTAGAAAGAATAATATTTACACAAGTTCAATCTACTGACGTATCTTGTGGCGTGACGTCACACCACAACCAAGCCTTTACTCGAATCGTTTTTATTATACCACCTCAGCGCGTTTAGCGAAGCGGTTTCCTTGGCACGTCTTGTCGAAGCAGAGATCGTGTTCCCCTTATTCTGGGATCCTCATCAATACGGATGTGGGTAACCCAACCCCGCCATTGATTGCGGCGCTTGGGAGATAAGCGAGTTTTACCAGGCCAGTAGGGACGCATAGTTTCATCCGCCCATATATAAGGGGATAAGGATCCACCCTTTTTACCTACGCCTTCTTCCTCCTTTGCTTATCCATCTCCGTGCACTCGAGCTCCAACGCCCAAGTCTGCACATCTCACCTCGACCTTCTCCAACCATGTCAAGAAGCTGCGCGACGCCGGATATTTGTCCAGCGACATCGCGCACCGGCTCCCCAACGAGGGGCAGCTCATCCCCACCCCCGGGCCCCATGAGAGGGTAGTATTCCTTCCCCATTTCCTCCGCGGACAGGGCTTTCCACTCTACCCCTTTGTCCGGGGGCTCATGTTCTACTACGGCCTGGATTTCCACAACCTGGCCCCAAATTTTATCCTCAATATTTCAGCGTTTATCGTCGTGTGTGAGGCCTTCCTCTGCATCCAGCCCCACTTTGGCTTGTGGCTAAAGACCTTCAATGTCAAGCCGAAGGTTGTGAAGGGCAGCCAAGCGGAGTGCGGAGGCACCATGGTGGGCAAAATGCCTAACGTCACTTGGCTCGAGGGTGCCTTCGTGGAATCCATCAAAGGGTGGCAATCGGGGTGGTTCTACATCACCGAGCCGCGTGACCCTAAATGGGCAGCGGCCCCCGAATTCAGATCTGGCATCCCCATGCAGCTCACCTCCTGGAAAGAGAAGGGCTTGCTATGGGGTAGTTCGGAAGAGCTGACCGGACTCCAGTCCTGTCTCCAGACCCTGGTGAACAAGAAGCTCAAGCTTGTCAACATGATCCAGGTCATGCTCGTCCGCCGGATTCTCCCCTGCCAGCAATGGGACTTCAATTTGTGGGAGTTTGATCCGGCACAGCACCAGACCTTAAGCGAGCTCTTCGACACTACGTACGAAGCGTCCTGGAGGGTGCTGTTCAAGGGCGCCGAACCTCCCGCATCCGCTATCAAAGATCGCGGATTCAGCACGCAGCGTCCGGCTGGCGAGGTAAGCTATGTCATCCTTTATGGGACACTTGCTTTTCATAGTTTGACACTATGCGGGATCTAAACTCAAATACCTTTAACATGCCTGGCAGAAGACATCCGGACAGGTTAAGTGTCCGGCTCCCCTTCCAGAAGACCCAGCGGACGCCCGTTTGACAGGGCTGCTGGTCCCGGCACTTTACGTAGTGCCGGACAAGAAGGCCAAGAAGAAGGCCACGAGAACCCGAAGGAGTTCCCGGCGTCAGGTGGTATCGGACTCATCGTCCGATGACTCCAAGGCGGACTCCTCCCACGAGGACGAGGAGGAGAAGAAGGAGGCCTCTCCCCCAGCGGGGGGAGAGAAGAAGAGGAAGGCCTCCCCAACGAGGGAGGCCGAAGGGTCCAAGAAGGGAAGGACCCTTCCCCCGGACTATTCCGCCAACGTCGACGACGGCAACGAGGAGTGGCCCTCAAGGGCCAAGCCCCTGGCGAGATCGTAAGTATCCAGACTCCTAGATGATTTATAATTTTCTTTTTTGTCACATGGTGTCTTTCTAATGCCGCATACAACCCTGTAGTCCGCCCAAGGACGATCTTCCCGCTTCGTCGAGCGGGTCCTTGGGCACGTCGGATATGGATTCTCTTCCGACCGCCTCCACCCCCTGTGACGCTGACGACGCCGAGGTGGGATCCCGGGAAGGGACCCACCAGGAGGAGGAGGCCCCAGAGGTGCCACAGGGCAACCTCTCGGACTTTGCACCGGACTCCGCACCGGAACCTGTAGTGGTTCCGGAGTCCGGCAGGCGGCCCCTTCGTAAGAAGGGCAAGATTATGACACCGGCGGCCTCCGTCCAACTGGAGGCGCCGGATAACTTGCTGGAGGCGCTCAACGGCGCTTCCATCGAAGAACACCGCACTGTCATGAGTGCGGTGATTCAGAAGGTTCAGCTCGCCAAGAGCGGGCTGACCGAGGCCTGCAGCAGCCTTCTAACAGGCTTTGAGGTAAGAATTTTAAGATGTGTAATATAATACCGCATAGACAGTAGCCCCTGATGCTCGGTTCGGTGTTCGGAAAGAAAAGCCGGACTGAGGATCTAAAAAGATATACGCAGGAGTCTAAAAAATATGTCTATATGGGATTGCAGGCTGCGCTGCTGACCTCTGCCGCACTGACTGCGGAGGTCGATGCTTTGAAGCAGAGCCTCGAGCGGTCCGAGAGCAAGCTCGGCCATGCCAAGAAGCAGCTCGGGGACAAGGAAGGTGAGTAACACCGTATTAAAGTTGTACCTTACAGAAAAGGATTTGGTTGCAAGAGAAATAACAAGGATAACGTGGGTACTCCAGGGGCCACGAATGAGGTGGCAACCCTGAAGGAGGCGGTGTCCGCGGCCGAACGCAATGCAGTCGTGAAGCGAGCCGAGCGAGAGAAGTGGGAGGCGCGGGTGGCAGATGTACATCAAGAGCTCCAGGCAAGCGCGACTCAAAGACTCGAGAGTCCGAGTTTGCATCGGCTCTTGAGAGTGCCAAAGCCGCTAAGGCCGAAGCCCACAAGGCCCTCCAGGAAATCGAGGCGTTGAAGAAGATAGCGGCGGGTAAGGCATTTTTCATGCAAAGCAAGCATGTGAATGTGAATTACCTATTACTTACCCGAATTCGGAGCTCTCCAGGAGCGTTCGCAGATCTGGGGCGCAGCGTGTCCGATGCTGCCGCTTTCTACCGGGCCGAGGAGGGGAGCTCGACGGAGAAGGTCTTCTGGTCTCAGTATGCTGAGGCCGGAGATCCGGTGCCCCTTAGCGACCAGCTGAAGCAGCTGGTCGAGCTCCACAAGGTGGCCGAACAAGCCATGAAGGGCCTCATAGTTCGGCTGTGGCCCAAGGAGGCCATGCCTGGGAGCTACTTCGGCCTAGTGCGGCGGCTAGTGGATGCGTGTCCCTGGGTTGAAGTCGTCAAGCACTCCGCCTGCATTGAAGGTGCCCGTCGGGCCCTTGCCCGTGCAAAGGTGCACTGGGGCAGGATGGACGCTGAGAAGCTTGTGACGGGCGCGCCACCGACGGGCAAGGAGTATCGCACGCCCGAAATGTATTATAAGAGTGTCCTGAAGGGTGCCCGCATGATTGCGGGTGAGTGCTCCAAAGATGTAATATTTTAGTAGGCTCGCATTGTGTTATCCTGTGCGCTGAAAACTTTGTTCATATGTGAGGGAGTCCTGGACTAGGGGGTGTCCGGACAGCCGGACTATCATCGTCCGCCGGACTCCAAGACTACGAAGATACAAGATTGAAGACTCCGTCCCGTGTCCGGATGGGACTTTCCTTGGCCTGGAAGGCAAGCTTGGGGATACGGATATGTAGATCTCCTACCATTGTCACCGACTCTGTGTAACCCTAGCCTCCTCTGGTGTCTATATAAACCGGAGGGCTTTAGTCCGTAGGACAACATACATTACAACAATCATACCATAGGCTAGCTTCTAGGGTTTAGCCTCCTTGATCTCGTGGTAGATCCACTCTTGTACTACCCATATCATCAATATTAATCAAGCAGGACGTAGGGTTTTACCTCCATCGAGAGGGCCCGAACCTGGGTAAAACATCGCGTCCCTTGTCTCCTGTTACCATCTGCCTAGACGCACAGTTCGGGACCCCCTACCCGAGATCCGCCAGTTTTGACACCGACATTGGTGCTTTCATTGAGATTTCCTCTGTGTCGTCATCGATAGGCTGGATGGCGTCTTCAACCAACAACGCTGTCCAGGGTGAGACTTTTCTCCCCGGACAGACCTTCGTATTCGGCGGCTTCGCACTGCGGGCTAATTCGCTTGGCCATCTGGAGCAGATCGAAAGCTACGCCCCTGGCCGTCAGGTCAGATTCGGAAGCCTAAACTTCATGGCCGATGTCCGCGGAAACTTGATCTTCGACGGACCCGAGCCACTGCCTAGCGCGCCGCACTGTTGCGATGGGCACGATCTAGCTCTGCCGCCGAACAGTGCCTTGGTGGCCGCACATGAATCCGCTCCGGCCATTAGTCCGGAGCCGATCGCCCGGATAGAGGATCGGTGGATAGACACCGCCTCGAGGGCTTCAACTTCCACGGCGATGGAGACGAACATCAATCTTGTCCCCCGCGAAACTTGTGATTCCGAGGTGCCGGACTCCTTGCCGGACTCCGAACCTCCCGCGCCCCTACCAATCGATTTGGATTGGGCGCCGGTTATGGAATTCACCGCCACGAACATCTTCCAATACTCGCCCTTTGGCGATATCCTGAATTCACTAAAGCATCTCTCGTTATCAGGAGAGTCCTGGCCGGACTATGGCCAGGATGATTGGGGTACGGACGCCGAAGAAATTCAGAGCCCACCCACCACCCACTTTGTAGCTACTGTCGACGATCTAACCGACATGCTAGACTACGACTCCGAAGACATCGACGCTATGGACGACGATGCCGGAGACGAACTGGAACTAGCGCCTACAGGGCACTGGAAGACCACCTCGTCATATGACATATACATGGTGGACACCCCAAAAGACAGGGACGGCGAAGAAGCAGCGGAGGCAGACTCTTTAAAGAAGCAGCCCAAACGCCGGCTTCAGCGGCGCCGCTCTAAATCCCGCCACAGCAAGAATGGAGATTCCGGCACAGGAGATAATAATACTCCAGAGAGTGCCGAAGACAATCCCCTCCAGCAAGACTCAGCACAGGAGGATGCAGAAGCAAGCCCTCACGAGAGGGCGGCAGACGAAGAGGTTGAGGATCATAACTATATGCCTCCCTCCGAAGACGAAGCAAGCCTCAACGATGATAAATTCGTCGTACCTGAGGATCCCGTCGAACAAGAGTGCTTCAAGCGCAGGCTTATCGCCACAGCAAACAGCCTAAAGAAAAAGCAGCAACAGCTTCAAGCTGATCAGGACCTGCTGGCCGATCGATGGACCGAGGTCCTCGCGGCCGAAGAGTATAAACTCAAACGCCTCTCCAAAAGTTACCCAAGACGCAAGCTGCTCCCCCGATTAAAGGAGGAAGCATACATACCTCCATCACCAGCGCACGATATGGCTGATCGACCACCCCGTGGTCGTGACAGAGAGGCATCCAGGGCCCCAGCCAAGACCGTACCCCGGCATCGCTCCAAAAGTACGAAGCCTAGAGGGAACGCGCCGGACTTGCGAGATATATTGGAGGACAAAGCAAGGCAATCCAGATCCATCTACGGATCACGTGGGCGCCCCACGACCCACGACGAATACCGTCACGCCGGATATAATAACCCCGGCCGGGCCGAACACAGCAGACAGCGCTCTCTCGAGCTGCGTCGCGATATTGCTCAATACAGAGGCGCCGCACACCCGCTATGCTTCACTGATGAAGTAATGGATCATCAAATCCCCGAAGGGTTTAAACCCGTAAACATTGAATCCTACGATGGCACAACAGACCCCGCGGTTTGGATAGAAGATTATCTTCTCCACATTCATATGGCCCGCGGCGACGATCTCCACGCCATCAAGTACCTCCCACTCAAGCTTAAAGGACCAGCTTGGCATTGGCTTAACAGCCTGCCCGCAGAGTCAATTGGGTGTTGGGAAGACCTGGAGGCCGCATTCCTTGATAACTTCCAAGGCATGTATGTGCGACCACCAGACTCCGATGACCTAAGCCACATCATTCAGCAGCCAGACGAATCGGCCAGACAATTCTGGACATGGTTCTTGACAAAGAAAAACCAAATCGTCGATTGTCCAAATGCAGAGGCCCTTGCAGCCTTCAAACGTAACATCCGGGACGAATGGCTAGCCCGGCACCTGGGGCAGGAAAAGCCGAAATCCATGGCAGCCCTCACATCGTTAATGACCTGCTTTTGCGCGGGAGAGGACAGCTGGCTAGCTCGCAGCAACAATCTCCGTAAAAATTCTGGCAGTCCGAATACTAAGGACAACAACGGCAGGTCACGTCGAAACAAAAACAAACGCCGCATTAACGGCGACGATAAGGAGGATACAGCAGTCAACGCCGGGTTCCGAGGCTCTAAACCCGGTCAACGGAAGAAGCCATTTAAAAGAACCACTCCGGGTCCGTCCAATCTGGACCGAATACTCGACCGCTTATGCCGGATACATGGCACCTCTGAAAAGCCAGCTAACCACACTAATAGAGATTGTTGGGTGTTCAAGCAGGCCGGCAAGTTAATTGCCGAAAAAATGACAAGGGGATAAACAGCAACGACGAGGAAGAGACCCGACCGCCGAACAATAGAGGACAAAAGGGTTTTCCCCCACAAGTGCGGACGGTGATTATGATATACGCGACCCACATACCCAAGAGGGAGAGGAAACGCGCACTAAGGGACGTCTACACGATGGAGCCAGTCGCCCCGAAGTTCAATCCATGGTCCTCTTGCCCGATCACTTTCGATCGAAGAGACCATCCGACCAGCATACGCCATGGCGGATTCGCTGCATTGGTTTTAGACCCAATCGTCGATGGATTTCACCTCACGAGAGTCCTGATGGACGGCGGCAGTAGCCTGAACCTGCTTTATCAAAATGGGCATAGACCCCTCAAGGATTAAACCTACAAAGACAACCTTTAAAGGTGTCATACCAGGAGTGGAAGCCAGCTGTACAGGCCCAGTCACACTGGAAGTGGTCTTCGGATACCCGGATAACTTCCGGAGCGAAGAGTTAATCTTCGACATAGTCCCGTTTCGCAGCGGCTATCACGCTCTGCTCGGACGAACCGCGTTTGCAAAATTCAATGCGGTGCCGCATTATGCATACCTAAAGCTCAAGATGCCAGGCCCTCGCGGAGTCATCACGGTCAATGGGAATACGGAACGCTCCCTCCGAACGGAGGAACATACAGCGGCTCTCGCGGCAGAAGTACAGAGCAGCCTTTTAAGGCAATTCTCGAGTCCAGCCGCTAAAAGGCCGGAGACAACAAAACGCGCCCAGAGCAATGCCAACCAAGACCACCTAGCACGATCAGAGCACGCGTAGCAATGCGGCCCCAACCCTCGCCCGCACATGATCGCAAGAATAACACTCCGCGTACATCATTACGCTTTGGAGATACCATGGGCACAGGGGAGGGGGCATGATCGCAACGGACCCAGAGTGCGGCTCGACCACACAAGGGGCTCGCAAGTGTGCCCCCCTTTTTTTAATTTTTATTCCTTCTTTTGTGTACACAGGACTCCGTTAACCAGAGGCCCTGTCCGGCGATGAACCTGCCGAACTCATGATGCAACAGTCAGGGACGAAAGAAGGCTGCAACGAACATTCAGGTGGTCTCAATTACGAGCATTAAAATTCAATTATATACACCAAGTCCGCAGCTCACCCCTGAAGGGGGACATGTTTACTTAGTCCAAATCCCTTGCTTACCGCACTATTTGTATCAGTCCGCTCTACTAGCAGACTTTCTTTCATAAATAATGCAGCACCTAACATCACAGTGCACTGTTGAATACTTGAACGTATGTTTGGAATGATTTCTTCCTTTTTTTTAAGTAGTAGTACATGACAATATTGATTACTGTTTTTTATAGAAAGACTAGGAGACTAGTGTATAAATGTGAGCACCGGGATTTAAACCCTGGTTGGTGGAGTCGTGCCCCCACAACTACAGGCTACAGCACCGCGCCATTGATCATTGATAAGGGGGAGAAATGTTCAAACAACCCCTGAAAAAGCAAATTTACATTTTTTGTTTTGTTTTCGGTCTAGGAAACAATCATGAAAGAGAAATGAGGAGAAATTCCGACTTAAGGTGACAGAGGGAAAATGAAAAAGTGAATAGTTGTTACATCAAGTTTATTCTTTTGATATTTCCATTTTGAATTAAAATATTTAAAATGTTCAGTGCCGATGACATTTGTTTTTGAAGAAACAATGGTTGTGTCTAAAACATTCCTCATAAAGAAAAAAATGTTGCACTGTTGTGATTTGATGCGAAGAACAAGTAATCTTCCATGAGTTCTCATGAGAAAATAGGGATCTCTTCTTGAAAATTTCAAGATGAATTTATCATAACATATGTTCTTTAGCTTTAATTTTAATGTTCTAGTATTTTTCTTATTACTCCCTCTGTAAAGAAATATAAGAGCGTTTAGATCACTATTTTAATTTTTTCGATGATAAGTATTTCTTTACGGAGGGAGTACATAACAATCTCTCGTAAAAGCACTTACAGATGACCAGTAATAGTAGAGATAGAGATATCAATGGCATATGTCCCAATCACTTTACATGTCCCTTGAATGCAGCTTACTTGTTCAGCTGCTTGCCATGCTAGATAAGTGATATACTCTAAAAAGAAATATCTGAAAACATCACATATTCCAGGGTAATCCAAATGTAATATGTAAGATCTCAGTGGGTCATATTTTTTGTGTTGGGTGTATTTAGCATCAACTTTATTGATCCATGATACAGGCTGCCAGGAAGAAACAACCTAGAGGATGGATGCTCGAACATGCAAGGAGAAGCTTCATCCCATGCTGGAAATCAGTGCTATCATCAACCAAGTTGGAAGCAAAGGCATCTCCCTTTAGTCCCTTGATAGAACTAAAAAGCATGAGAGAGACTCAGGAAATTTGGAATAAATCAGCAGCCGAAAGATCCTCTTCAGTTCCAACTAAAAATCTTGGTTTGCTGGGAAGAGTTCCGCAATTAACAAGTAGTTATCAATCCAGAAGGCTGTTCTGTACTGCTGCATTGACGGCCTTCAAACTTTTAAAGCATGCATGAGTTGAGAGGTATGCCATATGAGCTGTATTTTGTATTTCATACTAACAAGGCGGCCTAATATAAAAAAAACATCATGAAAGAATGGCAATTTTCTGATTTAACTTAATAAGTGGATGGCAATTTTCTGATTTAACTTAATAAGTGGTCTGCGCAGTGGGCACCTCATATTTAACACATACAACTTACTTTTCATTTTGCAGTTCCTCAGAAGAGAAGTTACTTCTATCTCAAATCATTTTCAAGTCTGCTTATTATTGCTTGCATGCTATCTAGCCAGTGTGGCTTTCGATCTACGTAGCTACAGAAGTGCCTGTTTCTGACCTTATGCACAGATGTGGTGCAAAACATATTTTATTTCAGTGGCTTGCTCCTAACGCGCTCTTATATATTTTATTTTAGTGGCATGCTCGCTTAAGCGCGTATGTATCCCTTACATTTGCCTGGATGTATCTCACATTTGCCTGGATTTAAAGCTACCTATAGTAGCATTTGAACCGCTCTGACCACTGAGCTTGCGTACATGGTCGATCGTGCATTCCTTGAGGATATATTAAACAGTTCGCGTGTATATGATTTTACTCTCTGTGCTTGGGTTACCGTACATGTAAAACATCCCAACTTTTGACCTTAAAAATATCAACCAGTGCTAAAAATTTCTACGGATCTTGTTGAAATAACTGAAGCTTAAAATAGATTTTACAGCCTGTAAGATGTAATAGGATATATTTCAACTCAGAACATAAGTTGTTTAATTTTTATTTTGGTTTGTCTTGGGACCTTAATTAATCAAAGAAAATGCGACCCTGTTTGTTCGCATGCCAGGAAAAGAGAGATCTGCCTTAAAGTAGGACTATATATATAGCATAGAAGTTCAGCGATGGCCTTTGCCCTTGCCACTGCCCTCTTCGCCGCGGTAGTGTGCTTGAAGGCGACATCAAACACAATAAGCTGTAGGAGAAGTGCACTTCCTCGCATTGTCCACGTCGGCAGGGCTGCCACTGTTTTCTGTCTGTTAAAATAGAGATCGACAGAGAACAATGGAGAGAGTTGTAAAGTGAATCAGTATTCTGTTAATGATGAACAGATACATATTTATAGTTCCTGAAGGGGCGCATCCGTAAAGACGTGACTGTTACAAGAGTTGCATCGGTTGCCTAAAGCAACCGTTCGGTGGTTTGGATAAGTGGAGATTTAACCCTTAATTAATGTGTGTTAATTAAGTCTTAACACTCCCCCTAATCTACGCTTGTCCATGTAGTATTATCATCTTGATAGAAACACCTCCGAGTAAGTTTATCCTTGTGAATGTTCATCATCATCAACTTGAGAAAGTCTCCTCGAAAAACCCTGTGGGAAAAATGTGAGGAGATAGGTGTTTGATACTTTGCTAAAACTCCTTCAAACCTAGTGGGGAAATAAGGAGAAAAATGACGCAACATATAATGGTTATTGTCTCTTTCAACTCAATACGAGAAACTCATAGAATTTAGAGGACAAGGGATATGTCGTATATACTTTCCTAAAAACCCCGGAGGGGAAAACAGAAAGTATGACATATGATCTTGTGTTGATATTACCTCATTAAAAACCTTTATAAGAACCTATAAAGTAAACTCATGAAGGGGAAAAGAGTATAATATGATGCTTTGAACAAGAACAGTTCAGGAAGATACTCTCCCTGATTCTTGCGTGTTCCGAAGTCGTCATATATCAATTCCATGAACACATTTCTGGAACATAGAAGTTGGTAAGACCTGGTGAACAAATCAGTCGCATGATCTGACTTGCAAGATATGCAATATAGTGATATTGCTTATTATGTAACCTGTTTGCATCCGGGCAACACAAGAAACATTATCTTTGAGATAATGGTTGGTGGATGTAGCCATGAGGTCTATTTCGAAGACTCTTCATAAGAGGGCTATCACACCTAGTAGGAACACTAAACTTGTCTACGATTTGACATAATAGGGATCTGATAGATGTATCCAATGATATCGGTGTTCACATTTTTGTGAAACTGAAAAACCAAGACAGGATGTTTAATGCCTTGGAGATATCGAAAGATATTCTTGAGTACCAACCAATTATGTTTGGTGGATCCAATGGCATTGTGGAACGTTGAGTCCCAATATCTCATTTCCATCGTCTCATGGTCTAAATAGATCTTTCTCTACATCTACAGAATGAACTACCATGAGAGTTATGAGTGGATAAAATTCGTCCACAATGAATTTCTCCAATATATTATGGATATAGACAACATAGTATACCATAATGTATGAATGAAGGTGCTCAATTTGTAGTAACGAGCGGTATTTTGGTTTACCCAAATCCTTCATTTTAAACTCCGTCATTTAGATGATTACATGTGTCGTCATTGCAGACACACAAACATGGATAATCATCATTGTAGGAGTAATCCTTGTGAATAAGGAACTCACTATGTCGGTTGTACCAAATGTACCGACGATAATAATAAGTCATATGGTGACTTATTGATTTTACACAATGTATGTTGCATTTCGTACTTCGATTCAGAATTGAGGTTCTGCCGGGAACCATCTATATCTGAATCTAGTGATCAATCACTAAATCTATCAACTGCAGAGATAGATGATTTTGAACTGCCAATGATATAAGTTATCGGAAAGAGGATCCACCTCTGGAGAATAATTGGGTATCTGCGTGAACCCTTGTGCTACAATACTTGCTCTATGTTTCACCACCTCATTGTTCTCAATTCTGTTTCCAAAAGAAAACTGGTGTAGGTATTGCTTATGAATACCTTCCCATTATTGAGCAAGATCATTTCTACCTAGATTATACCCTTTGCTTGAGTTCAGACCGGGTGTTGTTCACACTTTGCCATGGCCATGGTCTTTGGATCTGAATCATTTGAATGGTTTTTGCAATCTAGTTGAGAAATGTATATCGACAATTGTAGACTTCCGATTATATGATTCTCCAGAATCTATATATCAATATATAGTTGATGTAAATATCGTTACCCATGGCGACTGCTCGTGATTTCCCAATGCGATTGAGTCGAGTATTCCGATGTCCCGGTCATTGTGTGCACTATGACCTGGGTTGGTGGAGGTTTCCCGTCCACTGGCTGTATACTACCCATTAGGTGTCTGTCAACGTGAAGTTTACTTGCATTTACTGATTCACAGGTCTTGATATCCTTACTTGCGAGAAGCTGAATCCTGATGTACTTCTGCCATACATCTCCCCCTGTTGCTTTGAATGGGGAGTGGAGTGGATTTTGTTGGTACCTCCACTCTTTCAGGCGTACTTTTACAGGATTGTAGGATTGTGTGACACCTTTATATTCAGTAAATGAATCTGGCAGGTTATTTGCAATGTGTTGCAAATCTTCTGAACGCATGGTTCAGATCTTTGAGTACGTGGATCCGAGGCAGAAATGTGTTGAACATCCCACTAATTTCTTGGCATTCTTTATGGTACTTGAATTCTCCCCCTAATGCCTGGAAATGTTCCTCATTGAATCAACATACTGGCCTTGAATAACTCCCCATGTGAGGGGCTTGAGGTACTGACGGCAATACAGTTATTCCTCACATAGATCCCAACTATATGTTGAGGGGCCAATGATGTATGGCGGGTGGTGATATCGGTATGCAACCGAATTACCGCAGATAGGAAATACTTGGTAGATATCCACATATCAAAGATAGAGGGGAATAATGTTATGCAGTTCTGTCATGAGCGTGTAAAACTGCATGACTCCAACATAAAGTTGGTAAGTTGCAATTCCAAAGTAAAGATAATGCAATGAGCTTAACTCTTTGGATAGGATTCTACCAAACCATTTTGAGTCTAGACATTAGGATAAATTGCTAAACTTCAATCCAAAAGCCATAGAGAAGGCCCTCAAGGAGAATTCAGCAATGTTATCCATTCGATTTGCTTGAAATCGATGTCAGGATAATGAGCCAATGATTTCGTGCGAATAAAGCGCACACTTAGGACCATCATGTAGATATGTCTTTTAGAACCATGGAATACTTGAATAGTCTACTCAATGGCTAGGAAGAGCCACTTACCTCGACTTGATGCATTCAAGGAGTCTGAGTGGTTCAGCATAGACTTTAAGGTGTGCGAGCCTTAAAATTAGCTTCCCTGTGTCACTTGTAGTGCACATAAAATCCAAATGTTATTAGAATTTGGGACAATTCCATTTCTCCCCCTAACTTGAACCCACACCTGGCATTTACCCCTAATTTTCGAGTATGCTCAAAAATACCCCTCTTCCGTCTAGTACCGTTATAGGAATGCCCTTCCGTGTCGTTTCCGTCAGGTCAAAGGGCTTTGACCGCCTCCGTGGCGTTTCTTGGACAATTATACCCCTCCTTACAAGTGGGGCCTTTCAGTAAAAAAAATTGAGGCCCACCATACCGCTTCACCCTCCTTCAACCTCCCGACGCACACGAAACAGAAGAGAGGAGCTCGGGCCCCGGCCATCGCCGGAGACTCGCGGCCATGGAGCACTCCTAGAGGACCATAGAGAGACCACGACGTCGTGCCGCACCCTAGAGAGATGAGCCCTACGCTCGGGGGCCAAGGGAGGCATGGCCCTGCTCAACAGATGCGCAGCCATGGCGGGGCGCTGTCGGGGTCCACCCCACGGCCAACCATTTGGAGAGGGATAATGCTTCGCCACGACGAGGGATGTGCTCTGGCGGGAGGAATCAGAGAGGGGAGGCCCCATGGCTCGGCATCGACGGTGCACTTCTTCTCTTCCCCAACTCCGTCAGAAGGAAACGGACTCCCAGAGCTAAAAAATTGCATCCATGATCTTCGCCATAGTCTAATTTGTCTTCTGGCCGAAGGGATTGGCTCGTGATAGCCCTAATCACTGGCGCCCCTTTACTTCTTCCTCGGCTCCGGTCCACCGCCGCCGCGATCGATCTCCGGCCATGGTGAGCCCCCGGTCTCTACGCCATATTTCTTGCGTTCCTTGGAGTTTCCTGAAGTCATTATTGTCGTTCTTTGGAGCCGCACGACCCCGAGCACGTCTTCCTGCGAGCTCCAAGATCCGTCGCCCGCTGACCTCGTTGCCGCTGCTCGAGCTCACTGATGCCCGTCCCCCCGGCCACCCCACGCTCTCCGTCCACCTAGGTTCACTCTGGATTCGCACCAACAGCCTCGCAGGACCACTCTGCAGCACCTAGACCGCCGGCATCCCCGTGTACGTCGCCGCCGTGCCTTCGTGCACGCGCCGTTGTTTAACCACTATCGTTAAAAACTTGTTTAATTAGCCTAACCCTCTATGTTAATTATTACACTCACCCATGGGCCCTCTAGTAACAAAGACAGATAATAAATATCTTAAAGAGACAATGATTACACTAACCCATGGGCCCTCCAGTAACCAAAACAGGTAATAAATATCTTAAAGACACAATGACATGTGGGCCCCCAACTCTAATTTGACTAGTCCCTGTTGACAAGTCTTTTTTTCTACTAATTGGCCCCACTTGTAAGGAGGGGTATAATTGTCCAAGAAACGTCATGGAGACGGTCAAAGCCCTTTGACCTGACGGAAACGGCACGGAAGGGCATTCTTATAACGATACTAGACGGAAGAGGGGTATTTTTGAGCATACTCGAAAATTAGGGGTAAATGCCAGGTGTGGGTTCAAGTTAGGAGGAGAAATGGAATTGTCCCTTAGAATTTAGCATCATAATAATCATAAACTATTGGAATTGCTGATAGTTTTGGTTTCAACCCAATGTCTCGATGACCAAGGCGAGTATGGCAAGTTTGTCATGTACAAGACACTCTGGAAAACTATCTCGAATGCAAGATGTGCTACGGTTGTTCGTATGTGTAGTACAATCCAGATGATACACAGATAATGTGCTTGCCATATCCGTTGCATATTGTAAAGAGAAGTTATTTCTCTTTGTTGTCATCATAAGTTCCGCTATGGAAACTATTTTGAGGGATACCTCCATAGTTTAGTAGGGTACGAGTTAAACCTGGGAAACAATAAAGCATCCCGACGTTTAATCGAGTACCCACAGGGATAGTAAATATGACTCGAGTTGAGCCAACAAATACCTCATCGCGTCTAGCGATTTTAAAATATCTCATTTCTCTCAATGAGAGTGAAAACATTGGACTACCCTGAGTATAGAGTTTGTGGTGCATATGTCCACAAAGGCACATATCATTTTTCATCGAATTGACTCCCGTAGAAATATATATATATATATATATATAGACATGAAGATTCTCAATATAAAAATCACTGTCAGGTATATAGAATACATACAAATGTATTTGTATCAAAGTGTTGATATAGTATATTGTGATGTACAATATATGATGACAACAATAATCATGTGCTTATTAGAACATCATAAATGGACATAAATAAATAGATCACTAAGGAGACTAAGGGACTAAATGTATAGTCTCCAAACATGTCGGTTGATGCTTATTCAACCATCATGCTCATCATGCTCATAGGGTCTCATGACAGCTTGATGGTGTCAGGGTGAGGGTTTGAAGTGAGTTTCAAACCATTACCCTTGAGGTCCTTTGTGTCCCGGTGGCATGGATTGGATTGCACACACTATCACATGGGATGCAAGACTGATCTTGATGTCCATGACCCGCTTAAGTAAGTTGTGGCCGTTGAGGGAAAGAGCCTCAAATTGTTAGCCATCGATTACTTATAGGGACAAGCCAGAGATAATTAAATTACAAGAAGTATGCAAAAATTTGTGATAAGAATGCAAAAAATTGACTCAAGTGTATAACTTGAAAATGCTCAACCTCAATTTTGGGAACATAACACATTGAAGATCATACATATCTCACAGTAATAGAGATAGTCTGCACATGGGCAGTAGATCCAACTCATTACCTTGTGTTTTCCTAATATAATGAGGGAGATGTTATTGTCAAAAATTTACAAGTTTGTTATGTGGGAGAAATCAATATCGACCGCTGTGACATGTTCATGAAGAATGACAATGTGGTAAACACATAGAACATATCATCTCCGATGAAAAATGGTAATTTATTTATATTATAGATTGCGTAATATAAATACATCTTAATGTTGCAAAATTAATAGATTTCAAGAAGATGGCTCGAAATTATTAGTGTGAATCACAAATTGCTAAGGATGACACCTTGGATTTTGCATATGTACTTGCAAGAAATTGAAAATCTCAATTGCAAATAGATGTATTAATCTCGACATGTGGTTAACATGAAAATAGATACATCATAGAAATATTTCGGAATACCTCATACTCAACGAAGAAACAGTACTGCACAGGTACTGAATTTATCTTTGCAAGAGATAAAAAATCTCAATTGCAAATAATAGATGTAATGAATCTCAACATGGAAGAAACATGGAAATATATTACACCGTGTTCTGGAATACAAGGTACTCTATAGAAATCCTGTTAAATAGACTAGTATGCAAAAATCCGAAAATATATGGACTTTTTGCAGGGACAATTCATGAACTTCTGTCGGCCAAAGGCCTAATCGCATAAGCAGCCCATCCTAGTCAGCCCATAGGTGGCGCAACCACCAGATAGATAAGGTTGTACGTGAGGAGAGTAGTTAAGGAAAAAATTCCCCACTGGCTCGATCCCGTTCGTCATGACCATAATCAGGCAGCGGCCGCCGCACCCGGACGGTGCCTTCATAGACGCACGGAGGCGCTGGGACCTCTGTCTTCCTCGGACGAGGATCTCCCTGGAGTGACGCCGTTGGTGTGGCCGAGAGCCACCGGGCTGCACAATCCGGTGCCGCAGCCGTGGCTGCTCGACGACATAGAGGCGGAGACGACCAGTCGGCGTGGATGCTGCAGGAGTCAAGGCCAGATCTGTGCGGGCGTAGCCGGCCGTCGCGGGAGCGTGGGAAGCCGCGCTGGTCGTCCTCCTGCGTGGACGCCGCGGGAAGCAGCACCTGGAGAAGCAGATGTCGCGAGCGACCGTATGGAGTAAGGGGCCGAGGCGCCACCGCTTTCGCTGAGGGCGGTGAGGGAGTCCTGGATTAAGGGGTCCTCGGACAGCCGGACTATATACTTTGGCCGGACTGTTAGACTATGAAGATACAAGATTGAAGACTTTGTTCCGTGTCCGGATGGGACTCTCCTTTGCGTGGAAGGCAAGCTTGGCGATTCGGATATGTAGATCTCCTTCTCTGTAACCGACTCTGTGTAACCCTAGCCCCCTCCAGTGTCTATATAAACCGGAGGGTTTAGTCCATAGGACAACAACAATCATAATCATAGGCTAGCTTCTAGGGTTTAGCCTCTACGATCTCGTGGTAGATCAACTCTTGTAATACTCATATCATCAAGATCAATCAAGCAGGAAGTAGGGTATTACCTCCATCGAGAGGACCCGAACCTGGGTAAACATCGTGTCCCCCGCCTCCTGTTACCATTAGCCTTAGACGCATAGTTCGGGACCCCCTACCCGAGATCCATCGGTTTTGACACCGACATTGGTGCTTTCATTGAGAGTTCCATTGTGTCGTCGCGATAAGGCTTGATGGCTCCTTCAATCATCTTCAACGACGCGGTCCAGGGGGAAGTTTTCCTTCTCAGACAGATCTTCGTACTCGGCGGCTTCGCAGTGCGGGCCAACTCGCTTGGCCACCTGGAGCAGATCGATAGCTACGCCCCTGGCCATCAGGTCAGGTTTGGAAGCTTGAACTATACTGCCGATATCTGCGGAGATTTGATCTTCGACGGATTCAACCCCATGTCAGGTACGCCGAACAGTTGCGATGAGCATGACTTAGATCTGCCATCGGACAGTGTTCGGAAGATCGCACCTGCGGCGGCCCCGGGAATCAATACGGAGCAGATCGCACCTTCCGAGGATGGGTGGATGGACCCCGCCACGGAGGCCGCGCACTCATCGGTGTTGGAGCCGAACACTGATCCCACCTCCTGTGAGGGTGGTGTCATCGGACCCTCGGACTCGTCTCCGGCTACAGGATCCGAACCACGTACATTCGTGCCTATCGAATCTAATTGGGCACCGGTCATGGAGTTCACCTCCACGGATATTTTTCAGCACTCGCCCTTAGGTGATGTGCTAAATTCATTAAGGTCTCTTTCCTTGTCGGGAGATTCCTGGCCGAACTATGTTCGGCTCGAGTGGGAAGCGGACGACGAAGAAATTCGTTCCCCACCCAGCACCCACTTAATAGCCACTATTGATTACTTAACCGACGTACTTGACTTCAACTCCGAAGACATCGACGGTATGGACGACGATGCAGGAGAAGAACAGGAACCACCGCCTATAGGGCGCTGGACAACCACCTCATCATATGATATATATATGGTGGACACCCCCAAAGAAAGCAATGGCGACGAGGCAACTGAAGATAACCCCTTGGAGAAGCAATCTAGGCACCGGCGTCATAGGCGCCGCTCCAAGCCCCGCCATAGAAAAAATAGTGATACCGGCACAAGAGATGATAACAATCCGGATGGTGCCGAAGACGAAAACAATCCTGCCCAGCCAGGCTTCGAGCAGGCCGAGCAAGAGAATGGGCAAGCTAGCCCTAAGGAACAGGCAACAGATGGAGAATCAGAGGATGATAATTACATGCCTCTCTGACGAAGTGAGCCTTGACGACGAAGAATTCATCGTGCCTGAGGATCCCGTCGAGTAGGAGCGCTTCAAGCGCCGGCTTATAGCCATTGCAAAAAGCCTGAAGAAAAAGCAGCAACAGCTTCAAGCCGATCAAGATCTGCTAACTGATAGATGGACCGAGGTCCTGGCTGCCGAGGAATACGGACTCGAGCGCCCTACCAAAAGTTACCCAAAGCGCAGGTTGCTACCTCAACTCGAGGGGGAGGCGTTAAAGCCCACACTACCAGCGCATGATGCGGCTGACCGGCCACCCCGTAGCTGAGACAGAGCGGCGCACCAGCCCGAAGTCCAGACCGCACCCCGTCGCCAATCAAACAATAATACTAAGGTCCGGGGCTACACGAAGGACCTGTGAGACGTATTGGAAAACAAAGTAGAACAGTCAAGATCGATCAACGGACCACGGGGGCGCGCCACAACGCGTGACGATGACCGTCACGCCGGATACAATAAGCAAAAGTCCGACCGGGTCGACTACAACAAACCAGACTCATTTGAACTACGTCGGGATGTAGCCCGGCATAGAGGCTCCGCACACCCCCTATGCTTCACTGATGAAGTAATGGATCATGAATTCCCAGAAGGGTTTAAACCCGTGAACATCGAATCATATGATGGCACAACAGACCCCATGGTATGGATTGAAGATTTTCTCCTACACATTCACATGGCCCGCAGTGATGACTTACATGCCATAAAGTACCTACCACTTAAGCTCAAAGGACCGGCTCGGCATTGGCTGAATAGCCTGCCAACAAGCTCTATTGGCAGTTGGGAGGACCTGGAAGACGCATTCCTTGATAACTTCCAGGGAACTTACGTGCGACCACCGGATGCTGATGACTTAAGTCACATAACCCAACAGCCCAGAGAGTCAGCCAGGAAATTCTGGACTCGGTTCCTAACTAAAAAGAACCAAATTGTCGACTGTCTGGATGCCGAAGCCTTAGCAGCCTTCAAGCATAACATCCGTGACGAATGGCTTGCCCGACACCTCGGCCAAGAGAAGCCAAAATCCATGACAGCCCTTACGACACTCAGGACCCGCTTTTGTGCGGGCGAGGACAGCTGGCTGGCTCGTAGCAACATCACACGCAAAAACTCCAGCGATTTAGACGCCAGAGATAGCAACGGCAAGCCACAACGCAATAGACACAAGCATCGCAACAATGGCGACAATGCCGAAGACACGACAGTTAATGCAGGATTCAGAGGCTCTAAATCCGGACAGCGGAAAAAGCCATTCAAAAGAAACAATCCGGGCTCGTCTAGTTTGGACCGCATACTTGATCGCTCATGTCAAATTCACGGCACCCCCGATAAAGCAGCCAACCACACCAACAGACAATGCTGGGTGTTTAAACAGGCCGGCAAGTTGAATGCCGAAAACCAGGAAAAGGGGCTGCATAGCAATGACGACGAGGAGCCCCGGCCGCCGAACACAGGAGGACAGAAGAAATTCTCTCCCCAAGTGAAAACAGTGAATATGATATACGCAACCCATATTCCCAAGCGGGAACGGAAGCGTGCACTAAGGGACGTCTATGCGATGGAGCCAGTCGCCCCAAAGTTCAACCCATGGTCCTCTTGTCCGATCACTTTCGATCACAGGGACCATCCTACCAGTATCCGACATGGCGGTTCGGCCGGAATGGTCCTTGACCCCATCATCGACGGATTCCATCTCACACGAGTCCTCATGGACGGTGGCAGCAACCTGAACCTGCTCTATCAGGATACAGTGCACAAAATGGGCATCATTTTCTCAAGGATCAAGCCCACAAAAACCACCTTCAAGGGTGTCATACCAGGTGTGGAGGCCTGTTGCACGGGCTCAATCACACTAGAAGTGGTCTTCCGATCTCCGAACAATTTCCGAAGCGAGGAGTTAATCTTTGATATCGTCCCCTTCCGTAGTGGTTATCATACCCTACTAGGACGAACCGCATTTGCTCGATTCAACGCGGTACCGCACTACGCATACCTCAAGCTCAAGATGCCAGGACCTCGCGGGGTTATAACAGTCAATGGAAACACAGAACGCTCGCTCCGTATGGAGGAGCACACTGTGGCCCTCGCAGCAGAAGTACAAAGTAGCCTTCTTAGGCAGACCGCCAACCCGGCGATAAAGCCCCCAGACACCGTCAAGCGAGTCCGGAGTACCCTGCAACAGGATCGTCCGACACATCCAGAGCTCGACTAGCAATTCGGCCTCCCTCCTAGTCCCAACCAAGTGAAATTTGTGCCGCGCGTACATAATTATGCACTCAAAATACCATGGGCATGGGCGGAGGCACGGCTACGACGCGTTCCACAACGTGGCTCAACCGCCCCAGGACCCGTATTCCTTCATCATTTTCTTTCTTTCAGGACCCTATTTTCTGGAAGCCCTTTCAGGTATCCGGATTATCGGACTCATCACAGGAAGGAAAACCCAAGAAGACAAGAAGCTGGGGCGTATAAGGGAAAACTCAGGTGGTCTCTGATAACAATCGTTATACCTATTTTACATACCCACGTGCAACTTACCCTTGGCTAGGACATGTCAAATAGTCCCATTTTTCTTATCACACTACTTGTATACATACGCTTTGACGTATTATTTAAATAACAATGGGAAAATATACAACGTCAGCTTATTATTACACTCTCTTTATGTTTTTCCCTGGCGGGAGATTTACTACAAACCACACCCGTACACTTTGGTACGTTTAGTTCGCTAGGGGCCTCAGTGTACCCCATAACATGGCAAGAAAAGTCCGAACACTTTCGACAGTGCGGCACCCCGAACTTATAGCATTATATGCATCAGCTCTGAATCATGTCTTGGGTCAATAGTTGGGTTTGCCCGGCTCCTATGTTTTGGTACATTACGTTCCGCCATATCGGCTAAGGTAGCACAGGGAGAACTACTACGATTGTGTCCTGGTTCTTCCGGACGAACAACTTAGTAGAGAAAGCCGAAAACTGACTGTCATGATAAGGCGGGAGCTGGTCGCTATTCGAGAGGTCTCAAATCTTAAAGATTTTTTCCGCTTCAGGCAAGGAATCGACCTCGTCCGATTTAGGCGTGTATAGCGCCCCGAGTCCGGCCTTCCGGATACTAGGGGCTTCGCCAAAATTTAAAATTGTGGACTTCTATGGCCAAGTGAGAGCGATAAAGCTGTATAGTCCGATTGCCTTGTTCGCTGCGCTAAACACCTCCTTAAAAGGACCAAAAATTCAGATAAAGAGTGTTTATATTTATCCCGAACACCCCAATACTAGTTACATGGGGGCAGAAGCCGACGACTAGCCAACTCTCAAGATTTTATAAACGGCCGCACAAAAGGTAATATTTTAAATTAACAAGCACCATATAGCGCACATGAATTCGTTTTCATATTACAGGATGACATGAGTACACTCATTCAAATATTACATCCTTAGCACATTCATCCGCCACAAGGCGGGCACCCTTAATGACATTGTCATAGTACTGTTTGGGGGTGGCGATTCTCCTTGCCCTTCGGCGGCCCCTCTGTCACCAGATTCTCGGCATCCATCTTCGCCAGTGCACCTTTGCAAGGGCCAAGGCCCTGCATGCACCTTCAATGCAGACGGACCACTTAATGACTTCAAGCCGCGGACAGGCATTTACCATCCGCTTGACAAGGCCGAAGTAGCTGCCGGGCAGGGGCTCGCCAGGCCACAGCCGGACTATGAGGTCCTTCATGGCCAGTTTGGCCGCCTTGTGAAGTTCGACCAGTTGCTTCAGCTAGTCGCTCAAGGGCATCAGATGTTCGGTCCCAATATACTGGGACCAAAACAGCTTATCTGTCGAGCTCCCTTCCTCAGCTCGGTAGAACTCGGCGGCATCAGAGATGCTGTGCGGAAGATCTGCGAATGCTCCTGGAGAGCTCCGAAATCGGGTAAGTAAAAGGAAAGTCTCCTTCACATGCTTGCTTTGCATAATGAAAGCCTTACCCGCCGCTATCTTCTTGGCTGCCTCAATCTCTTAGAGGGCCTTCTGGGCTTCGACCTTGGCGTCTTGCGCGCTCTGATGGGCCTTCGCAAGCTCCGACTCTTGCGTCTTTGAGTCACGCTCCAAGCGCTCGAATTTTTTGACGAAATCCTGGAGCTCTTGCTAGACCTCATCAACCCGAGCCTCTTGTTTTTCGCGCTCGGTGTGCTCCCTGGCCGCTTTGTCTTCGGCCTCGGACAACGCCTTCTTAAGGACCACCACTTCGGTCGTGGCCCCTATTAAAATTCATCATGCTTCTATTAGCATCAATGATTTTTTCCTTTATATAACATTCAGACGGGGTATCACTTACCTTTGTTCTCCTCGAGCTACCTCTTCACGAGGCCGAGCTCTTCTTCGGCCCGCCCCAGGTTCTGCCTCAGTCCGGAGACCTCCGTGGTGGCGGCGGCGGCGGCCAGCAGCGACACCTGCTTATTCACATAGACATAATCTGATTAGACTCCTGGGAATAATATTTGATCCTCTGTTCGGCCTTTCTTTCCGAACACCAAACAGAGCATCAGGGGCTACTGTCTATACTGTCATACTTTCTCATAATTTAATTGCGTACCTCAAAGCCTGCCAGGAGGCTGGCGCAGGCTTCGGTCAATCCGCTTTTGGCGGACTGAACCTTCGCAATCATCGTATACGGTGTTCTTCATCAAGGGAAGCGCTCTGAAGCGCTTCCACCAAGTTAACCGATGCCTCTGGATGGACAGAGGTCATCGGCACAGGCAACTCGCCCCTGATACGTCTCCAACGTATCTATAATTTTTGATTGTTCCATGCTATTATATTACCCCTTTTGGATGTTTATGGGCTTTATTTTACACATTTACTAGCAAAAGGGCCCGTGCGTTGCAACGGGAGAAAAAAATCATAATTTTAAATGGTCATGATCACATTTCGTTGCATCACCGAGATACAATATCTCTCTCAATTTCTCGAAATCATGAACATTTTGAAATTATGAACAATTTGTTAAACTCATGCACATATTTTGAAATCGCAAACAACATACTATTACAAATTTCTGAACATTTTCTACAATCAAGAACATTTTTTCAATTTATGAATATTTTTTGCTATTTACAAACATTTTTTAAAAATTGTGAACATTTTTAAGCAATTTTTCTGAACTGGCAAACATTCTATAATCGATGAAAATATTTAGAAATTGGGTGGAATAGTTATTGAATTTGACGAACTTTTTTTGATTTAGCGAACATTTTTGGAAATGCCCGTGCCTTGCAACGGAAAAAAACTATCAAGTTATACATGTGTGGTAGATATAAAAAAGTATGAATCAAATTCACAAAGTATATACAAATCATGTCATGATGCGATAAGACACTTTTAAAATGTAATTTCAAAAATGAACAATATGATGCTCATCAAGACTTGATTTTTTAAGGCGTCACAACAAAATATTTTGTGGCTGAGCAAACTGCATTGACGGACCCTGCCTGAGCTATACTGATAAATAAAGTGTCTCGTCTGGACTTAGCGTAGCGGTGTTTACCATAACCACTATTGTGATATGAAAATAAGCATAACTGTGTATGGAAGCAAAATAGACATTTAGTTATTTTAATATAGCTTACAAAAACCAACCCTTAGAAAGTTATGTCAATTTTGTTGGGTTCAGCGTTGTACAAAACACGGAAACCCTTTTTTACCCAACGCGAAGGACTAAATAAAATCATAAAACGAGCTATATAGATCTCCTAATAAAACCTTTATGGAACCTACAATTAGTTTTGTTCATTATTTACGGATGTGTTTTAATTTTTGTGAACATTTTCTAAAAGCTGATGGACATGATTTTTAAATTCCTGAATATGCTTTGAATATTGGCTCATTTAAAAAAATCATGAACATTTTTTATTTCATGAAATCATTAGAAATCGTGATTTGTTTATAATTTGTGAGCAATTTTTTAAGTCGTGAACATTTTTTGATTTTTAGAATATTTTTTAAATTCACAAACAGTTTACCATTTTCCTACTTTTTTTCAGAACTCGCAATTGTTTGATATTTTGGAAATCCGAAATTAATTTTGAGATAAAAAACCAAAACAGAAATAAAAAAGTAAAAAGAAATAAAAAATAGGGGGCGCCATCAATCCGAAATTTATTTTTAGGGAAAAAACAAAATAGAAATAAAAAAAAGATATAGAAAACAGGGGGCGCCACGACCCGCACATGGGCTGGCCCATTACTGCGCTTGGTAAAAAGAAAGAGAAAAAGCGTGAGAACCAGGGATCGAACCCTGTCTCCTGTGTGGAGCATCGTTGCCTCAGCCATCGTGCTGCTCATGCATTGGTGCTATTATATCATATCCACCTTTAATAACAGAACCCTGGAGCGATATTAGAAATTAAAAACGAATCGTTTTTGCCACTTACGGGTGGCATTGGTGGGTAATTATTGCCAACTTCGAGGGTTATTTTTATGACGTACCACCAGAAGCGATGCGTGGTTTATTAGTAGGTAAAGATATCATTTTTGGGACTAACCTACTAACCGGAGTCCAAACGGAATGAAACCTTCGGGAGCGTGATTTTTGGAACGAACGTAATCCATAGGACTTGGAGTGCAAGTCAAGAAGCAGCCGATGCCCCCACGAGATAGGAGGCCGCCCCCCTGTAGGGCGCGCCCCCTGTCTCGTGGGCCCCTCGGGCGGCCACCAACGTACTTCTTCCTCCTATATATACCTACGTACCCCGAAAACATCCAGGGGCACCACGAAACACAATTTCCACCACCGTAACCTTCTGTATCTGCCAGATCTCATCTTGGAGCCTTCGCCGACACTCTTCCGGTGGGGGAATCGACCACGGAGGGCTTCTACATCAACATCCTTGCCCCTCCGATGAGTTGTGAGTAGTTTACCACAGACCTACGGGTCCATAGTTATTAGCTAGATGGCTTCTTCTCTATTTTTGGATCTCAATACAATGTTCTCCCCCTCTCCTGTGGAGATTTATTCGATGTAAACTCTTTTTGCGGTGAGTTTGTCGAGATCTGATGAATTGTGGGTTTATGATCAAGTTTATCTATGAATAATATTTGAATCTTCTCTAAATTCTTTTATGTATGATTGAGTTATCTTTGCAAGTCTCTTCGAATTATCAGTTTGGTTTGGCCTACTAGATTGATCTTTCTTGCCATGGGAGAAGTGCTTAGCTTTGGGTTCAATCTTGCGGTGTACTTACCCAGTGACAGAAAGGGTTGCAAGGCACGTATTGTATTGTTGCCATCGAGGATAACAAGATGGGGTTTATATCATATTGCTTGAGTTTATCCCTCTACATCATGTCATCTTGCTTAATGCGTTACTCTGTTCTTATGAACTTAATACTCTAGATGCAGGCAGGAGTCGGTCGATGTGTGGAGTAATAGTAGTAGATGCAGGCAGGAGTCGGTCTACTTGTTATGGATGTGATGCCTATATACATGATCATGCCTAGATAATCTCATAACTATGCGCTTTTCTATTAATTGCTCGACAGTAATTTGTTCACCCACCGTAATACTTATGCTATCTTGAGAGAAGCCTCTAGTGAAACCTATGGCCCCCGGGTCTATCTCTTATCATATTTTCTTTCAATCTACCTTTATTTGCATATTTACTTTTTGCATCTATATTATAAAATACCAAAAATATATTTATCTTATCTTATTATCTTTATTAGATCTCACTTTCGCAAGTGGCCGTGAAGGGATTGACAACCCCTTTATTGCGTTGGTTGCGAGTTCTCAGTTTATTTGTGTAGGTGCGTGGGACTTTTGAGGAGCCTCCTACTGGATTGATACCTTGGTTCTCAAAAACAGAGGGAAATACTTACGCTACTATTGCTGCATCACCCTCTCCTCTTCGAGGAAAACCAACGCAAGCTCAAGACATAGCAAGAAGGATTTCTGGCACCGTTGCCGGGGAGGTCTTCGCTCAAGTCAAGACATACCAAGTACCCATCACAAACCCATCTCCCTCGCATTTACATTATTTGCCATTTGCCTCTCGTTTTCCTCTCCCCCACTTCACCCTTGCCGTTTTATTTGCCCTCTCTTTCCCAATCTCCTCCTCTCTTTTTCGCTTGCCTTTCTCTGCTTGCTTGTGTGTTGGATTACTTGTTGCCATGGCACAAGATAATACCAAATTGTGTGATTTTTCGAATACCAATAATAATGATTTCCTTAGTACTCCGATTGCTCCTCTTAATGATGTTGAGTCTTGTGAAGTCAATACTGGTTTGCTGAATCTTGTTATGAAAGATGAATTCGCCCGCCTTCCTAGTGAAGATGCCGCTACTCATCTAAACAACTTTGCTAAATTTTGTGATATGCAAAAGAAGAAAGATACGAATAACAATATTGTCAAATTGAAGTTATTTCCGTTTTCACTTAGAGATCATGCTAAAGTTTCGTTTTCGTCTTTGCCTAAAAATAGTATTGATTCTTGGAACAAGTGCAAAGATGCTTTTATCTCTAAGTATTTTCCTCCCGCTAAGATTATCACTCTTAGGAACGATATCATGAATTTTAGACAACTTGATCATGAGCATGTTGCCCAATCTTGGGAAATAATGAAATTGATGCTTCGCAATTGCCCTACTCATGGTTTGAATTTATGGATGATCATACAAAATTTTTATGCCGGTTTGAACTTTGCTTCTAGAAATCTCTTAGATTCGGCCGCGGGAGGCACGTTTATGGAAATCACGTTAGGAGATGCTACAAAATTGCTTGATAATATTATGGCTAATTATTCTCAATGGCACACCGAAAGATCTTCTAGTAAAAAAGTGCATGCTATAGAAGAAATCAATGTTTTGAGTGGAAAGATGGATGAACTTATGAAGATGTTTGCTACTAAAAATACTCCTATTGATCCCAATGATATGCCTTTGTCTTCTTTGATTGAGAATAATAATGAATCTTTGGATGTGAATTTTGTTGGTAGGAATAGTTTTGGAAACAATGCTTATAGAGGAAATTTCAATGCTAGACCGTTCCCTAGTAATCCCTCTAATAATTATGGAAATTCCTACAATAATGCTTATGGTAATTTTAATAAGATGCCCTCTAATTTTGAGAATAGTGTGAAAGAATTTATGATTTCTCAAAAGAATTTTAATGCTTTGCTTGAAGAAAAATTGCTCAAAGTTGATGATTTGGCTAGGAACGTTGATAGACTTTCGCTTGATGTTGATTCTCTTAAACTTAGATCTTCTCCTCCTAAGCATGATATCAATGAGTCTCTCAAAGTAATGAGAATTTCCATTGACGAGTCCAAGGAAAGAACCGCTAGATTGCGTGCTAAAAAAGATAGCTTTATAAAAGCGTGTTCTTCTAGTTTCCATGAAAATAATGATGAGGATCTTAAAGTTATTGATGCGTCTCCGATTAGATCTATGTTTTGCAATATTAATTTTTATGATTATGGGACAGATGATGAATCAACTTTGCCTAGAAGGCGTCCCAAGAATTCGGAGTCTTTAGATCTTGATGCTAAATTTGGTAAAAGTGAGATTGGAGAATCCTTAACTTCTAATAATATTGAACTTACTATCTCGGATTTCAAGGAATTTGATTATGATAATTGCTCTTTAAAAGGTTGTATTTCCTTATTGCAGTCTGTTGTTAATTCTCCCCATGCTTATAGTCAAAATAAAGCTTTTACCAAACATATCGTTGATGCTTTGATGCAATCTTATGATGAAAAACTTAATTTGGAAGTTTCTATACCTAGAAAACTTAATGATGAGTGGGAACCTACTATAAATATTAGAATTAAAGATTATGAGTGTTTTGATTTGTGTGATTTGGGTGCTAGTGTTTCCACAATTCCGAAAACTTTATGTGATATTCTAGGTTTCCATGATCTTGATGATTGCTCTTTAAATTTGCACCTTGCGGATTCCACCATTAAAAAGCCTATGTGGAGGATCAATGATGTTCTTATTGTTGCAAATAGAAATTTGGTGCCCGTAGATTTTATCGTTCTTGATATAGATTGCAATATTTCTTGCCCTATTATTCTTGCTAGACCTTTCCTTAGAACGATTGGTGCGATTATTGATATGAAGGAAGAGAATATTAGATTCCAATTTTCATTAAAGAAAGGCATGTTGCACTTTCCAATAAGAAAGTGAAATTACCTTATGAATCTATCATGCGGGCTACTTATGAATTTAGTGCCAAATATGGCACCCGTTAGATCTATCTTCGCTTTTATGCCTAGCTAGGGGCGTTAAACGATAGCGCTAGTTGGGAGGCAACCCAATTTTTTTTATGTTTTTGTTTTTGCTCCTGTTTAGTAATAAATTTTGCATCTACCTTCTGTTTATATGTGTTTTTATCTTTTAATTAGTGTTTGTGCCAAGTAGAACCTATAGGATAACCTACGATAATAGTTGCTGAAAAACAGAAACTTTGCGCGCATGAATATAATTTTGTGAAATCACAGGAACGTGATTTTGCGTTGATTCTTTTTTCTTCTGTTCAATAGACAAATTTTCCAGGACTTCCTATTTTTGTAGGATTTTTAGAGTTCTAGAAGTTTACTGTAGTTACAGATTGCTACACACTGTTCTGTTTTTGACAGATTCTGTTTTTCGTGCGTTGTTGGCTTATTTCAATGCATCTATGTCTAGTAAAATAGTTTATAAACCATAAAGAAGTTGGAATACAGTAGGTTTAACACCAAAATAAATAAATAATGAGTTCATTGTAGTACCTTATGTGGTGGTTTTGTTTTCTTTCACTAATGGAGCTTATAAGATTTCCTGTTGAGTTTTGTGTTGTGAAGTTTTCAAGTTTTGGGTAAAGCCTTTATGGACTATGGAATAAAGGGTGGCAAGAGCCTAAGCTTGGGGATGCCCATAACACCCCAAGATATTAAAGAATAGCCAAAAGCCTAAGCTTGGGGATGCCCCGGGAAGGCATCCCCTCTTTCGTCTTCGTTCATTGGTAACTTTACTTGGAGCTATATTTTTATTCACCACATGATATGTGTTTTGCTTGGAGCGTCGTGTATTATATTAGTCTTTGCTTTTTAGTTTACCACAATCATCCTTGATGTACACACCTTTTGGGAGAAGCCTATTTGATTAGAATTTGCTAGAATACTCTATGTGCTTCACTTATATCTTTTGAGCTTGATAGTTTTTGCTCTAGTGCTTCACCTATATCTTTTAGAGCACGGTGGTGTCTTAATTTTGAAGAAATTACTAGTCTCTCTTGCTTCACTTATATTATTTTGAGATTCTTTTATAACAGCATGGTATTTGCTATGGTTATAAAATTGGTCCTAGAATGGTAGGCATCCAAGTTGGGTATATAATAAAAACTATCATAGGAAGTGAATTGGATGCTATGATCAATTTGATGCTTGATAATTGTTTTGAGATATGGAGGTAGTGATATTAAAGTCATGCTAGTTGGGTGATTATGAATTCAAAGAATGCTTGTGTTGAAGTTAGCTAGTCCCTTAGCATGCACGTATGGTTAAAGTTGTGTAACAAATTTGAAACATGAAGTGTACCTGGCTTGTGCATCCTTATGAGTGGCGGTCGGGGACGAGCGATGGTCTTTTCCTACCAATCTATCCCCCTAGGAGCATGCGCGTAGTACTTGGTTTTTGATGACTTCTAAATTTTTGCAATAAGTATATGAGTTTGTTTGACTAATGTTGAGTCCATGGATTATATGCACTTTTACCTTTCCGCCATTGCTAGCCTCTTCGGTACAATGCATTGCCCTTTATCACCTTGAGAGTTGGTGCAAACTTCGCCGGTGCATCCAAACCCCGTGATACGATACGCTCTATCACACATAAACCTCCCTATATCTTCCTCAAAACAGCCACCATACCTACCTATTATGGCATTTCCATAGCCATTCCGAGATATATTGCCATGCAACTTTCCACCGTTCCGTTCATCATCATGACATACTTTACTTTTGTCATATTGCCATTGCATGATCATGTAGTTGACATCGTATTTGTGGCAAAGCCACCATGCATTATTTTCATACATGTCACTCTTGATTCATTGCACCATCCTGGTACACCGCCGGTGGCATTCATGTAGAGCCATATCTTGTTCTAGCTTCGAGTTGTAATTCTTTTGTTGTAATCAATAGAAGTGTGATGATCATCATTATTAGAACATTGCCCAAAGAAAAAAAAGAAAGGCCAAAAAGAAAAAAAGAAGGCACAAAAAAGGGAAAACAAGAAAAAAAATTAAAAAGAAAAGAAAAAAAGAAGAAAAGAAAAAAGAAATAAATAAAAAGGGCAATGTTACTATCTCTTTTTCCACACATGTGCTTCAAAGTAGCACCTTGTTCTTCATGTAGTGAGTCTCATATATTGTGCTTCAAAGTAGCACCATGTTTTTCATATAGTGAGTCTCATAAGTTGTCTTTTTCATACTAGTGGGAATTTTTCATCATAGAACTTGTCTTGTATATTCCTACGACGGGCTTCCTCAAATGCCCTAGGTATTCGTGAGCAAGCAAGTTGGATGCACACCCACTAGTTTTCTTTTGTTGAGCATTCATTTATAGCTCTAGTGCATCCGTTGCATGGCATTCCCTACTCCTCATGTTGACATCAATTGATGGGCATCTCGATAGCCCGTTGATTATCCTCGTTGATGTGAGACTTTCTCCTTTTTTGTCTTCTCCACACAATCCCCATCATCATATTCTATTCCACCCATAGTGCTATATCCATGGCTCACGCTCATATATTGCGTGAAGGTTGAAAAAGTTTGAGATTATTTAAGTATGAAACAATTGCTTGGCTTGTCATCGGGGGTATAGAAGTTGGGAACATATTTGTGTGAAGAAAATGAAGCATAGCCTAACTATATGATTTTGTAGGGATGAACTTTCTTTTGCCATGTTATTTTGAGAAGACATGATTACTTTGATTAGTATGCTTGAAGTGTTACTATTTCTTTCATCAATATGAACTTTTATTTTGAATCATTTGGATCTGAACATTCATGCCACAATAAATAAAATTACATTATGAATTATGCTAGGTAGCATTCCACATCAAAAATTCTCTTTTTATCATTTACCTACTCGAGGACGAGCAGGAATTAAGCTTGGGGATGCTTGATACGTCTCCAACGTATCTATAATTTTTGATTGTTCCATGCTATTATATTACCCCTTTTGGATGTTTATGAGCTTTAGTTTACACATTTATATCATTTTTGGGACTAACCTACTAACCAGAGACCCAGCCCATATTGCTGTTTTTTTTGCCTATTTCAGTATTTCGAAGAAAAGGAATATCAAACGGAGTCTAAACAGAATGAAACCTTCGGGAGCGTGATTTTTGGAACAAACGTGATCCAGAGGCCTTGGAGCGCAAGTCAAGAAGTAGCCGAGGCCCCCACGAGATAGGAGGCTGCGCCCCCCCTGTAGGGCGCGTCCCTATCTCGTGGGCCCCTCGGGCGGCCACTGACGTACTTCTTCCTCCTATATATACCTACGTACCCGGAAAACATCCAGGAGCACCACAAAACACAATTTCCACCGCTGTAACCTTCTGTATCCGCGAGATCTCATCTTGGAGCCTTCGTCGGCACTCTGCCGGAGGGGGAATTGACCACAGAGGGCTTCTACATCAACATCCTTGCCACTCCGATGAGTTGTGAGTAGTTTACCACAGACCTACGGGTCCATAGTTATTAGCTAGATGGCTTCTTCTCTATTTTTGGATCTCAATACAATGTTCTCCCCCTCTTTTGTGGAGATCTATTCGACATAAACTCTTTTTGTGGTGTGTTTGTCGAGATCCGATGAATTGTGGGTTTATGATCAAGTTTATCTATGAATAATATTTGAATCTTCTCTGAATTCTTTTATGTATGATTGAGTTATCTTTGCAAGTCTCTTCGAACCATCAGTCTGGTTTGGCCTACTAGATTGATCTTTCTTGCCATGGGAGAAGTGCTTAGCTTTGGGTTCAATCTTGCGGTGTCCTTACCCAGTGACAGAAAGGGTTGCAAGGCACGTATTGTATTGTTGCCATCGAGGATAACAAGATGGGGTTTATATCATATTGCTTGAGTTTATCCCTCTACATCATGTCATATTGCTTAATGCGTTACTCTGTTCTTATGAATTTAATACTCTAGATGCAGGCAGGAGTCGATCGATGTGTGGAGTAATAGTAGTAGATGCAGGCAGGAGTCGGTCATGGATGTGATGCCTATATACATGATCATGCCTAGATAATCTCATAACTATGTGCTTTTCTATTAATTGCTCGACAGTAATTTGTTCACCCACCGTAATACTTATGCTATCTTGAGAGAAGCCTCTAGTGAAACCTATGGCCCCCGAGTCTATCTCTTATCATATTTGCTTTCAATCTACCTTTATTTGCATCTATATTATAAAATACCAAAAATATATTTATCTTATCTTACTATCTTTATTAGATCTCACTTTCGCAAGTGGTCATGAAGGGATTGACAACCCCTTTATTGCGTTGGTTGCGAGTTCTCAGTTTGTTTTTGTAGGTGCGTGGGACTTTTGAGGAGCGTCCTACTGGATTGATACCTTGGTTCTCAAAAACTGAGGGAAATACTTACGCTACTATTGCTGCATCATCCTCTCCTCTTCGAGGAAAACCAACACAAGCTCAAGACGTAGCAGCCCCCCTTAGCGAGGGGCTGCCTGCCTGAATTCGGAACCACTGGAGGTTCCGGCGCAGTATCCGACTGGGGGCCAAGCTTACTGCGACCCCCCTCATCAGAATCCATGGGGATCTTCCCCCCCATGAGCCCGACATCAGAGGTTTCGCCTTGAGGCACCTCCAGAACTATCTCTCCGTGGCCCAGTATCCTTTGAGACAACACTTCGGTGTCGTCCGCAGGCCGGGGAGTGGAGGCCGTCGGGAGCGGATAGCTATTCATTGCCGACGAGCTCAAGGACCCATCCGAGGAGGATAAGTCGATGCGGGCTTTGGACGGACTACACAAATATATTTTGACATGGTAAAATGCCATAAAGCTAAACATGCCAGAAGTATTATGCTATCCGGATACTTATGACTTCGCTAGGGGCTTGTCCGTGGGTAGCCACTCCTTGTCGCTGTAGGCGGCTGTTGTGGAGTGGTCCGGAGGGAGGGTCCTTCCCTTCTTGGACCCTTCGACCTCCTCGGATGGGGCGACCTTCCTTTTCTTCTCCCCCTCGGTTTGGGGGAGGGGTTTTTCCTCTTCCTCCTCCTCGTTGTCATTGGAGGAGTGCGCCTCGGTGTCTTTGGACGACGAGTCCGACACAACCTTGCGCCGGAGACCTTTCCTGGTCCCCGTGGCCTTCTTCTTGGCCTTCTTCTCTGGCACCTCATAGGGCGCCGGAAACAGCATCTCCGTCAGGAGAGCGGTTGCTGGATCTTCAGGCAACGGAGCTGGACAGTCGATCTGCTCCGCTGTCGCCACATAGTCCTGTTAAATCAGTATGATGGCTTAGATTCCTCCCACGAACATACTGAGGAAAGGCACATCTTGTGAAATATAGAGAGCTTACCGGATTGGCGGGGCGCTTTGCGATGAGTCCGCGGTCCTTGGTGGTGGGAGGAGGTACTTCGGCGGCCTTGAACAACACCTTCCAGACGTCTTTGTGCATCGTGTCGAAGAGCTCTCGCAGCGTATGGTGTTTGGCCGAATCAAACTCCCACAAGTTGAATGCCCGTCTTTGACACGGGAGGATCCAGCGGAAGAGCATGACCTGGACCACATTGACAAGCTTGATCTTCTTGCCTATCATATTTTTGACGCAGTTCTGGAGTCCGGTCAGCTCCGTAGGTGCACCCCAGGCTAAGCCCTTCCTTTTCCAAGAGGTAAGCCGCATGAGGATGCCCGACCTAAATTCGGGGCCGCCACCCAGTTGGAGTCGCGCGGCTCGGTGATGTAGAACCACCCCGATTGCCACCCCTTCACGGTCTCCACATAGGAGCCTTCAAGCCAAGTGACGTTGGGCATCTTGCCCACCATGGCGCCTCCGCACTCCGCTTGCTGGTCGACCACTATCTTTGGCTTCACGTTGAAGATCTTCAGCCACAGGCCGAAGTGGGGCTTGATGCGGAGGAAGGCCTCACACACGACGATAAACGCCGAGATGTTGAGGATGAAATTAGGGGCCAGCTCATTAAAATCTAGCCCATAGTAAAACATGAGCCCGCGGAAAAATGGGTGGAGGGGTAAACCCAGTCAGCGGATGAAGTGGGCGAGGAACACAACCCTCTCGTGGGGTTCCGGAGTCGGAACGATCTGCCCTGCGTCCGGGAGCCGGTGCGCTATGTCTGTGGCCAAGTATCCAGCCTCCCGGAGCTTCATAATGTCCTCCTCCGTCACCACTTGCCTCCCACTCCGGACATGTTTGGAATGCTTGTACGGAGAAGGTGAGAACTGGGGCGCTGGAGCTCGAGCGTGTGAGAATGGATGAGCGAAGGAAGAAGAAGGCGTGGGTGAAAAAGGGGAATCCCTATCTCTTTATAAAGGCGGTAGAAACTGTGCGCCTCCCCACTTGCCCGTTAAAATTGCTTATTCCCCAAGCGCCACGATTGATGGCACGGTTGGGTTACCCATGCCGTATTGATGAGAATCCCGCAATAAGGGGACACGATCTCTGCTTCAACAAGACGTGTGAAAGATCGTGGATGTCGCCTAGAGGGGGGGGGGTGAATAGGCGTTTTAAAATAATTATGGTTTAGGCTTGAACAAATGCGGAATAAACCTAGCGGTAAATTTGTCAAGCACAAAACCTAAAACAACTAGGCTCACCTATGTGCACCAACAACTTATGCTAAGCAATATAAGCAACTATGTGATAGCAAGATATATGACAAAGAACAATATGGCTATCACAAAGTAAAGTGCATAAGTAAAGGGCTCGGGTAAGAGATAACCGAGGCACACGGAGACGACGATGTATCCCGAAGTTCACACCCTTGCGGATGCTAATCTCCGTTTGGAGCGGTGTGGAGGCACAATGCTCCCCAAGAAGCCACTAGGGCCACCGTAATCTCCTCACGCCCTCGCACAATGCAAGATGCCGTGATTCCACTAAGGGACCCTTGAGGGCGGTCACCGAACCCGTACAAATGGAGACCCTTGGGGGCAGTCACCGAACCCGTACACTTTGGCAACCCTTGGAGGCAGTCACCGGTACCCGTCAAATTGCTCGGGGCGATCTCCACAACCTAATTGGAGACCCCGACGCTTGCCCGGAGCTTTACACCACAATGATTGAGCTTCAAACACCACCAACCGTCTAGGGCACCAAGGCACCCAAGAGGAACAAGCTCTAGGGTGCCCAAACACCCAAGAGTAATAAGCTTCTCAAACTTCACTTCCACGTATCACTGTGGAGAACTCAAACCGATGCACCAAATGCAATGGCAAGGGCACACGGAGTGCCCAAGTCCTTCTCTCCCAAATCCCACCAAAGCAACTAATGCTAGGGAGGAAAATGAGAGGAACAACGAAAGAAGAACACGAAGAACTTCAAGATCTAGATCCAAGGGGTTCCCCTCACTTAGAGGAGAAAGTGATTGGTGGAAACATGGATCTAGATCTCCTCTCTTTTTTCCCTCAAGAACTAGCAAGAATCCATGAAGGGATTGAGAGTTAGCAAGCTCGAAGAAGGTCAACAATGGGGGAAGAACACGAGCTCAAAGGATTAGGTTCATTGGGGAAGAAGACCCCCTTTTATAGGACCTCCCGAATCCAACCGTTATGTGCTCAGCTCGTGCACAAGCGGTACTACCGCTTGGAGGAGCGGTACTACCGCTTAGCACGGTCAAAACAGCCCAATCGAGAGAGAAAACACGAGTTTTTGGTCCGCGGCGGTACTACCGCTTAGGAGCCACGGTAGTACTGCTCTGGAGCGGTACTACTGCTCAGGAGCCGCGGTAGTACCGCTCTAGAGCGGTAGTAAAAAATTACATCCGCTCTAGTCGCGGTAGTACCGCTGCAGCCTTTACCAAAACAGCCACAACTTTTGCAAACGGACTCCGAATTCAACGAAACCAAGTTTGTTGGAAAGCTAACGACATGGGCTAACACAATATTGATAGAAATATCAAGAATAAGCAAATGAGAAAAGTCCCATAATAAAATGGTGAGAACCCTTCATCGAAGAAGACCGGTAAAACCTCCAACACCGAAAACATCATAGAAGACGCATGCAAACTCCGTTTTCAATGAACTCAAGCTTGTCATCAAGATGACCATAAGCTCTAAGACTCACAAAGAGAATCAAACAAGAACCAAGAAACATGATGCAAGGATGCAATGGTTTGAGCTCTCTACGAACGATACGATCAAGCAACTCATCGAGAGCCCCCCTTGATAGTACGACAATCGATCCTATAACCCGGTCTCCCACAACTACCATGATACCGGTAAAATAGAAAACCTATTAAGGGAAAACCTTTGCCTTGCACATGGTCCACTTGAGCTAGATGATGACGATATTCACTCCGTCAAGTTGGACCACCTTTCTTGATTGCGTTGGCTCGATGAAGACTAGATGATTGCTCCCCCATAGTCCACTATGGGTGAGCCACTCTTCGGCTCTTCTTCACAAGTCCATTGACACCACAATGGATGGCAAGATTCAAGCAGTTGATCTCTCCGTGATGCTCCACTTGAACTTGCACACGGCAGTCTTGATGACGATCACCACTTGATGTCATCCTTTCCATGGGTTGTATGATATATTCCTCTTGATGCAAGCCCATGGATACATACCTAACCCCACATAGAACTCTCACATAGACCATGGGTTAGTACACAAAGTGCAATGGACAATGCTTACCATACCATGGGATCACTTGATCCCTCTCGGTACATCTTCTACGCTTTGTGAGTTAATCAACTTGATTCACTATTGACTTAGTCTTGATCAACCTTGAATCTTTGCAACTCTCTTCATTTGGATGATGTATTGAAGGTAAACATGAATTATCACACAACCTTCTTCTTCAAGGCATGCTTGCAATAAGCTCAACACCCGCATGACCAATCTTTGGATAATTCCTTAATAGCACCTTGGTCAACTCAAAAACTCCTTGAAAACAACTCATGGACTTCAAGAAAAGCCTATGGACAAATCCTTCAAATATAACTCAAGACAACCATTAGCCCATAGATATTGTCATCAATTACCAAAACCAAACATGGGGGCACCGCATGTTCTTTCAATCTCCCCCATTTTGGTAATTGATGACAATCACTTTCAAGAGAGTTTATACAAGGAATTATGCATCACCATGCAATGCAACAACCAATGATGCATGAGAATGAGATGCAAATGCTTAGGAACCAAAACCAAAGCAAGGAGAAAACTCAGAAGACTTCTCCACAAAACTCTCTGAAACTCCTCCCCCATTGGCATCGATTGCCAAAATGGGTGAAAAGCTAAGAAGGCCAAAATAAAAGGTTTTCCTCCATAAGTTATGTATTTCTCAACAAGAGAGTGGAATGCAATACACATATCCAACTGCCAATACTTGGAGGAAGACAAACTATATTGAGGCCCAAAGATTGCAACAAAAAGATATGACACAAAGACATAACAAAGAGAGACACAAGCAATCAGAAGATACCAATTGAAGCAAGCAATCAACGGATATCAATTGAACCAACTAGACCAATGATCCTACATGCCACAAGAATAAAGATATTATGATAAGCGCAAAGGAGTGTTCTAAAGAAACTAGAGAAGCTCCCCATGATTTGTGCACACATAAGAATTTTTGTATTTGAATACAAAGTGCACAAAATAGGATCATAGCTCCCCCAGAATCAATAGAAACTCACATCCAGTGCAAGTGAGCATATGGGAAACAAAGCCTAGCACTTGCAACAAGCACATGGTTGAGCAACATGTAAAAGAGGCAACTTAAGAATAGGCTCAACCAAAATGATGTGTGTGAGTCATGGCGAAGCACTTGAGAAGACTAAAATTAGGATGCGCATTAAGCATCAACATAGTCTTGAAAGAATGAGGCACACGGTGCAAGGCCTATCATTCCCACACACAACTAGCAAATGGGTTCACAAGCTTACTAATAAGCATATAAATAACTTATGCTTGTGACGACCTGTGGTGAAGATAGAAGATGAAAGCCTCATCAAGACGAGGGATGCCAATTAAGATGGCAAAAGCCTCGTAAAGATAAGCATGAGGAAAATAATCTTCACCACACAAGAGTGCATCAAGATGCAACGATAGAGGACACACACTCAAGGCAAAAGCTTTCACGGAGCCACCAAAGAAATAACATAAGAAAGACAAGGTGGACGTGAAAGAAAGGATATCAACTAGAGATGTAATTTCTCTCAAGTGTATAAGGTTCTATGTAGACAAAATCATGATGATATATATATCTACAAGAAGGATGTACACCCGAAATAGTTACAACACGAAGGATCAAGATATCCACAAGGAAGTCATAAATATACCAATAAGATATTTTCTTGAAAGCATAGCACTTGGCTAGATATGGTCTTATTGTATATAAATGAATTCCAATCACACATCCATCAAAGACATCACAACTAGCAACAAGAGATCATCGTTGGGATGCTTTGAGAAAGGAAACAAGTATCACAAGATATGAAATGAATATCATGCCAAGATGCAACCTACACAAGGTTGAAAGCAAGAGAGGAAAGCATGAATAGATACTTGTTACCGAGATATCATTGGAAGAATGTAGTAGATACCAATTGAAGGTAGATAGTAGTTCATTGATCATCCTAGCTTGACTCCAATATGCACATGGTGACAACACCTTCCTTGTGAGTGAGCCGAGCATCCAATGTATCTCCAAATGTTCCTAGAAGAACAACACAAACTAAACGGTACCCAAACTCATCGGGACCAAATATTTAAAAACACCAATACATAGGACAAACTCCACATAAATATGTGCATATAGATACGAAAATGAATTTCATGCACATCTCATCCAAATTGAGACTAGGTGGAGTTTCCCCTATATATTGAGTCAAATAAAGAAAGCATGCCAAATGAAATACATGAAGTAAACATGCATGCTCGAGACTTTCAAAACCCGAAACCAAAAGACAAAGAAATGCCAAGTGAAAAGGATACTAAATGGAGAAATCATCACTTGGAAGATATCATTAAAGATACATCAAGGAATGAGATATCCATTGATACACACTAAACTAAAGATGTCAAACTCCCAAAGAGAGGATGGTTCCAAACAAACCAAGCCCTCAACAAAGTTTCATGATGGCACAAAGTACCAAAAAGAAATGGCTTGCCTTCCACCAAAACACACTTGATAAGGATCACAAGAAGAGTGTTCTAAAGAAAATAGGATAGCTCCCCCACGAGTTGTGCATTATATAGGATTTGCATTTGAATACAAAATGCACAAGGTAGGATCACTACTTTCACTATATCTAGAAAACACTAGACAAGAACAAGAAATAAACAAGATCCACAAGTGGTAGGGAAGACACCGGGAGTTGACACAAACCTTGGCAAGATAAAAGGAAAAACAAAAGCCAAAGTGAAGCTGATAAACAAATTCTACCACACATAAGTGACTACCAATTGTCAAAAGACAAGAAGTAGATGGAAAGAATTCCCGGTGGTAGATAGCAAGGATATCCAACATCATCTTCACACCACACACAAGCAGATTGCAACTTGTAGAGCTAACATGCCACCTAGGAACAAGATAATCTACAATATCAACACTAGGTGACAACATCTCAAATGTACACATTTTCTAGGCTAGTAATATACATAGCATATTACTCCCCCATAATGTGATACCAATGAAGAAAACTTAACAAGAGGCAATAAGAGGATCCAACACGAGATAATCAATGGAATTTTTAGAATTTGAATTTCTCATGAGAGATATACCACCTAGCGACTAGATAATCTTGAAATATCAATACTAGATGGTATTACTCATGTGCACACATTTATAGGATTGTGAGGTGCACAAAGCACACCACTCCCCCATAATGGATATTCCATTAATCTCTCACAAGAGCTAACTAAGAAATAAACAAGATGCACTAAGGCTCAACGAGCGACACACAAGTACATGATGTGCAAACCAACATACACAAAGGCAATTTGGAGACACATCATATACAAACACATGCAAGGAACAAAAACAAAACATGCAAAGGGGCAAGTAACTTTCAATGTAAACAATTTAAGTACAAGTTACCGCACGGAGGCACACTGGATATAAGTTATAAACTTGACGATTCAATAGACTTGGCTTGAGACAATAAGAGTGATGAAGTCCCCTTAATTCTTCATAATGTAGCCAAGTCTCCAATGCCCTCCATCAACACCTATTGATCAAGTTTGAGCTAGTTGGTCCCCAACCAAGTTGGGTCCTAAGAGGTTAGTCACAATAGGCTTGGCTACCCAAATGGTTCTTTGCTTCAAACCACTTTGAGTACCAACAAACTTGGCAACCACATTGCCAACCTTATCCTTCCCAAGAGAATAGACATCATCAATAATAATTGGGTTGGATAAGTTACCACTAGTGCATGAAGAAGCGAGGTGACCTTTCTCACGGCATAGGTAGCAACGTCTACTCTTCACTTTCTTCTCACTTGATTTCTCAATTTGAGAAGCATTAAATTGAGTCTTCTTGGGAAGAGGCCTTTCTTAAACTTGAGGTTGAGCATGTGATTGAACTTGTGCCCTCTTCCCTTATTGCTTGACACTAATGGCCTTCTTCTTCAATGGGCAAGATCTAACATGATGCCCTTCTACTTTGCACTTGAAGCAAACAATCTTGGCCGAATTCTTGACTTGTTCTTGGCCCTTCTTTTTGTTCATGTTGGACTTCTTCTTCTTATTGGAGTTGAATCCAAGTCCACCTTTGTCATTGGGGGATTTTTGCACACTCAAGATATTGTTGAGTGTGGATTTCCCTTCATGACACTTCTCCAAGTCTTTCTTCAAAGAAGTGACTTGGGCCTTGAGCTCTTTGATTTCCTCTACATGGTTAGTCTCAATACAAGTACTAGAGGAAGTATAAGCTTCGTCGTCAGAGCAACAAGGCAAGGAAAGCAATCATCACAAGATGTACCAGCATTGTGAGTAGATGAATTACAAGGACTAGCACATGGCAATATATTATTTTGACTAGAAGTAGTGCTAGTATCCACATGAGGCTCACTAGATGTTACCTTAGCAATCATGGCCTCATGAGCTATCTTTAGCACACTATGGGATACTAGAAAATCATCATGAGAGCTTGAGAGCTTTTCATGACTTTCTTCCAATTTCCCATAATTGCAAGATAGCACCTCAAGTTGAGCCCGCAGCTCAACATTCTCCTTCAAAATGGATGCTTCACAAGTAATAGAATTAGTAGCACAAGCATCATCATTCACAACAAGATGAGAAGGCAACTTGGCAAGCTCTTTTAAATAGGAAGCTTCAAGTTGAGCATGAGACTCGGTGAGTTTGATGAGCTCACCCTTGATGACCCTTGAGCCATTTTCGAGGTGCTCAAAATCCTCAAGGAGTCTAGCATGCACAACTTCAAGCTTAGCATTTTTAGTTTCAAAAACATTGGCCACCTCAAGAGCTCTATCAGTAGATTCCTTCACTCTAGACAATTCTAGAGCAAAAGTCTCCTCAAGAGATTCCTTGGTGGTTTGTTCAAGTTCAAGAGCTTGAGAGAGGTCCGCAATCTCATTAGCATAATCACGCCCATGACCTTCCATTTTATCAATGGTGACCTCATGCTCCTCAAGACGAGATTCCAACTCATCAATATATTTCTTGCTGTCAATAGCAATGGACATAATTTCCATGAAGTTGGAACGAGCAATTTTATTTTTATGAAGAGCTTTAAAAACCTGTTCCCCCTTAATTTTTAAGGAGGCAACATTATCATTCTCTTCATCATTATCCTCATCATCATTAGCATCAACATCATCATCAAGAGACATATTGAGGTACAAAGTAGGAGATACCTTTGACGCCTTAGCCATAAGGCAAAACGCAATAGATGATGATGTAGGATCCCTTGAGGCACCATTAAACACCACATCTTGTTCCATGGAGTGTTCGGTTTCCTCTACATTGTTAGCACAACAATTCGAGGAAATAGATGCATTTTTATCATGGCAACAAGACATAGCAAGCATATCATCATGATATTTAGTCAAGCAGTTTCTACATGATATGCAAGGACTATCAACACAAGCATGTGAAACATTTGGAGTGCTCGAAGTGTTAAAGCCCAAATAGGGAGCATTGCAATAATATAGTGATGAAGGATCATCCACAATAAGCATACTATCATCATTGCAATGACCAACACTACTCACCATATCATTACCTTGTGGCAAACCACATGTAGGTGAAGTAGAAGAAGTTGAGAAGACTATATGACCGGAGATGGAGGGAGAACAACCATCCCCACAAATCTTGGACACACCATATTTATCTTGAAGCTTTGTCCATAACTCATGAGCATCCCGGAACGGCATGAGTTGAAATATAACTACATTGATCAAAGCATCGAAAAGCACATTAGAGGCTTGAGCATTGAGATAAGAGTTTTTCTCATCCTCTAAAGATAATCTTTGGGGATCCTTTGGAGGAGAAAAACCCATATCTACAATTCGCTCTAAATTTGGGTCCATGACCCTAAAGAGATTAAGCATGCGAATTACCCAAACATCAAAATTTGTGCCATCGAAACTAAGAGTGTCAGAGAATCCTAATACTCTAGTCGACATCTTTACTCTCTAGGCGGTTAAGCCCAACAAAGAGAGACGAGGCTCTAATACCAATTGAAAGATCGTGGATGTCGCCTAGAGGGGGGGTGAATAGGCGTTTTAAAATAATTACGGTTTAGGCTTGAACAAATGCGGAATAAACCTAGCGGTAAATTTGTCAAGCACAAAACCTAAAACAACTAGGCTCACCTATGTGCACCAACAACTTATGCTAAGCAATATAAGCAACTATGTGATAGCAAGATATATGACAAAGAACAATATGGCTATCACAAAGTAAAGTGCATAAGTAAAGGGCTCGGGTAAGAGATAACCGAGGCACACGGAGACGACGATGTATACCGAAGTTCACACCCTTGCGGATGCTAATCTCCGTTTGGAGCGGTGTGGAGGCACAATGCTCCCAAGAAGCCACTAGGGCCACCATAATCTCCTCACGCCCTCGCACAATGCAAGATGCCGTGATTCCACTAAGGGACCCTTGAGGGCGGTCACCGAACCCGTACAAATGGAGACCCTTGGGGGCGGTCACCGAACCCGTACACTTTGGCAACCCTTGGAGGCGGTCACCGGTACCCGTCAAATTGCTCGGGGGGATCTCCACAACCTAATTGGAGACCCCGACGCTTGCCCGGAGCTTCACACCACAATGATTGAGCTCCGAACACCACCAACCGTCTAGGGCACCAAGGCACCCAAGAGGAACAAGCTCTAGGGTGCCCAAACACCCAAGAGTAATAAGCTTCTCAAACTTCACTTCCACGTATCACCGTGGAGAACTCAAACCGATGCACCAAATGCAATGGCAAGGGCACACGGAGTGCCCAAGTCCTTCTCTCCCAAATCCCACCAAAGCAACTAATGCTAGGGAGGAAAATGAGAGGAAGAACGAAAGAAGAACACGAAGAACTCCAAGATCTAGATCCAAGGGGTTCCCCTCACTTAGAGGAGAAAGTGATTGGTGGAAACATGGATCTAGATCTCCTCTCTCTTTTCCCTCAAGAACTAGCAAGAATCCATGGAGGGATTGAGAGTTAGCAAGCTCGAAGAAGGTCAACAATGGGGGAAGAACACGAGCTCAAAGGATTAGGTTCATTGGGGAAGAAGACCCCCTTTTATAGGACCTCCTGAATCCAACCGTTATGTGCTCAGGTCGTGCACAAGTGGTACTACCGCTTGGAGGAGCGGTACTACCGCTTAGCACGGTCAAAACAGCCCAATCGAGCGAGAAAACACGAGTTTTTGGTCCGGGGCGGTACTACCGCTTAGGAGCCACGGTAGTACTGCTCTGGAGTGGTACTACCGCTCAGGAGCCGCGGTAGTACCGCTCTAGAGCGGTAGTAAAAAATTACATCCGCTCTAGTCGCGGTAGTACCGCTGCAGCCTTTACCAAAACAGCCACAACTTTTGCAAACGGACTCCGAATTCAATGAAACCAAGTTTGTTGGAGAGCTAACGACATGGGCTAACACAATATTGATAGAAATATCAAGAATAAGCAAATGAGAAAAGTCCCATAAGAAAATGGTGAGAACCCTTCATCGGAGAAGATCGGTAAAACCTCCAACACCGAAAACATCATAGAAGACGCATGCAAACTCCGTTTTCAATGAACTCAAGCTTGTCATCAAGATGACCATAAGCTCTAAGACTCACAAAGAGAATCAAACAAGAACCAAGAAACATGATGCAAGGATGCAATGGTTTGAGCTCTCTACAAACGATACGATCAAGCAACTCATCGAGAGTCCCCCTTGATAGTACGGCAATCGATCCTATAACCCGGTCTCCCACAACTACCATGATACCGGTAAAATAGAAAACCTATCAAGGGCAAACCTTTGCCTTGCACATGGTCCACTTGAGCTAGATGATGACGATCTTCACTCCCTCAAGTTGGACCACCTTTCTTGATTGCGTTGGCTCGATGAAGACTAGATGATTGCTCCGCCATAGTCCACTATGGGTGAGCCACTCTTCGGCTCATCTTCACAAGTCCATTGACACCACAATGGATGGCAAGATTCAAGCACTTGATCTCTTTGTGATGCTCCACTTGAACTTGCACACGGCAGTCTTGATGACGATCACCACTTGATGTCATCCTTTCCATGGGTTGTATGATATCTTCCTCTTGATGCAAGCCCATGGATACATACCTAACCCCACATAGAACTCTCACATAGACCATGGGTTAGTACACAAAGTGCAATGGACAATGCTTACCATACCATGGGATCACTTGATCCCTCTCGGTACATCTTCTACGCTTTGTGAGTTAATCAACTTGATTCACTATTGACTTAGTCTTGATCAACCTTGAATCTTTGCAACTCTCTTCATTTGGATGATGTATTGAAGGTAAACATGAATGATCACACAACCTTCTTCTTCAAGACATGCTTGCAATAAGCTCAACACCCGCATGACCAATCTTTGGATAATTCCTTAATAGCACCTTGGTCAACTCATAAACTCCTTGAAAACAACACATGGACTTCAAGAAAAGCCTATGGACAAATCCTTCAAATATAACTCAAGACAACCATTAGTCCATAGAGATTGTCATCAATTACCAAAACCAAACATGGGGGCACCGCATGTTCTTTCAACGTGTCAAGGAAACCGCCTCGCATTATGTGGAGTAGCTGGTTGTAAAAAACGGTTCGAATAAATACCGGGCCATGGCGTGACGTCACGCTATGAAAAGTTGTCAGCAGATTAGATTTGTGGAATATTGTGCTCTCTATGGTGGTATGTGGAATTTGTTTTGCAGAGCCGGACACGATTCTTGTGTTCAAAATCTTCTATGGAGTATTCGGAGAAGGAACCCGCCTTGCAATGCCGAAGACAATCTGCGCGCCGGACTCATCGTCATTGAAGCCTGGTTCAGGGGCTACTGAGGGAGTACTGGATTAAGGGGTCCTCGAACAACCGGACTATATACTTTGGCCGGACTGTTAGACTATGAAGATACAAGATTGAAGACTTCGTTCCGTGTCCGGATGGGACTCTCCTTTGCATGGAAGGCAAGCTTGGCAATTCGGATATGTAGATCTCCTTCTCTGTAACCGACTCTGTGTAACCCTAGCCCCCTCCGGTGTCTATATAAACCGGAGGGTTTAGTCCGTAGGACAACAACAATCATAATCATAGGCTAGCTTCTAGGGTTTAGCCTCTATGATCTCGTGGTAGATCAACTCTTGTAATACTCATATCATCAAGATCAATCAAGCAGGAAGTAGGGTATTACCTCCATCGAGAGGGCCCGAATCTGGGTAAACATCATGTCCCCCGCCTCCTGTTACCATTAGCCTTAGACGCACAGTTCGGGACCCCTGTACCCGAGATCCGTTGGTTTTGACACCGATAGGCGGTTTCCGGGCTGCACGTGTGGGCCGCCACAACTGGATCGTGATGGAGGGCAGGGGCCGGCGTCGCCACGGAGGCTGACCACTGTGCCGAAGCGACACCGGGCATGGGCTCACCTTGCCGTGGAGATGCCGGTGGTCCACCGTCATCCGTCGATGGTAACTGCCGAGGCCGCTGTTCACCGCTTGTCTTCCTCCACTTCTGTCTTCGATGGAATTTGCTCAGGCTCGTACCGTATTTGTTCTTGAAGCTCTCTTGGCTGCCGGATGGAATTTCTCTTCCTGTGCCTTGGGCTGATGCGGGAGGTCTCAACCGCACGACTACGCACCGGCTTCAGACCTGAGGCGCGCTTGCTCCACACGCCGGAGGGCGTGGACTGCCGCCGCACGAGGCGGCGAGCCCCATCCTGAAATCGCTCTGTTGGAGAGCGTGTTGATAACGTGTTAAAATAGAGATGGACAGAGAACAATCGAGAGAGTTGTAAAGCGAATCAGTATTCTATTGATGATGAACAGATACATATTTATAGTCCCCGAAGGGGCGCATCCGTAAAGACGCGACTATTACAAGAGTTGCATTGGTTGCCTAAAGCAATCGTTCGGTGGTTTGGATAAGTGGAGATTTAACTCTTAATTAACGTGTGTTAATTAAGTCTTAACAGTGTCACCCAATAGGAGCAAGGCATTGAGCCAGTCAGCCAATAAGCTGTGGGAGAAGTGCGCTTCCTCGCATTGTCCACGTCGGCAGGGCTACCACTATTTTCTGTTGCCCAATGGGAGCGAGGCATTGAACCAGTCAGCTGTTGTGGTTGCCCAATGGAGCGCTTGGAAGTGTTAGGATTAATTAATGATTATTAATTAAGGGATAATCCCTGCTTTTACTAACCGCAGGCAGTTGCATTTGCCGCGTCGGTTTCCTGCCGAACACGCCTTCCTAGTGGTGTTTCTTCTCTTTGTATAAATAGCATATCTCATCTAATAAAGGACACAATTTTCATTACCTCTCTCGTTTTACTCTAACACGTTATCACGCACTTTGCTTTGTCAAAAGCAAGAAGGCCAAGAAACTCGCTTCCAAGGATACAGGAACGACGAGCAAGGCGGCCAACTCGAGTGCCCGACGCCCGTGGTGGCTGAGATGAAGTTTTCCCCCGAAAAACCCAGTGCCTGGCGATTAGGCGATTAGGGTTTACGGGTGGCACCTGGTGGCGCTCGTCGGATCTGTCGACGGAGTGCAACTCAGGCTCGGTGGAAGATGGCGTCGTCCTCAACCGCAGGCAAAGAGAAGGGAACCCTGTCCCCTAGCGCGGTGAGGGCGAAGCTGGCGGAGGCCTTAGGCAAGTTAGACATCACCAACGAGGAAGCTACGCTCCTGGTCGTGGATGATCTCGAGGAAGGAGAGCAGCAGAAGTGGATGGTGGCTGGCAAGGTTCTTCATCGCAATACTCTGCATATCCAGACGATCATCAATGCTCTCCGACCCGCGTGGGGCAATCCCAAAGGTCTGGCTTTTAGATCTGTGGGAGAGAACATGTTTGTAGCAGATTTTGCTACCAAGAGAGACAGAGATCGCGTTTGGGAGGGATCGCCATGGCATGTTAGCAAGCACGCAGTGATTCTCTCGGATTTTGATGAGTGCATGCGTCCCTCTGAACTGCAATTTGACAAGCTTCAGTTATGGGCTCGAGTCGTCAATCTCCCTTTTAATCTTCGTAATGAAAAGTGGACTAAAGCAATAGCAGGCCAAATTGATAAGCTGGCGACGGACATTCAGTTTGATCATACGGCTAGATATCTCAGAGCCAGAGTTACTATAGATGTGGGGAAACCTCTTAGGAGGTGGATCCTGATTGAATCAAAGAGAAGGAACGACATGGATTCATATGATATACTTTATGAAAATGTTCCTCACTTCTGTTTTTCCTGTGGTCGTCTCGGTCATGGGGATCTCTATTACCCTACACCTGGAACCAGAGATGCAAATGGTGACCTGCCCTTCGGGAAGGGATTGCGAGCGCCAGATGATAGGAGGAAGGGCACATCGGGGGATAGCTCGTCAAGGGAGTCGAGTATGCCCCAGTACAGGAAGGCTGAAACACGTTAGTCTTCTACGGAGGCAAAGGGAGCAACTGAAGTAACATATCATTTGAAGAATAAGACCAACCAGAACAAATGGAAAGAGGGACCTCAAGTGCAAAAGCAAGTCTACAGGAAAGTTGATATGCCTTTGCTGGCTAATAGGCCATTCAATGATAATGATACGATAGAGAATGATTCCTCTGTTGGAGGTTCTGAGACAGGAAAAGAACTGGAGGGGGATTTGGAAAGGGAGGCTAAGAAGAAGAAACCTACCCCGACCACTTCAGATGCATCAGCAGAGGCTGCGGAGCAGCTCTGCCGGAAGCAATGAGTTGCATGAGCTAGAACTTCCGCGGGCTTGGGAACCCAGAGGCAGTTCGAGAGCTTCACAACGTAGTGAAGCAAGAAGGGCCCAGTCTCCTCTTTCTGATGGAGAAAGATTTCAGCAAAGAGAGTGGAAAGCTTGCAGAATCAGCTAGGTTTTGCGGGTTGTTTTGCAGTAAACAATAATGGTTTGAGTGGGGGCATCGGTATGTTCTGGGCAGCGGATGTGGATGTGGAACTGAAAAATTACAACACAATGCATATTGATGTCAAGGTCAGTAAGAAAGCTCGAAACTCGGTTGAGTGGAGAGTGACAGGGTTTTATGGAGCTCCCCGGGCGGAAGATAGACGCCATAGTTGGAGGTTCCTTCGTCAGTTATCTGAAATCCAACACGAAGCTTGGTTGTGCGTTGGGGATTTCAATGAAACATTGTTTGCTTCTGAACACTTTTCTCGTGCCGATCGGCCGGAATGGCAAATGAGGGCGTTCAGAGAAGCTCTTGATGATTGCTCACTCCTGGATCTTGGTTGGAAGGGAGTGGAGTACACATGGGATAATGGGAAGAGTGGGGAATCCAATGTGAAAGCCAGACTCGACAGAGGTTTGGGCAACTTGCAGCTAACCCAGATTTTCCCACACACATCGGTGCGTCACATTAGCACTACGGAGTCGGACCATTGCTTTGTTCTGGTTGACTTACGTGATAATAGGGCTGCACACCGACAAGGAGTAACGCGACAGTTTCGATACGAAGACGTATGGAAGACACACTATGAGTATGATCATTTTGTACTGAAAGAGTGGCAGAAGGGAGCTGGTCAGAACGGTCTTGTAGGTATGCTCAATGCATTGCACGACATGCAGACCAAGTTGGCTACATGGGGGGCAAACGAGTTTGGGTGTCTCACGCATAATATGAGGAAGCTAAGATATAAATTGGACCGACTACGTCGACGGCCGTGGAGGCAAGGTCCATCCGTGGAAGAGAGGGCAATAGCTAAACAGCTTCGGGAGACACTAAGACAGGAGGAAATCTGGATGAGACAGAGATCACGAGTTCCTTGGTTGTGAGAGGGGGATCGGAACATGGGGTATTTTCATGCACAAGCAGTGCAGAGACAGAGAATGAATAAGATCGAGGGGCTCGAACGTGCGGATGGATCCTTATGCCAAACGCCGGACGAGACACATGCAGAAGTCCAAGTGTGGGAGTCCTGGACTAGGCGGTGTCCGGATAGCCGAACTATCATCATCGGCCGAACTCCAAGACTATGAAGATACAAGATTGAAGACTTCGTCCCGTGTCCGGATGGGACTTTCCTTGGCGTGGAAGGCAAGCTTGGCGATACGGATATGTAGATCCCTACCATTGTAACCGACTATGTGTAATCCTAGACCTCTTCGGTGTCTATATAAACCGGAGGGTTTTAGTCCATAGGACAGAACAACAATCATACCATAGGCTAGCTTCTAGGGTTTAGCCTCCTTGATCTCGTGGTAGATCCACTCTTGTACTACCCATATCATCAATATTAATCAAGCAGGAGTAGGGTTTTACCTCCATCGAGAGGGCCCGAACCTGGGTAAAAACATCATGTCCCTTGTCTCATGTTACCATCCGCCTAGACGCACAGTTCGGGACCCCCTACCCGAGATCCGCCGGTTTTGACACCGACATTGGTGCTTTCATTGAGAGTTCCTCTGTGCCATCGCCATCAGGAAGGATGCCTTCTCCCGTCTTTAAAGACGGTACCGTTGCCAAGGGAGCCTTGGCCGCCGGCCAGACTATCCGGCTAGGTGGTTTTCTTATGACCGCCTGTTCGGCCGCCGCTCCGACAATGACCTCTCGGGTAATCAAAAGCGATTTTCACGTCAACTCGGAATTCACCGAGCAGCCAGATCCGAGGGAGCTCTCTTCCATAAACGAGCTCTTGGATTGCATCGCCGCCCTGGGAGTCGCTACAGACTATGATCAGATTGGGCTTAAAACCGATCTGAGAGAGATTAACTCTCCCCAGGCTACCCACCACGTTGCTGTGGTAGAGGAACAACGTGGCGTCTCTTCTTCTATATTAAAGACCAGTTATGTCCGGATTCCCGATCCCTCCATGCCGGATTCCTGCGGAGGGACGGATGCCAATCTAGTACTGAACCTAAAGTCAGGCAGCGGACCAGATTCGTTGGACAACATCCAGCAATCCAAGCTTCCGAATTCGGAAACTTTTCGGCCCTTGAGCCTCAGATTGGGCGGGGTTCCGAACTTAATTCCACCCGCCCACCCAAATACAAGCGATCTATCTCAAATCCGGCAAGAGCCCGCTGAAACAGTACACCATTACTGGGCCAGATTCCTCCTGGTTATGGACAAGATAAATGACTGCCGTGAGGAAAGCGCAATCTCAATTTTCTGCAATAACTGCACGGACAAGGGAATCATGAACGCCATAAGTCGTCGCGAAATCACACGCTTCGCCGACCTGGCGTCCATAGTACAAAAGTACTGTGCGATGGAGAGCGCCTGGAAAACCGAAACTAAGTTTTGGGACAATCCGGCTCCGAACACAACCCTAGTCTGAAATAAGAGGGTGCATCATGCTCAGGCACCTGGGACAAAAACCAAAAAGCAAAAAACCCCTAAAGGGCACGGAACCGTACTAGAAGGATGGCTCAGCGGACCCTGTAAAATCCATAGTACAGAGGGCGCCACTCCAACACACAGCCTTCGAGCATGTTGGATACTACGGCAGGTGGCCAAAAGTGGCGAAGAGCTTCTAGCCCCGGAGAACCAGCCCAACAGCACCAGTACGGTATTAACAGTCTTCGAGACTTTCGCATCAAATAATATGCGGAAACGAACAATCCGCAGCCTCGCCGAAGTCTACCAAGTAGCAACAACAAATCCATGGAGCGACACGGCTATCACCTTCAACACCAGCGATGAACCCAAATTCCGAACAGCCCGAGCACCAGCCGCATTTGACCTCAGTCCAATAGTGGACGACTTTCGTCTTACCAAGGTACTCATGGATGGCAGCAGCGGATTAAACCTCATCTACGAGGAAACCTTTCAAAAAATGGAAATAGACTGGAGCCGCATTGAGCGAAGCAGCACAACCTTCAGAGGAATAATCCCTAGTCGGGAAGTACGCTGCACAGGAAAAATTACACTAGATGTGGTGTTCGGCTTGCTGGACAATTACAGGTCCGAGGAGGTCACTTTCCAAGTGGCCCCATTCAGCAGCGGATATCACACTTTACTAGGGCGAGAGGCATTCACAATTTTCCAAGCTATACCCCATTACGGGTACATGAAGCTTAAAATGCCCGGGCCCAATGGAATCATCACTCTTGTCAGTGATCCGGACATAGCACTCCGCGCTGAAAATAAGACAGCCGCACTAGCCCTAGAGGCACTATCCGAAGCCCTAGCGGCAGAGGAACTCACTGCGCTGCGCTCCACAGTGAATAGGGACGATGTGATACTCGATAAGAGATCTAAGTCCACCTCTTTTAAACCAGCAGACGAAATAGTCAAATTCCAGGTCCATCCAACGGACCCCACAAAGACAGCCTCCATTGGGGCACAATTAAACCCTGATGTAGACGCCGCACTACGAGAATTCCTTCGGGAAAATTGGGACATTTTTGCCTGGCACCCTTCAGATATGCCAGGAATCCCACGAAGGCTGGCAAAACACAGCCTAAACATCCTAAAAGGATTCAAGCCAGTCAAACAGGCTCTTCGACGATTTTCCGAACCCAAAAGACATGCAATGGGAGAGGAGCTAGCCAAACTATTACAAGCTGGATTCATCAGAGATATAAAACATCCGGACTGGCTAGCGAACCTGGTAATGGTACCACAAAAGGACAAATCCTGGCGCCTTTGTGTTGATTTTAAAGACCTTAACAAGGCCTGTCCAAAGGATCCTTTCCCCCTTCCCCGCATGACCAAATCATCGATGCTACCGCAGGGCACGATTCATTGTGTTTCCTCGATGCATACTCCGGATACCATCAAATCAAGATGGCGGAAACAGACCAGGACGCAACGGCATTCATTACTCCATAAGGACCATTCTGCTTCAACATAATGCCCTTCGGACTCAAAAACGCCGGCGCAACATATCAGCGCATGATTCAGACATGTCTGGCTACCCAGATCGGCAAAACAGTGGAGGCATACGTAGACGATGTGGTCGTTAAGACCAAATACGTCGAAACTCTAGTAGACGATTTGAGGCTCACATTTGACAACCTCCCATCATATGACATTAAGCTCAACCCAGAAAAATGCGTTTTCGGCGTACTAGACGGAAAGCTCTTGGGCTTCATTGTATCCGGTAGAGGAATTGAAGCAAACCCAGCCAAGATCCGAGCTCTGTCACAATTGGATATCCCAAAAGACCTCAAACAAATACAAAAACTGACTGGATGTGTGGCAGCTCTAAGCCGCTTCATCTCCCATTTGGGAGAAAAGGCATTGCCCCTCTATCGCCTCCTCCGGCGCACCGAACACTTCGAATGGACGGATGCTGCCACGGCCGGACTCAAAGAAATAAAGGCCATATTGGCGACAAATCCGGTCCTGGCCGCGCCCAACCTCGGCGAACCGATGATATTATATATCGCGGCAACACATCAAGTTGTCAGCGCGGTACTCGTCGTCGAACGAGAAACAGAAGGACACAAATTCCCTCTTCAAAAACCAGTGTACTACGTATCCACTGTCTTAACTCCATGCAAGTCCCGGTATCCACATTATCAAAAGATAGCGTACGCGGTGTTCATGGCATCCCGGAAGCTGCGACACTACTTTCAAGAGTGTTCGATAACAGTGGCCTCCGAAGTACCTCTCAATGACATTATAAACAACCGCGACGCGACGGGCAGGATTGCAAAATGGGCTATTGAGCTCTTACCATTCGACATAACCTACAAACCACGGTGAGCTATAAAGTCGCAAGTTTTGGCTGACTTCATCGCCGAATGGACCGAAGCCGAACTCCCTAAAGAGTACGGCGCATACTCCAATTGGATCATGCATTTCGACGCTCCAAAATGTTGGCCGGCTTGGGGGCTGGCGTCGTATTGATGTCCCCAACCGGAGACACAGTCCAATACGTACTTCAGATAATGTACATGGACTCCAATAATGCAGCCGAATATGAGGCCCTTCTACATGGTCTCCGGATGGCAATCTCCATGGATATTCATCGCCTAGAGGTGCGCGGGGATTCAAACCTCGCAATATCCCAAGTAAATGGAGACTTTGACGCCAAGGATCCGAAATGGCAGCCTATCGGCCGTCTTAAAAATGTCAGCTCGGTTCGAAGGACTCGAATTCCACCATGTAGCCCGGGATAATAACCAGGCAGCCGACATGTTGGCACGCATCGGCGCAAAACGCGACGTCGTCCCTCCAAACATCTTCCTGGAGTGGCTCTTTAAGCCATCCATATTATGGGAAGAGGAGTCCGGAAATAACAACCCGGAACCAACCGCACCACCCAACACGGAACATTATGACACAATCGGTGGCTCAGCCAATGAAATACACCTTCATCCCACGAAATAATGGTAGTAATTGCCCCGTGGACGGAACCATTCCTAGCCTAATTAATTAGGCAGGAACTTCCCGAAGACCAAAATGAGGCCCGCTGCATAGTTCGGCGATCTAAAGCCTACAAGGTCCATGAGGGAGAACTTTATAAGAAAAGCACAACCGGAGTCCTTGAAAGGTGCATCTCCGAAGTGGAAGGGCGAAATCTCCTGGCTGAAATTCACGCCGGACTCGGCGGGCACCATGCTGCAGCTCGGGCCCTTGTGGGCAAGGCCTTCCGTGCAGGATTTTATTGGCCAACTGCCCATGCAGATGCTCAGGACTTAGTCCAACGATGCGTCAGTTGCCAGCTCTTTGCTAATCAAAGCCACATGCCACCCACCGCCCTCAAAACTATACCCATCACCTGGCCGTTCGCGGTCTGGGGGCTTGACATGGTTGGACCCCTTAAAGGGGGAACCCACAAGCAAAAATACCTATTGGTCATGGTGGATAAATTCACCAAATGGATAGAGGCCAAGCCGGTTAAAATGGCCGAATCCGGACCGGTGATAGACTTCATATCTGGGGTAGTACACCGCTATGGCGTCCCCCATAGCATCATCACTGATAACGGAACGAACTTCACGGCCGACGAGGTTAAACTCTGGTGCAAAAACATGGGCGTCAAGCTCGACTACGCTTCAGTCTATCACCCTCAAACTAACAGTCAAGTCGAACGAGCAAATGGTCTAATCATGAGCGGCATTAAACCCAGGTTAGTGCGGTCCCTCACGGAATCTAACACACACTAGGTGGAGGAGCTCGACTCCGTACTCTGGGGGCTGCGGACCACGCCAAATCGTACTACCGGATTCATGCCATTCTTTATGGTATACGACGCAGAGGCAGTTTTGCCCTGCGATATAATTCATGACTCACCTCGAGTGCGCATGTACGAAGAAAGAGAAGCAGAGTTGGATCGGCATGACAGTTTGGATGCATTGGAGGAGGAGCGTGACGTGGCAAAGGCTCGTTCTGCATTCTATCAGCATCAGGCTCGAAGATATCAAAGTAGAGAAGTACGGGCCAAAACTTACAATGTTGGCGAACTAGTTCTACGTCTGCCGGACAAGAAAAAGGACAAACTCAAGCCCAAGTGGGAAGGTCCCTTCATCATCGATCAAGTCCTGACCGGCGGAGCATACCGTCTATGAAATGCATTGAACAATCGACTCGAGCCGAACCCATGGAATGCAGCCCGCCTCCGAAGATTCTACGCCTAGCGCCGGACTCAGAGTTCGTCTCCTTCCTCCGTCCACATTTTATACGTTTGCTGTCTTTTGTTTTTTTCTCTTCCTTCCTCCCTTCTTTTCGTAAAGCCTTTGTGGGCTGACCTGCGCATTGTTCGCACACACTTGACGCGCTGCTCGCACTCATTATACCTGGGGGCTTCTTTAACATAAGCTTATTTATACGGGCTTCATGCCCAATACATGTGTCAAACTTCCGCATGTACCTTTTATTCACCATTATATGCATCGATATGACTTAAGTTTTGGCCAAGCTGGGTTGCCTGGCTCCTGTGCTTACCCCTACGTTCCCGATTGTTCGGCTAGGAGGTAAAGGGAGCACCTCTGTGATTGTTACTGCCGGGTCAGCCGGATGTGTACCTCAGACCGGGTGAAGCCGAAAGCTAGCGGTTTTAAGGGAATATTCGGTCGGTGACTTGAAAGATGATTTTTTACCTATCTATTTATCTGCCCCCAGATGCTTTTCTGCTCTTTTCGCAGTCCGAACATGCACTTTAGGGCATGCCTCTAGGAAAAGAAACCCTTAACGGAACTATTCTCCCTGGAAGATGTTTCTTACTAACCATGTAATATAACATAACTAGTTGGGAAGTTGTCTGGTAAAGCACTAATGACCCCTACGCCTGGTCTCCATGCATGCCCCGGTTTCTGCATAACCGCGAGGGTATTCGGACACACTCCGGACTGTTGGGTCCCGAGGTTGAAGCGAAAAGGTCCGCAAAGACAAACGATCTACAATCCGGCTAGAAGGCATTATACATGTCATTTTAAAATACATCGTCAAATTGACTGATTGTACTCCTCTTCAATCCCATCTAACAGGCTGTCTAATTTTCAGTCCCGTTGGGAATACTTAGCGGCCAACTCTACTTCACCGTACATTAGGCTCACAGGGATCTCCTTCCCATCAGGCCCCACAGGTCCGACCTCGGCCATGTGGTTCGGATCCGCCTTCGTGTACCGCGTCTTCACCATGGCCCAGGCCTCCCCGGCGCCTTGACGGCAGGCTGATATCTTCCATAGACGGAAGCACTGCCGTGCTCCCTAAAGCTTCTCCGCAAGCCCTCCAAGACCCTCGGGTAGGGAGACGGACAGCCATAAGGCCTGGGTGATGCCACTCATCACCTGCCGAACACGTTCGTGCAGTTGCAGCAGCTCGGGAAGCTGGTCACCCATTGAACCGGGCATTTCCTTCGCAGGGCGACCTGTGAGCACACCTACAGACACATTTCTGTCAATCGACTTCCTCACCGAACTCTTCTTTTCAAAAGAGTTTGCTCAAGCACTTACTGTAAATGCCGCGACGAAGCCGCCGATTCTCCTTTACGGAGTCAGACAGCTCGACCTGAACATCTTTTAGTTCTTCGCCTAGCTGGGTGTTGGCATCTTGGAGTTTGTTTCTCTCCTGCTGCACCGTCATAAGCACCTTCTCGCCGGCCTTCAGCTGGCACAGTAGATGTTGCTTGTCCGGATCTAGTCCGGTGCCCTCTGCAATATTATTGTCAGACTTACACACAAAGCGCACTTCATAAACTCCTTATCTTTTCGAAGTATGTATTACCAGAGGGGGTCTCTATGGCTCCCCCTGGGGCGGCTAGTGCGGCCTCAAGTTGGGCCTTGCACTCTTGAAGCTCCTGGGACAGGTGGGTATTCTTCTCCGTAATATCCTGCATAACAAATGATCCTTAAATCAGTTATTTTAACTATTTTAAGTCTCGGGGGCTACTGGCATATATAACTATTAAAATTCCTCACCCGTATGTCTTTCACATACTGCTCCGTGGCTCTGGTTAAACCGTCTCGAGCGGCACGGAGGTGCGCGTCTCCCGCGTTAAAGGCATTCAACGCCTCCGGGGAGAAACACGCGTCATGAAGAATTGTCCGGTGGCGCCTGTGATTCATGGCACTCTCCACCTCGGACCTGGTGGCGGACAGCCTGTCGGCATCCTCCGTTGGAGGAGCATCTGGCTCACGCCTTCTGTTCGCCTCCCCCTCCGAACCAGGCGTTGGAGCCTGGCTTGCGGAGGTTTGGTTGGCAACCTCTCCGGGCACAGTCCGACGAGCGCTCTTTCTCCTGGTAAAATCATGAGCATTAATATACCTCCTAGGAATCTCTTCCTTTAAACATGGTGGTGCGTCATACCGTTCCAGCGACGTTTCGATTCGCGCCGCACTCCTCTTCCGCCTGCTGGGCCGAGCTGGCCCTTGATGGTCAGCCGCCGCGGGTTCGGCTTCCCGCCCTGAAGGCACCTCCTGCGGAGCACCGTTGGTATACGGTTGTCAGAAATAAGCATGGATGAGTAATGGTGTCAGGACTCCGGTCACAGTTACCTGGGAAGCCGAAGATAAACCGGGGTAGTCGGCTGTAATGGCGACTAAAGCATTGTCCACGCTAAGTTGGTGGAATACCCCATCGATCAGCTCCACCTCTATGTCCGGATCCTCTTCGGAGGTCGGGTCTATGGATCGTCTCAGATCTTCGGGTTGTGGAGCCGGGCTATGTATGCCCTCTACGTCCCGGCGCAGCTCCTGCGTCGAAATCACGAAGTGAGACACTTAATTTTGGGAATATGGATCGGATAAATAAACGTCCGCTTACCCAGCTTCGAGGGTTATTCATGGAGAATCCATTCAATGGACTCGCACGGAGGAAGTCCTCTTTCTCCCCCTTGTACAAGCCGGACAGGATCTTTACCAGATCGGCAACCGATCCCTGTCCCTTGCGGCCATGACGGGTGGCGTCATTATCCCCGTTGAAATCCCACATGGGGTGGCCCCTATATTGGAGCGGCTGCACCCCTCGCATGATGCACGTGGCCATGACTCCAATCATGGTCAATCCGGAATGAGCTAGTAATCTTATCCGGCCCATCAAATATTGGACGCTCCTATCACTCTCCCGTTGAGGGCTCCGCGGGCGCCAACTCAGGCGTTTCTTCAGTGGAGCGTTGCTAAACTCCGGGAGGCCGATCCGAACTGGGTCCGGCAGCGGGGCATCTTCCATATAAAACCATTCCGAAGGCCAGTCTTCGGACGCCTTCGTCGGGGTTCCGGATAGATATCCGGTCCCGGCGATGCGCCATATTTCGGCTCCGCCCGCTTGATATATCGACCCCTCGTGAGAACGGGGGATGAGGCAAAACAATCTCTTCCACAGTGCGAAGTGCCCCTCGATGCCCAAGAACAACTCGCAAAGGGCTACAAAGCCCGCGATGTGCAAGATGGAGGCAGGTGTAAGGTGGTGAAGCTGGAGTCCATAGAACTCCAGGAGCCCCCGGAGAAACGGATGTATGGGAAATCCGAGTCCCCTTATTAGATAAGGGACGAAGCATACCCGCTCTCCTTTGGAGGGATTGGGGACGCTCTCCGCCTGCTTCCCACCCTTGTAGGTGGCCAGTCCGGCTCGAACCGAACCATGAAGGCTGGGGGGAGGTATCCCTCGGCTTGGAGCGTCACTAGCTCGCTATGCGGGACTGAACATCTCCTCCAATCTCCGGGCTGAGGGCTGGGAGCGCGAGAGGAGGAGCCGCGTCGACTGTCCATGATGGAATGGATTTTTGTCAGAGGCGCTTTGATGAGTACTCGCGGAAGGAGGATGATGTGATTCAGATCTAGATCCTTGCTCCTCTTATAGGCAGCTTATTCGCGCAGCTAGGGGGTAAGATGTAAAAATACCCTGGCTTTTTGCATTCATACGACACATGGAAGAGGGCCATTATTGGACATGGAAGCCAAGGAGCGCAACATTTATAAGGAAGCCGGACACTATTCAATGAGCACACGGAATCTGGAGGAGAACCCGCCTTGCAAAGCCGAAGACAATACATGCGCCGGACTTATCGTCATTGAAGCCTGGTTCGGGGGCTACTGAGGGAGTCCTGGACTAGGGTGTGTCCGGATAGCCGAACTATCATCATCGACCGGACTCCAAGACTATGAAGATACAAGATTGAAGACTTCGTCCCGTGTTCGGATGGGACTTTCCTTGGCGTGGAAGGCAAGCTTGGCGATACGGATATGTAGATCTCCTACCATTGTAACCGACTCTGTGTAACCCTAGCCCTCTCCGGTGTCTATATAAACCAGAGGGTTTTAGTCCATAGGACAGAACAACAATCATACCATAGGCTAGCTTCTAGGGTTTAGCCTCCTTGATCTCGTGGTAGATCCACTCTTGTACTACCCATATCATCAATATTAATCAAGCAGGAGTAGGGTTTTACCTCCATCGAGAGGGCCAGAACCTGGGTAAAAACATCGTGTCCCTTGTCTCCTGTTACCATCCGCCTAGACGCACAGTTTGGGACCCCCTACCCGAGATCCGCCGGTTTTGACACCGACACCAAGGGTTCTATGAAGCCCTTTACACAAGTCAGGGATTCAAACCAATGGATGAGCTGCTGGCTTTTGTTCCACCGAAAGTAACAGAACAGATGAATGAAGAACTTGTTAAACCGTATACTACGGAGGAAGTCAAGACGGCTTTGTTCCAAATGGCGCCGTCCAATGCGCCGGGTGTGGACGGATTTACAGCAGGCTTTTTTCAACGTCATTGGTCCTTACTAAAAGATGACATAATCCCGGCTGTGCTAGATTTCTTGAATGGGGGAGTGCTACCTGAGGGCATGAATGACACTTCTATCACATTAATTCCAAAGGTGCGTCACCCACAACGTATATCTCAGTATCGACCCATCTCATTGTGCCCTGTTCTCTATAAGATTGCCTCAAATGCATCACAAACAGGGTCCGAGTGTTAGTGGGCGAGATAATCAGTGAGGAGCAAAGCGCCTTTGTGCCTGGCCGGCTCATTACTGACAATGTTCTGATTGCTTATGAGAGCGTTCACGCTATGAGGAGGAGGAAAAGAGGGAAGAATGTTGCTTGTGCCGTAAAGCTCGATATGATGAAGGCATATGACCGAGTGGAATGGCATTTCCTTAAGGCTATTATGCTAAGGTTGGGTTTTAGTTCACAGTTTGTCAGACTCATGATTAAGTGTGTAACATCAGTAAGGTTTACAGTTCGAGTGAATGGACAGTTACTTCCATACTTCACACCATCTAGAGGTCTCCGTCAGGGAGACCCTAGTTCACTGTTCTTGTTTCTTATTTGTGCTGAGGGTTTTACCTCGTTACTGAAATATTATGGAGGGATCCATGTTGACAGAGGCATACGGGTTAGCCCTCGTTCTCCTTGGATTAATCACCTACTCTTTGCTGATGACAGTTTGATATTTCTGAAGGCAGAAAGGCAGAGTGCGACCAGGTTGAACGAGGTGCTACGAATTTATGGTGATTGCTCGGGACAAAGTGTTAATAGGGACAAGAGTTCTGTCTTTTCCAGTCCTAACACACCCGATGCAGTTCGATAGGAACTCAAGGCAGTGTTGGGAATTTATGTGGAGGCGTTCAATGAACGATATTTGGGTCTACCAACAGCCATTGGGCGCATTACCAGTGGTACGTTCGAATATTTGAGTGAGAGGATTAGAAGCAAGTTACAAGGAGGCACCGAGCGGCTTATTTCATGTGCTGGGAGGGAGGTCAGGATTAAGGCCGTTGCACAAGCGATCCCGACCTACTCCATGACTTGCTTCAAGCTCACAAAAAAGGTGTATAAGGGTTTTTCATCAAAAATGGCTAGGTACTGGTGGAGTAGTTCAGTTGATTGCAGGTCTCTACACTGGATCGACTGGGACTCACTAACCAAGCCAAAGATTGCAGGAGGGATGGGGTTCAGAAACCTAGAAATGTTCAACTTAGCTCTACTTGGGAAGCACGGGCGGATGCTGATCACGAATCCAGAATCTCTCTGTGCTCGTGTATTGAAAGGGAAATATTTTCCCGCCGGCGAATTCATGGATGCAGCTATTCCGAAGCATGCATCAACTACGTGGAGGGCAATAGTGGTGGGAAGGGAAGCCTTACAGATGGGTTTAATAAAAAGAATTGGAGATGGCACGAGTGTTTCAACATGGAATGATAGCTGGATCCCGGGCCTTCTCACACTTCGGCCTTCAGTGCAAATTGGAGATGCCATGATTCCTCGAGTTGCTAATCTGATCAATGCCGATCAAGGTACGTGGAACATCGAACTCGTAAGACACAATTTTATAGCCCCTAAAGCATATGCAATTCTGAATATTCTGTTGAGCTTCGAAGGAGGGGATGATTCATGGGCTTGGGCTGCAGAAAAGTCTGGGATATACTCTGTGAAATCTGCTTACCGATCTTTAATGACCCGCAACGAGCATGACGCTCTAGGGGAAGGGACGGTGACCGAACCTTCAGAGAACCAAAAATAGTTATGGTCTAGACTCTGGAAGCTCAAGGTTGTGCCAAAAGTGCGGGTGTTTTGGTGGCGAGTACTCAGGAACATTTTGCCTGCTGAAAGCATATTGAAGCATCGACACATTGTGGACATAGCTCGCTGTAAAGTCTGTTTTCATATAGACAAAGATATATATCATGCAATGATCAGGTGCACGCATGCAAATATATTCTGGAGTGTGGCAAGAGACTGGCTCAACGTCAAGCTCCCAGATCTTCATACAATGACATGGTCCCAAGACATCTTGTGTGATCCCAGGTTTGAAGACAGTGAACGTGCAAAAATCATCACAGTTATGTGGGCAATTTGGACGTCCCGAAACAATATCACTCATGATAGATCAAGTCTTGACCCGGTGATGACTATGAAGAGGGCCAGGGACGACCTGGCGATTTTAGAGCTACCCAGGGCGGTGGCGCGATCCCTACCTGGATTTGGGTGGCGCCCTCCCAAGGAGGGCTGCATCAAAATCAATATCGATGCAGGGATATCGATGGAGGCAAGGCTTGCTGGATTGGGAGGTGTCGCTCGTTCATCTTCTGCATTCATCGGAGCTTGGTGCAAACCGGCTCGGGGTGTTACCGACCCGCTAGTAGCGGAGGCTATGGCTCTTCATGAAGGCGTGGTTTTTGCAAAGCTTCGGGGCTTTGGGCGAGTACAGATGGAGACTGATAGCAAAGATGTGGTGGATCTCTGGGACTCGCGCCATTCTTCGCGCTCCCTCATAGCGCCTATGTTATTAGATATTGAAGAGCTAGCAGATCCTTTTTCTAGTTTTATTATCATTCATGTAAAGAGGCATTCAAATGTTCCGGCCCACCTTTGTGCAAGACATGCAAGCACATTGGAGGTGACGGAGTGTTGGATGGGCTCTCCCCCTGGACTTCTGGTCACTAGCCTGATGGCGGATAGTGCCGGAGCTAGCTTAATTGAATAAAGCTCTTCAGTTCCACGCAAAAAAAAGACGCCCGCGGTGGCTCCCTTCTCCGGTGACTCCGCCCCTCGCCGGGCAGCCCGGCCTCCGCGCTCTTCCTGTGGCTGCGCAGAGCCCGGCTGCCTCCCGGTAGCCCGTGCCCGACCGCGCTGCGCACCAGGCCCTCGGCCCCATCTCTGCCCCCGGCGAGGCTCCACCCATCTGCGGCTGCCCAGATCAGAGAAATGAAAGGAGATGATGAACCAGTCTGTTCACGGCAAAGGGATCGACATGCATGCATGCATCCACACAGGAGAAAGAGATCAGGAACACTAAATTGATTTCTTTTCTGTGATTAAAGAAGGAACTTGCATGGTTGTACATGTCTCGATCGTCCTCACCTTAATTTGAGTAAGATTGGCAGGATTGGACGGATGCCATGAATTGAAGACCTGGGAAGGAAAACAATCGAGCTTTGGCCTCCACCGTTCGCAGAAAATAGAAGAGAAGAATAGGGGAGGTACGATTCTTACATTGCTTCTCCTTAATATCCTTCAGGCCTCATTTGACAGGAAGGGATTGTGGAGGTTTTGGATGGAGGGGATTTCAGAGGATTTGGTGAATCCCACTCTTCCATCCAATCCCCTTGAAACCTCAAACCCCCCTCCAGCCACACATGCCCTCCATATGGAACAATGTTTGACAGTGAGGGATTGCCATATTGAATTAAAATGGTGTAAAATAGTTAAAAATCTAATCTTGCTACAATTATTCACATCACAACATAATTTGCTTGACTTGAAATCAATATATCATCACATAATTGTGCATTCACACACAACAACATAATCCCTCACATCAGCATGACTTGGAACCAGTAATATCTCATAGGTATTTGACATTCGCAAGTCCCGGGAAAGGCATGCGTACATTTTAGTATGCTGGATAACAAAATACATAAGCATGCTGAATTATTGGTGCAACATAGAGAAAAGGATCGCTTCTGTTCTGCAACGATTACTGGAGGAGAGTACATGACAGGAGCATAAATTCCAACCACAAGACAACTGTAGCACTGAAACAAAAACAACCGAGGAGACTCTCAAACGGATGATTTAGAGGGCCCCTGCAAATGTCCCATTCTCCCTCTGGTCGTTCCACTTCTTAACCTGATTCAGTGAGACCAAAAAAAAGATGATGATACTGAACAAAACAAGGTGATATTGCTATTGTTAACAATAGAAGTTCCATGAATTTGCAAAGGAGTTGCGTTTGAGCCTAAGAGAGGTGATAGATATGGTCCGGCACGCCAACATCACTGAAGCATTGAGGCATAGATGAACTGCTCGGCGTGAGTGTAAAATTCAACATTGATTTTCAACCCTCGAAAAGCTAATATATGAAGTGGACGGTTCAGAACAAAAAGAATTGCTTAGCAGGCATAGTTAATAAATGCGTCTTAGAAAACAAGGTTCATCATTGCTGTAGTTGTATGATAAATCAAGCCATTGCCAGTTTCCCAAATGGAACACAGGGCTTTCAATGCGCCTTTTATTCTTTATTTTCCAGATTTACGACTATATTCATTTAATCAGGTCCATTTATTAGCAAGAGAAGTAACATGTTTGTGCTTGTCAAATCCTAATTATTCTACATTAGCAAATTTTTTTGTTCACTGTGAGCACAGATGCAATCTGCAAATTGCTGAGTGCTAGAGTATCCTAATAACTTTAAGAGGTCAATAGTAAAGTCGAGTACAGAGAAACTCATGTGCTACTTACTACTCCTACAGAGTCATACACATATACTGGCAGAAACAACTAACTTGATTTAGATGGATTTGCAAATCCAGAAGCAATAGTCTGGTCTTAGAAGTAGTAATTCATTTAGTAATATATTTCTTATCTTCTGGCAAGTTCACACATTATGCATTTAATCCAACTTCTAAATTCTACTGAAAACTTAGGGTGGGAAATCTAGAAACCTATGGCTGCTGTAATATATATAAAATGGGTAAGAGAGAAATTAGCCTGGGACATGAAGAATGGAATGCCAAAGAATCAAAGCGGCAAGTTGTCAAAATAAGAACATGGGCGTAGTGCATCCTGTAGATGAACCTCTTTTGTACCTTTATCAGCTCTCATGCATGCATGATTTGAAAAAAAGAACTAATGGCCAAAATAGTACTACATTGCTAACAATTTACTCAACAATAACCGGCAAACCATCTGTACATTTGCTAGTTAAGACTTAAGAGCAACATAATTAAGTTGCATATGCCACTTCTGATTTATCCAAGAACACTCTGGTTGCAACACACGAATTCCAGCACAAATCTTACAGTAGGCCAACATGGTCAGAGCACATGCCATCTGTTAGAGTAAAACGAGATTGAAAGCGAAAGATAATCAGTCTTGGTTTCCATTGATTCTCAAGTATATATACATCTAGAAGAGGTGGGAAGAAGAGGTGTATGTTCGGAGGCATCCCTCCAAAACAGGTGCCTGTTGGCAATAGAAAGAGAGAAGGGACATGACTGTTCGGGGTTGGACACACCCCTTTGCTAATGATTATTCATTAATTAGCATGTGCTAATTAATCTACTAATTAATTCCTAACACTTCCCCTTGTACAACACCGCTCCTTGAATGTTTCATCATTGAAAACTTCTTGTACATTGATCTTCCATCTTGAGAAATCTTTCGTATAATCTTAAGAGTCTCCCCCAGAAACACCGTGGGAAAAATATGAGGAGAATAGAGCAGATATGTTGCTAAAACTCCTTTAAACCCAATGGGAAAAATAATAAGGAGAAAAATTGCAACATATAATTATTATTGTCTCCTTGATAACTCATATGAGAAAAACCAGAGTTTAGAGGACAATAAATATGTCGTGTATACTTTCCTAAAACCCCCGGTGGGGAAAACAGAAAGTATGACATATGATCTCATGTTGATATTACCTCATTAAAAACCTTGATGAGAACCTGTAAAAGTAAACTCATAAAGGGAAAAAGAGTATAATATGATGCTTTGAACAGGAGTAATTCAAGAAGATACCCCCCCTGATACTTGCAAATCCTGAAGTCGTCGAATACCAATTCCATGAACATGTTTATGAAATGTTCAAGTTGGTAGACACTTCATAGACAAATTAATGAGTTTGTCACGTGATTTGATTTGCAAGATGAGCACCACAATGATATTGCTTACTATGTAACCTGTTTGCATCCATCAACACAAGCAACATTATCTTTGAGATAATGGTTGGTGGATGTAGCCACAAGGTCTGTTTCAAAGACCTTCATGGGATGGCTACCACACCTAGCTGGAACACAAAGCTTGTGTATGATCTAGCATAGTAGGGATCTGATCAATGGATCCTATGATATTGGTGTCCAAATTTCTCTGAAACTGAAAGACCCGGACAAAATGTTTGATGCCTTGGAGATATCGAAAGATATTCTTGACTCCCAACCAATTGTGTTTGGTGGGTCCAATGGCACAAGGATATGGAATTTGTGTCCCAATATCTCATTCCCATCAACGCATGGTTTTAATGGATCTTTCTCTACGTCTAGAGAATGAAGCCATGTGAGTTATGGATGTATAAGATTTGTCCACAATGAATTTCTCCAATATATTTTGGATATAGACATCATAGTGTACCATAATGTATGAGTGAAGGTTCTCGAGGTTTTACCCAATCCTTCATCTCAAAACCTGCCATTAATATGATCATATGTTTCGTCATTGCAGGAGTAATCCCTGTGTATGACAGACATGCATGGTAATCATCATTGTAGGAGTAATCCTTGTGTATAAGGAACTCACTATGTCGGTTGTACCATAATGTACCGACAACAATAAGTCATATGGTGACTTATTGGTTTTTACACACTGTATGTTGCGTTTTGCATTTTGATTCAGAAGTGAGATTCCATTGGGAACCATCTATGTCTAAATCTAGTGATCAACATGGATGTGTTATTACTACATCTAACAACTTCATAGATAGATGATTTTGTACTGCCAATGATATAAGTTATAGGAATGAGATTTCACCTCTGGAGAAGAGTTGTGTATCTGCGTGAACCCTTGTACTACAATACTTGCTCTATGTTTCACCACCTTGTCGTTCTCAATTCTGTTTCCAGAAGAAAACTGGTGTAGGTATTGCTTATGTGAATACCTTTCCCTTTATTGAGCAAGATTATTTCTACCTAGATTATACCCTTTGCTCGAGTTCAGTCTGAGTGTTGTTCACACTTTGCCATGGCCATGGTCTTTGGACCTGAATCATGCGAAAGGTTTTTTCGTAGACTTCCGGTTATATGTTTCTCCAGAATCTATATACCATTATAGAGTTGATGGAAATATCATTACCCATGGTGACTGTTCGCGATTTTCAATGCGGTTGAGTCAGGTATCCCGATGTCCCGGTCATTGTGTGCACTATGACCTGGGTTGGTGGAGGTTGCCCGTCCACTGGGTGTATACTACCCATTAGGTGTCTGCCAACGTGAAGTTGACTTGCATTTACTGATTCAGAGGCCTCGATATCCTTGCTTGCAAGAAGCCGAATCCTGATGTACTATTGCCATACTTCTCCCCCTGTTGCTGTGAATAGTGAGTTGAGTGGTTTTGTTGGTACCTCCACTCTTTTGGGCATATTTTTGCAGGATTGTAGGATTATGTGACACCATTATTTTTAGTAAATGAATCTGGCAGGTTATTTGCAATGCGTTGCAAATCTTCTGAACGCATGGTTCAGATCTTTGAGTACGTGGACTTGAGGCAGAAATGCGTTGAGCATTCCACTAATTTCCTGGCATTCTATATGGTACTTGAAATCTCCCCCTAATGCCTGGAAATGTTCCTCATTGAATCAACATACTGACCTTGAATAACCACTGGTACAACGACGTCCTAAATAAACGGTTTTAAACCCCTTTCCGCGACGACATTTGGAACCGTCACCAAGTGAGTGTGGGCGGTAGGGGGTCCTTCCCACACGACCTAGAAATCATCGGGGATAGGCCCTTGTGGGACCCAGGCTGGGGCCGTGTGCGATCGGGCGAGGCATGGAAACCCAATCATTTCTGTAGGTATGTACATCCCACACGGTGAATCCCAGAAATCATTTCTGTAGGTATGTACATCCCACACTGTGAATCCCAGAAATCATTTCCATAGGTATGTACATCCCACACGGTGAATCCCAGAAATCATTTCCGTAGGTATGTTCATCCCACACGGTGAATCCCAGAAATCATTTCCGTAGGTATGTACATCCCACACGGTGAATCCTAGAAAATCATTTCCATAGGTATGTACATCCCACACAGTTCTTTGTGTGGAAACGTGTGTGCAAGGTGGCCTAACGCAAACAGTTCGCTGCTGGAAGCCGTGTGTGATTGTTAGTTGATCAAACACGCCTACTTTCTAGAAACCGTGCGGGTTGTTTGAGTTCATCACCCACAGTACTGTCTGAGTAACCGTTTGCAATAGAAAACCCCAATAAGCAGGGTAATTAGCCTATTATTGATAATCCATGTATTAATCAAACTGATATTTCTTATAAAACATGCCCGATATTTCATATCCGTATAAAAGCAACCAGGATTTCATAATCGAATTACATCAGATAGCTTCGGCACTCAGTTACGCCATTAAACAACAGCACCAAGTTTCACATGCAGCATCAAAAACCCTTGGAATGTAGAATCATACACGGTAAATAGACAAATGAATCTCATCTGGGAAACTGCAGAAGCGGAAGGCAAATATTGAGCCTTAAGTGATGTTGAATGTCCTTGCAACTTTAGGCCACTGGCTATGGATAATTGCCCGCCCAATCTTCGTCCTCTTCAGCAAGACTTCAATATTGTACCATGGGTGTTGAATGAATACCTTCCTCGCCTCTTGACCATGTAGGTGGTTTGAGAGGTAATCATCGGTGAACTGCTTTGAAAAGTACTGAAAACAAAGCTATGCATAAATCGCTGTTGTAAATTTTGAAACGGCGCAAGGGGTAAAAACAAGGTAAAAGAGTTGGTACCATCCTATAGTTGACTGATGTCTTCTTCATTGTTCAAACAAAGATCTTGCTGTTATTTTTCGCAAGTTTCTTCATCCTAACAATCTTTCTGAGTTTCTTGACTTGACTGATATTCATGGACATCTCATTTTCCCATATGCAAATTTGGTCAAACAGTGGGTCTAAGCCTCTGACAGCAGGACCTACATGTGCATGACCAAATTGTAAGAAACCTAAATATTAGAATGATTCCTGCAACTGCACAATAATGTGCTATTAGCCAAAGGACCTCGCTTGAACAAACCTCGGTGGTAAACCAGAGTGTCTCCCATTGTTTCCCTGCAACACACATAAGGAAGATCTTGATCAGGTTAACTGAGAGTTGCCATACTATCAGTAGAATATGTATTGAGTACAACCAAATTCGATTGGTGTCACATGCATAACAATACAAAATTGTACCCGCAGCAAATGAAAATCAAATTGCAGAACTGAACCAAACAGTTAAATGGACAGCAGACCAAATGAACCAAAATAGTTAACTGAGCACGACATTGCAGAATAGAAACATGTACTAGAAGATAAGACAGTTAACAAAACAAAGAATGCTTGAGAACAGTACTACGAAATGTAGCAATTGTTGGACCAAAGTGTTAACTGAACATTACATTTTAGAGGACCAAACTGTTAACTGAACATCAGATTGCTTATTAACACTACAGAGGACAAATCACTAGAAGGCACTGGCGGTGGCCTCGAGAAAAGATCACGAACTGTATTTTAAAGTAGACAACCGTGCGACGGTGTCGACGGTGGCCTCGAAGGCGAGGTGCTCCTCCAAGATCTGGCGGTCGACACTCATGTCAGCCATAGCGACCTCGTTCGCACGTGCGGCCGCATGCTACTCAGCTCTATGTTATACTGCGTGTAAATGGCTGTGTGCGGCATTTAATTGGAGGAGGGGGCAGTGATTTCGGTGGAAGGTGTCGCTCCATCAGTCGGGGCATGTGGGACGAGAAAGGAGGAGGATGGTGTGGGTGGGGTGTGGATTACCTGACCATATCGACGAGGCCGCGCATCAAGAAGAAGGGTCGCCGGCGAGGAGGCAGCGCTGCAAGAAGAAGGGTAGCCGGCGAGGAGGCGACGCTGCAAGAAGAAGGGTAGCCGGCGAGGAGGCGGTGCTACAAGAAGAAGGGTAGACAGCGAGGAGGCGGTGCTGCAAGAAGAAAGGTCGCCGGCGAGGGGGCTGAGCTGCCAGTAAGGAGTAGTGAAGGTTTGAACTTGGAAAGCAAGGAGGAACAGTGGAAATGTGGCTTTTGGTAGGAGGGAGGGGGCAGGGAGATAGATATTTCCGCGGTGGCAATTTTTTTTCGCTCGGTGCCGCGAGAAACTGGCGCGCAAGTGTGGTTCAAGTGGGGGCGGTGGACTGTAGACGATGAAGCTTCCTGCGTAAGCCAGACAAGACGATGCGCCAAGATATTTTATATCGCATCCCACACGATTCTTTCTAGTAAACTTTTGTGGTATACCTGATTTTTTAATTATGTTTTAAAAGAAAAAATGGTGTTACGGAGGGAAAGGATGGTGTTTGAATTGCTAGAACATTTACGTACAGTGAACATGCAACTAGTACATGAGTGTCATGTTTAAATTTGAAATTATTGCAGGTTTGTTTGGCATTTTTATGCATTAATTGTGTTTCTAGGCATTTAATGTGCATAATTCAAATTTGAACTACAAGCACATGCTCCAATGCACCAAAGTTTGCTGAAAAATCACATGTGTGTCTTTGGGTGAATTTATAGGTCCCATGCAAGAAATGGAAATAAAATTCAAACATCTAGGTGTCGTGGCTCAGCCGGAATGATTGAGAAATTTGGTTTTTTAATTCCTGTAAATCCAAAACACGGCTGAAAATATGAAACTTGGCATGGTGTCATGACATGGCACCAACATGCTGCAGTAATTTTTTTGGCCGAATTGGGACAAGTTTTGGTGTAAGCTTCTTGCAAACCGGAGCTTCCCTCAAGAAGGCTCCTGGTTCCGAGAGGGAACGTGTCACCTCTGTGCGAAACGACATACGTACACTGTCTTCTCCCGCCTTAAATTTTTTTTACACAGGCAGATTAGACCAAATAGAAGTACCGTGCTAAAATTTGGAATTATTCCGTGTTCATTTGACCTTTTTTATACATTAATTGAGTTTCTGGGCATTTAATGTGCATAATTCAAATTTAAACTACAAGCACGTGCTCCAATGCACCATAGTTGTTTGAAAAATCACATGTGTGTCCTTGGGTGAATTTCTAGGTCCCATGCAAGAGATGGGAGTGAAATTCAAACATCTAGGCGTTGTGGCTCGACCGGAAAGATTAAGAAACTTGGTTTTTTAATTCCTTAATTCCAAAACACGCCTAAAAATCATGAAACTTGGCATGGTCTCATGACATGGCACGAACACGTTGCGGTATTTTTTTTGGCTGAATTGGGACAAGCTTTGGTGTAAATTTCTTGCAAACCGGAGCTTCCCTCAAGAAGGCTTGTGGTTCCGAGAGGGAACGTGTCACCTCCGTATGTGAAACGACACACGTACACTGCCTTCTCCCACCTTAATTTTTTTTGCACATCCAGATTAGACCAAATAGAAGTACCGTGATAAATTTTGGAATTATTCCGGGTTCGTTTGGCCTTTTTTATACATTAACTAAGTTCTAGGCATTTAATGTGCATAATTCAAATTTGAACTACAAGCACATGCTCCAGTGCACCAAAGTTGTTTGAAAAATCACATGTGTGTCCTTGGGTGAATTTCTAGGTCCCATGCAAGAGATGGGAGTGAAATTCAAACATCTGGGCGTCGTGGCTCGGCCGGAAAGATTAAGAAACTTGGTTTTTGAATTCCTGTAATTCCAAAACACGCCTGAAAATCATGAAATTTGGCATGGTGTCATGACATGGCACCAGCATGCTATGGTAATATTTTTGGCCGAATTGGGACAAGCTTTGGTGTAAGCTTCTTGCAAACCGGAGCTTCCCTCAAGAAGGCTCGTGGTTCCGAGAGGGAACGTGTCACCTCCGTGTGCGAAACGACATACGTACACTGCCTTCTCCTGCCTTATTTTTTTACACAGCCAGATTAGACCAAATAGAAGTACCGTGCTAAATTTTGGAATTATTCTGGATTCGTTTGGCCTTTTTTATACATTAGTTGAGTTTCTGGGCATTTAATGTGCATAATTTAAATTTGAACTACAAGCACATGATCCAGTGCATCAAAGTTGTTTGAAAAATCACATGTGTGTCCTTGGGTGAATTTCTAGGTCCCATGCAAGAGATGAGAGTGAAATTCAAACATCTGGGCGTCGTGGCTCGGCCGGAAAGATTGAGAAGCTTGTTTTTTTAATTCCTGTAATTCGAAAACACGCCTGAAAAGCATGAAACTTGGCATGGTCTCATGACATGGCAGCAACATGATGTGGTAATTTTTCTGTTCGATTTGCGAGGGCCCACACATTAACAATCAACAAAGTCATTTTGGAACAAGTGCTATTAGATTACAAATCGGAAACACAAGTATTATTGAAACCGTGGGCGTTCGACTTACCAATTACGTGCGGCCACACATCCTCTTTTTATTGGCTAGGAGGTGTCGTGCGGGGTAGCTATTTGAGTACGGGAGGCGTGCGATCAGACCCCTGCGTGTGCTCATCGCAAGAGAGCCCTTTGACCGCTACCCGCCGGGCACCTCCCTCCCAATGTCTCCATTAATGGCGCCCGAGCCCCTATTCTACGGCGTGGCTATATGTCTCACTTGACTGAGATTTAAGGGAGAAAAATGAAAATCTGAAAAGGAAGTTTTGCACGAATCTTGATGTAAGATCCGACAGACCTATATAGCATCGACTGCGACTTATAGCAAGCATGATGAATATAAGGATGATGACAGTGGATAATAATTGTTTTACATATTTAGAAACATAATTAAAAAAGCCACATGCGGCAACGCCCGACTTACACAAGGGCAAAAGAAGAAGGAAGACAACGATCTGGCTCGCTGATCTCTACTTTCTTGATGTGTTGCTACAGGCCGCGGGAACTAGTCTCCGCGGCGAGCGGCGATGAGCTCTTTATTGTCCTCAAGATGCTGCTTGAGAGCATCCACGGATTCCTCCACCAGCCTTCTGCGCTCGATGCGTAGCTTGTTATTCTCGTCCATAAGTTTCTCGATGATGACGTCGGTCCTCTTCAACAAGGCAGTGGTCTGCTCCTGCTGCTCTGCACTTCCGATGATCTTCGCCCTCAGCAGGTCGCGCTCAGCCCGGAGCTTCGCATTGCTCTCATTTAGTTGCCGGATGACGTCGGTAGACTGTTCAAACGAGGCTGTCAGGTCATCCTGCAACTTCTCCCACCTGGAGATCTAATCCATCTGCCTAAGGACGAGGGCACGCATGCGCCTGTAAGATTCCTCGCCTATCCGCGAGGCACTTTCCTAGGCCGCCGCGGCAAGGGAGGATATCTCTGCTTCATTCGCAGCATGGCGGGACATCTCTTCTGCTTCCGCAGCCGGCCGGACCAGTCTGCTGCATCAACGGTGCGGCGCGTCCTCCGTGCTGCTTCGGCGGTGCGACAGGACCTCTCTGCTGCTACGGTCATGCGGCGAGACATGTTGGCTGCTTTCGCGGCGAGGCGGGACATCTCTCGTGCTCCCGCTTCCAGGCTCGCCTCTCCCTGGTGGCAATCTCTCGACTCAGAACTCACGCTGGCCATGGTGGACGCAAGGGAACGATGATGAATGACTTGTTTGTTTTTGACTTTTTGTGGATGAGGAGTTGAGGAGGAATGTGCAGTCATCTTGGAGTAGTAGTATTTATAACCGCGTAGTAATACGCTCCTAAGTGGGAAACCGTTTAGGTTTTGATCGGTGTGAACAGGTTTGCAATTTAGAATGTGACGGGACGCGGCCTCCCTATTCTTCTAAAAAAATTATGACGGGACGCATGCTCAAACTTTACTGACGGTTATAAGTGCGGCACTATTCTCGGAAGGCGTAACATGGGCACATACGCCTTCTTGGCCGTGTACGTGGCGTTTGCACCATAGGGTGCACCGCAATAGGCAATGTCAGCACACGTCTTGTTCCAACAATCGTGCTCGCTCGATATTACCATCGCGCACGCTTCTTTTAATTAGAATGGGTGTGCTCGTCTAGCGCACACACGTTGATCTATCTAACTGTTTCAGTTTGTTGTGGCTAATCGCAAACAGTTCATCCATGTGAAGTGTATGCCATCAATCGCAGACACTTTGATCTGGCTTACCCGTTTCTGTTCTGTTGCCTAATTGCAAACAGTTAATCCTTCTAAAGCGTATGCCCTCAATTACACACACACACACACCTTGATATGGCTGACCGTTTCTTTTGTGTTGCCTAATCACAAATAGTTCATCCGAGTGAACCGCATGCTGTATATCGCACACGCCTTCATCAGGCTGCCCGTTTCTTTTGTTCCGCCTCGATGCAAACAGTTCATTGGACTGAACTGTATGCCCTGGATCGCACACGCAACTAAAATCTAAACCGTGTTTGATGCATCCTCCATCGCAAACGTTTTTGCCTTTTTTGACGGTTTTCATACAGCACCATTTGCGATTATGGCATCACACACAGTTTCTCGAAGGGTCTCTGATCGTAGTGTCACGTTAGCAGCATCCTGCAGTAGTGAACTACCCATGTGAGGGGCTTGAGGTATTGACGGTTATACAGTTATTCCTCACATAGATCCCAAATATATGTTGAGGGGCCAATGATGTATGTCGGGGTGGTGATATCGCAACCGAATTACCACAGATGGGAAATACTTGGTAGATTTCCACGTATCAAAGATAGAGGGGAATAACATTATGCAGTTTGGTCATGAGCGTGTAAAACTGCATGACTCCAACGTAAAGTTGGTAAGTTGCAATTATGAGGTTAAGATCATGGAATGATCTTAATTCTTTGGATAAAGGATTCTACTAAACCAGTTTGAGTCTAGACATATAGGACAAAGTGCTAAACTTCAATCCTAGGGCCATAGTGAAGGCACGCAAGGAGAATTCTACAAAGTTGTCCATTCAATTTTGATTGTAATTGATGTTCAGGATAATGAGCCAATGGTTTCACGTGGATAAAGCACACTTGAGACCATCGTATAGATGTGTCTTTTAGAACCATGTAATACCTGAATAGTCTAGTCAATGGTTAGGAAGAGCCACTTACCTCGACTTGATGTGTTCAAGGAGTTTGAGTGGTTCAGCATAGACTTTAAGGTGCGCGAGCCTTAAAATTAGCTTCCTTGCATCACATATAGTGCACATAAAATCCAAATATTGCTAGAATTTAGCATCATAATAGTCATAAAACAATGGAGTTGATGATAGTTTCTGTTTCAACCCAGTGTCTCGATGACCAAGGCGAGTATGCCAAGTTTGTCATGCAAAAGACATTCTAGAAAACTATCTTGTACGCAACATGTGCTACTGGTTTTGTAGTATGTGTAGTGCAATCATGATGATACATAGATAATGTGTTTGTCATATTCGTTGCATATGGTAAAGAGAATATATTCCTCTTTGTTGCCATCATAAGTTTCACTATGGAAACTATTTTGACAGATACTCTATAGTTTAGTAGGATACGAGTTGACCCAGACACGATAAAGCATCCCTGATTCTGCTTGAGTACCCATAGGGATAGTAAATATGACCTGAGTTGAGCCAAAAATTACCTCATCACGTCTAGCAAAAATATATCCTTTTCTCTCAGCGAGAGTGGAAATATTTTACTTCGCTGAGTATAGAGTTCGCGGTGCATATGCCCACAAGACACATATAATCTTTCATCTGATTGACCCCGTAGAAATCTACATATATACTTGAAGATTCTGAGTATGAAAACTCTATTGTATATATAGAATACATACAATTATATTTGTACCAAAGTGCTGATACAAAGTATTGTGATATACAATATATGATGACAATAGTACTTATGTTGTTAATTTAACATCATAAATGGACATAAATAAATAGATCACTAAGGAGATTAAGAGACTAGCTAAAGTCTCCAAACACGTCGATTAGGTATACTAAACCAACATCTATTCCGTGTCAGCAAGGTCCTCTGGTTGATAGAAAGTCATGGTGTTGCTCGGTTCGAGGGGAACATCATGCGAACAACCTATTCCATTTGCACTGTGTGGGTGAAGGCTGAACTTGGATTCAAACCTTTCCCTTGAGTTCATTTGCGTCTCGAGATTGCTCACGCTATCCCACGGGAAAAAATATAATGATCTTGATATCCATGACCCATGTAGTTGTGGCCATTAAGGGCGAGTGCCTCAAATCTTTAGCCATTGGTTGCTTACATGGTACACTAGAGATAATTAATTTATGGGCAGTGCTACCTCTTGATCATGTGTTGGTTTTCCCTTGAAGAGGAAAGGATGATGCAGCAAAGTAGCGTAAGTATTTCCCTCAGTTTTGAGAACCAAGGTATCAATCCAGTAGGAGACAACGCACAAGTCACCTAATACCTGCACAAACATTCAAGAACCTTGCAACCAACGCGATAAAGGGGTTGTCAATCCCTTCACGGTCACTCACAAAAGTGAGATCTAATAGAGATAGTAAAGTAAATATTTTTGGTATTTTTGTTGTATAGATTGGAAAGTAAAGATTGCAAAATAGTAAATGAGATGCGATGTAAATAAAAGAGATGTAATATAATAGAAAAGAAGACCCAGGGGCCATAGGTTTCACTAGTGGCTTCTCTCAAGATAGCATGTATTACGGTGGGTGAACAAATTACTGCCGAGCAATTGATAGAAAAGCGCATAGTTATGAAGATATCTAAGGCAATGATCATGAATATAGGCATCACATCCATGTTAAGTAGACCAAAACGATTCTGCATCTACTACTATTAGTCCACACATCGACCGCTATCCGGCATGCATCTAGAGTATTAAGTTCATAAGAACATTTTAACGCATTAAGCAAGATGACATGATGTAGAGGGATAAACTCAAGCAATATGATATAAACCCCATCTTTTTATCCTCGATGGCAACAATACAATACGTGCCTTGCTGCCCCTACTGTCACTGAGAAAGGACACTGCAAGATTGAACCCAAAGCTAAGCACTTCTCCCATTACAAGAAAGATCAATATAGTAGGCCAAACTAAACCGATAATTCGAAGAGACTTGCAAAGATATCAAATCATGCATATAAGAATTCAGATAAGAACCAAATAATATTGATAGATAATCTTGTTCATAAATCCACAATTCATCGGATCTCGGCAAACACACCGCAAAAGTGTATTACATTGAATAGATCTCCAAGAACACCGAAGAGAACTTTGTATTGACAATCAAAGAGAGAGAAGAAGCCATCTAGCTAATAACTATAGACCCGAAGGACTATGGTAAACTACTCACGCTTCATCGGAGAGGCAATGGTGTTGATGTAGAAGCCCTCCGTGATCGATTCCCCCTCGGGCAGATCGCCGGAAAAGGCCCCAAGATGGGATCTCATGGGTATAGAAGGTTGCGGCGATGGAAAAGTGGTTTCGTGGCTCCCCCTGATGTTTCTAGGGTATAATAGTATATATATGCGAAAGAAGTACGTCGGTAGAGCTACGAGGGGCCCACGAGGGTGGGGGGCACGCCCTCCTGCCTCGTGGCCTCCTCGCGGAGTTCCAGACTTCAACTCCAAGTCTTCTGGTTTGCTTACGGTCCAAGAAAGATCATCGCGAAGGTTTCATTCCGTTTGGACTCCGTTTGGTATTCCTTTTCTGCAAAACTCTAAAATAGGCAAAAAAAACAGAAACTGGCACTCGGCCTCCGGTTAATAGGTTCGTCCCAAAAATAATATAAAAGAGCATATTAAAGCCCATTAAACATCCAAAATAGATAATATAATAGCATGTAACAATCAAAAATTATAGATACGTTGGAGACGTATCAGACAACAAATTAAAGACCATCATGGTTAATCTTGTAATGAATTTTGCAAAATTAATGAAAATTTCAAGAAGTTGGCTTGAAGTCATTAGTGTGAATCTCAAATTGCTAAACATGACACCTTGAAGATAATCATCAAAATGGAGTAGATCTTGCAGCACTAGGGAGTATAATCTGATGAAATCGATAGATACTCATTCCTAATGCCTTATGTCAAGACTTAGTAAAATGTGTGGAAGAGCACTTTGTAAAGCAATCATAATGTCGAAATGACAAAATGTAGGCTTTAATAGTAAAGGTAATAATCTGCAATGTAGTAGATCTACACTCTACCACGTGATCTCAAAACATCAATTTGAAAAAATCACTTCGAATTTTGCACATCAATTCTTACTCACATTAAGCCAAAAGGCTCAATTAAGATGAATTGATTTTTTTATTTGCAAGAAATTAAAAATCGCAATTGCAAACAGTGGAAGTAATTAATCTCAACATGTCGGAAACATGGAAATATGTTACATCATAGTTCTGGAATACAATGTACTGCACATATATACACTACTAATGTAATGAATAATAATGATGTTGCAAACTTGATGCTCAAGTGAAAAACTTGAATTGTATAGACCTCAAATTAAAAGAGATAACCTTGTATCAAGTTGCAAGCTGATTCAGCGGGGTGAATTAATATTTGCGAGAGAAAACTAATCTCAATCACAATGAGATTGTTTTGCAAGAAATAAAATATATTTCTGAATCGCAAATCAATATTGTTGTACAAAATAGACATGTTGTACAGATTGCAGGCCGCCGCTGGGGGCGTCAAAGGGCTTTCATCTCCATCACTGCCAGAATGGAGATAGCATGTTTTTGGTTGAGAAGAGCCTGGTAAAATATTCATATGGTAGTTCCGTCAGCAGGAACTACACCGCCGTTGTCCTTTGCCTGAAATAACGGAAATAGGAAGGAAAAAAACATTGTCGCTGCATAGATCATCTTCTCCTGTGCGGTTCCTCATCTGAAATACTACTGCTTCTGTAACGGACGCCTCTGCATAGGAACGACGCGGCCGTCGCAGTTCACGGCGTCGCTTGGGTCCGCCCGCCGTCTTCCGCGCATGCATCTTGGAGTTTGAAGGATCGAAGGCACTTCGCGGAGCCTCACGTTGGAGTTCGCCGGCGTCCGCTGGATGCCGCAACAGGCACCGCACCATGCCGTGGAGGGCTGTGTCCTCTGGCCGCTGCTCCTACACGCCAAGGGCTGGCCATCGCCACTGAACCAAGCGCGTAGAAAGGGGTGCAGGCCAGCCGAGAGCCACCGCTGTGTCTCGAGGCTGACACCATGCCATGGGCCCCGCGCGCTGGTGGGTGCTTCCGCCACCCGCTGGCTTCCGGGCTGTGCCAGACGACTGCCGGAATCCGTGTGTTGAGTATATATTTTGTATTGCACGTGTATTGGAGTTGTGGCCCACCTCCTAGTCTGGTAGAGGCCTTCCCTTGTATTATTTATACGTGCATCAGCACCCCATCAATACATCGTATTGCAAATCATCTGTTAACATGGTATATCAGCCTTTTCGGTCTAACCCTAGGGTCAGCCGCCGCCGCTGCAGCACCTCCCCACGCCGCCGCTGCCGCAGCCCACATTCGCACCTGCCGCCGCCTCGCCCCTCCAACTATTACCCCGCGCCGCCGCCGTTGTGCCTCGCTTCCGCCATCCCCGCGCGTGCGCCTCCTGCCGCTGCTTCGCTAGCCCATCGCGCCGCGTTGACTGCCTTGCTAGCCAGCCAGCTTCGCTAGCCAGTCGCCAGCCGCGCCCGCGCTACCGCTCTTCGCTAGCCAGCCACGCCGCTGTGCCTCTGCTATTCCATCCCGCGCCGTGCTCCACCAGCCGCCGCGCCTTCTCCCGCTGCAGCCGCACCCTTCCGCTGCTGCCACCTCCTCTCCCAACCCTAACCCTAGCCGCTACCTGCACCCGCAAGCCGCCGCCATGTCGTGGCCCTCCTCTCCTAACTCCTCCTCCACCCACTCGTCCAACCCCTTCGCTGGCCCCGAGCCCTCCGCCGCCGCCATCCGTGACCTCAATATTGAGGCCCGGGTCCCTATCCATCTCGATAGCTCGAGCACGTTGTACTATGCGTGAAAGACCTATTCAACCTCGTCTTCCGTGAGTACTATCTCACCGAGCACATCGACGGTTCCGACAGCGCGTACATGCGCGGCGACCCGGAGTAGTCCGCCATCGAGGCCACGATCAACCGTTGGTTCTACTAGACGGTCTCGAAGGACATCTTCCACATGGTCGTCGCCGAGGACGACGACGCCTGCACCGTGTGGGGCAAGATCAACGCGCTCTTCGCCGACAACAAACTTCAGCGCCTTGTTCTCTTGCAGCAGGAGTTCTTCGGCTGTCACCAGGACAACTCCACCATCGACGAGTACTGCATGAGGCTCAAGATGCTCGCCGACGAGCTTCGCAACATCGGCACTAAGGTCTCTGACGACCTCATGCTGAGCACCCTCACCGCCGGTCTCAATGAGGAGTTCGGCAACGCGGCGTCCGACCTCACCCTGCTGCCGCAACCCACTTTCCAGCGCGTTGTCGCGTACCTCAAACTTGAGGAGCGCCGGATGACGAAGCTGAAGCAGTGGGTCCAGCACACCGCCCTCGCCGCCGGTACCACCAGCGGCGGCCCTACTCCTCCGGCCGCCCCCCGTCAGCCCGCGCCACCCGCGCCCGCCGGCTACTACCCGCTGCTGCCCACGCCTCTGCGCCTCCCCAGCAGCCGCAAGGTGGCGGGGGCCGGCGCAACCGGTGGGATGGCGGAGGCGGCCGCCAGCAGCAGTAACAGGCGCCAGGTGCGGGGGGGGGGGGCTTCCAGCAACCACCCCCACCACGGGCCACCAGGCAGAACCCGTGGACGAGCGTCGTCCATGCCTATCATATGCCCGTCCTGCGGGCTCCTGCACAGGGTCTCCTTGGCCCTCGTCCTGCGGGCCACCAAGCATTCGTCGGCGCCCTCTACCAGCCCTACGGTGCCCCGCTCGCGCCGCCACCCCTCGGTGGCTACGGCGCGCCCGCCCAGGCACCGCCCTATGAAGGCCAGCTGCCACCGCCAGCACCTGCACCATGGGACCCCTTCCTCCTGGCCGCCCTACACTCGGCACCGTCGCCGAGCAACTATGGCGGTGGAGGCGACTGGTACATGGACTAAGGTGCTACTGCACACATGACATCTCATCCCGGTAACCTTTCCTCCTCCACTCCCGTTCACACTCCCACTCGCTTCACTGTTGGCAACGGCTCCTCTTTACCTATCACCCATGTCGGTAGCACTAGTTTTCCTTCTAGTTCCACACCTATCACTGTGTCTAACGTTCTTGTTTCACCTGACTTAGTCACCAGCTTAGTCTTTGTTCGTTGTCTTACTCGTGAGAATCCTCTTACTGTTGAATTTGACGATGTTGGTTTTTCTGTGAAGGACACCCGTACCCGGATAGTGCTTCACCGATGTGATAGGCCTAACGAGCTTTATCCTGTGCACGCTGGCGCCTCCACTTCCACACCCGTTGCTCTCTCCGCCGACATCGACCTTTGGCATGCTCACTTGGGCAACCCCAACCCCGCCGTTTTGCGTCAGATTCTTAGGAGTTTTTCTTTCTCATGTAATAAGCTCGACGAGCATACTTGTGAGGCTTGTCGTTTGGACAAGCACGTGCATCTTCCTTTTAGTGCGTCTACTTCAGTTTCCACTTTTCCGTTTCAGTTGATTCATAGTGACGTTTGGACGTCTCCCGTTGCGAGTAACACGGGCTATCTATACTATTTGGTGATTTTAGATGATTATTCTCATTATGTGTGGACTTTTCCTCTTCGTCGAAATCCGATGCTCTAGCCACACACACCAGCTTTTATTCCTATGTCACCACTTAGTTCGGTCGCCCCATGCTTGCACTCCAAACTGATAACGGAAAAGAGTTTGACAACGTCGCTCTTCGCTCACTTCTCGTTTCTCACGACACCACCTTCCGTATGACTTGCCCCTACACTTCACAGCAGAACGGCCGCGCCGAGCGCATCCTCCGCACTCTTAATGACTGTGTTCGCACGTTGCTCTTTCACGCTAACGTGCCCACTTGGTTCTGGCCCGATGCCCTCGCCACCGCCTCTCTCTTAGTCAACATTCGTCCGTGTCATTTTCGGTGGAACTATGCTCCTCACAACCTTCTTTTCGGTACACCACCGTCTTATGATGGTCTTCGCATATTTGGGTGTCTCTGTTATTCTAGCACCGCGTCCACCACGCCAAACAAGCTTGCACCCCGCTCCGTCCCATGCATCTTCCTTGGCTACCCTCCCAACACCAATGGTTACCGGTGCTATGATCCTGTCATTCATCGTGTGTACACCTCAAGGAACATGTACTTCGTCGAGACAGTGTTCCCTTTTTTCAGGTTCCTCCGGTCGCGGCTCCTTCGGCTCCGGCCCCCGCACCCCCTACTTGGTACGATGCGCGGCGGCACCCCCTGGCGCCCCCCCCGGCCTGGAGCCTTGTGCCACACACTCTCGGGTTCTCGACTCCCTCCCCTTAGGTTAAGTCCGACCGGGCCCCCGGGTCCCTGGCTCCTTTGCCCGAGGTCGAGCCAGTGGGCACCCCACCCGCCACCCCGGACGGCACCGCTACTCCTGTGATGGGCTTGACCTCGACCTCGCCCGTTGCCTCCTCCATGGCTGGCTCGACTGGCGCCGTCACGGCTCCTAACGCCGCGACCCCCGCCCCTGACGCCGCGACCCCCGCCTCTGACGCCGCGGGCCCCGCCCCCCACACCGCTGTGCCTCGGGCTTGGTACCAGCGTATCGCAGCCTTCCTGCAGTCTCTGGGCTTTCGGTCCACTCGCTCTGACGCCTCACTCTTTGTGTACCATCAGGGAGCTGATACTGCATATCTGCTGCTCTACGTTGATGACATCATCCTCACGGCGTCTGCCTCCGATCTCCTTCAGCGGCTGACTGCTTGTCTTCGTGATAAGTTCACCCTCAAGGACTTGGGGCCCCTGCACTACTTTCTCGGCATCGAGGTGATCAGCCAGGCTGATGGTTTCTTTCTGCATCAGCAGAAGTACGCCCACGAGCTCCTTGAGCGTGTCGGTATGCTTAATTGCAAGCCGGTGCCCACCCCCGTCGACACGAAGGCGAAGGTCTCTGCTCTGGAGGGGTCTCTCACGTCCGATGGAGCGTTTTATCGCTGTATCGTTGGTGCTTTACAATACTTGACACCGACTCGCCCCGACCTGCAGTACGCTGTTCAACAGGTGTGCCTCCATATGCACGCCCCGCGTGACTCTCACTGGACTCTAGTGAAGTGCATTCTCCCATACATACGCGACACCATGTCCTTGGGACTCACCCTGACGGCCTCCGCCTCTACCGACCTCGTGGCCTACTCGGATGCTGACTGGGCTGGCTGCCCCGACATGCGATGCTCTACGTCAGGCTACTGCGTCTACCTTGGGCCCTCGTTGATCTCTTGGTCATCGAAGCGGCAGCCCACGGTCTCCCTCTCCAGCGCCGAGGCAGAGTATCACGCCGTGGCTAATGCCGTGGCCGAGTGCTCTTGGATACGTCAGCTGCTCCAGGAGTTGCTTTTTGATGTTCACAAGACCACTCTTGTCTACTGCGATAACGTCAGCGCGGTCTACCTCTCTGCCAACCCGCTGCACCATCGACGAACGAAGCATATTGAGCTCGATATTCACTTCGTGTGCGAGAAGGTTGCCCTTGGACATGTTCGGGTTCTTCACGTGCCGACGACGCAACAGTTTGCCGATGTGATGACTAAGGGATTGCCTACTCCCGTCTTCGAGGAGTTTAGGTCCAGTCTCTATCTCCAGTGACGCTTCGACTGTGGGGGGGGGGGTGTTGAGTATATATTTTGTATTGCACGTGTATTGGAGTAGTGGCCCACCTCCTAGTCTTGTATAGTTGAGGTAGATGCCTTCCCTTGTATTATATATACGTGCACCAGCACCCCTTCAATACATCATATTGCAAATCATCTGTTAACACCATGGACGTGAAGAGCAGGGGGCTGGTCAGGCACCGCTGCACCATGGGCCGCCATGCCGGCATCTAGTGTCGCCTGCGCTTGGGGAAGCAGAGATCGAGCGTCACATGTCGGAAAGAGGGTGCGCTCTCACGCATTGCGCTGGGGGCAGGAGCGCCGAGCGGTTTACCGCAGCCACGGGAGTTGCGATGCCGCCTTGAGGAACGCTTCTGTGTGGGCTATGGACGTCGAGGCCGAGCCGAGTGGGCGCCGCCGCGCTACAAGCCAGTCGTTGGTCGGACGAAGTCACTTAGCGCTGGACGAGGTCATGAGGCCATGCTGTCATTGAACTCAGGCGAAGCCGGGAAGCACTGCGCCGCCACGCTGCTGTGATGAAATCGCTCCGCCAGAGAGTGTGCTGATAACGTGTTAGAGTAAAATGAGATTGAAAGCGAAAGGACAATTAGTCCTGGTTTCCATTGATTCTCAAGTATATATACATCTGGAAGAGGTGGGAAGAAGAGGTGTCTGTTCGGAGGCATCCATTCAGAACAGGTGCCTGTTCGCAATAGAAAGAGAGAAGGGACATGATTGTTCGGGGTTGGACACACCCCTTTGCTAATGACTATTCATTAATTAGCAAGTGCTAATTAATCTACTAATTAATTCCTAACACCATCATCTAACTACAGGACACTGTCGAAGACAAGTCTGAAGCTACTACTGTAGCTGCTCCATGGTACACCTAATGTGCATAGCAGGCATGAAAGGTTCCTTCGGTTTGACAAGCGAAGTGATAAATCAAAGCATCGCTCTAGAAACTCATCTTGTTTCGTACAAGAAATGGGGAGCTAACTCACATTTCATTTTTCTTGAAAACAACTCACATTTGTCATTTTCAGAGTAACACCAAGCTGCTGCCATATGAAAGCAGACATGACAGAGATCAATTCAATCACCAAGTAAAAAATCAAATCACTAGTACAGGAATGCATCATTATTTCTAAATCTTTGTTTGCACAACAGGATATAGTGATTCACAGTAAATTCGGTAAAAAATCTAGAACATGCAGGAAGTCTGCAAATAACCAGAGTTCAACAACTAAAATATCAATGGCCATACATTGATGTGTTCAGAAGAGCGGAAAACCAACGCTAATCAGATCAACACTACTGCAGCATTACCACATAGATAGACCGATCAGTTTGCCAAAAGTAGCAACAGGTTCAGTTATTACAAACAACTAACCAACAAAGCATTGGCAAACACCCAACACACGTACTACTACCACTAGTTGCAGATAGGTAGGCAGAGTCAAGAGTACAGATACAGAAACCAACAAAACGTCATCAGTCTAGGAGGAGGTGAACTTAGTGACGGCCATGTGTTGGGGAACGTAGCATGCAATTTCAAAAAAATTCCTACAATCACGCAAGATCTATCTAGGAGATGCATAGCAACGAGAGGGGGGGGGGAGTGTGTCCACGTACCCTCGTAGACCGAAAGCGCAAGCGTTAGTTTAACGCGGTTGACACTACTAGGGAAAACCTTATACACAGAAGCTTATCAGTAGCGATGGTCAAAAACATGCGCTACTGCTATGTACCAGTAGTGCGTTGTGTACAAGACCGCTACTACTATATAAGTAGCAGTAGCGCGTGCCACATAAAAAGCGCTACTACTAGAACTGCCACACCGTTGCCGACAGGCTAGGTATAGTAGTGGCGCTGGTCTACAACCAACTCTACTGCTATTGGTTTTAGCATTAGCACTCTTCCTGGGAACGCGCCACTGCTATGGGTAACTTATCCCCAAATTCCCCCCCCCCCCGCGCCCCGACCATCTTCTTCCTCCCCTCACTCCCCGCTGCCTCGCTCCTCCGCCAATGCCACATTGCCGTCGCCACCGCATTGCCGCGCGCCGCCATCCTCGGTATGCCCTCCTTCCTCCTCTCCCTCCTCCTCCCATGCGCCCTTCTCCCTCCTCCTCGGGCCGCCCCCGACTCCTCCAGCCGCCCCCTCCTCCCTCCTCGGTCCTCCCTCCTCCTCCGGCCGCCCCCTTCTCCCACCGCCCTCCTCCCCCTCCTCCTCTCTCCTCCCTCCCTACCCCCTGCTCCCTCCTCCCCTCATCTCTCCTCACTCTGTTCATGATGTAGTCGAACATCTTCTCGATTCAACCAATCAAGTACCGAACGTATGAGACCTCCGAGTTCTGCACACGTTCAGCTCGATAACATCCCTCGAACTCTTGATCCAGCAAAGTGTCGAGTGAGAGTTTCGTCAGCACGACGGCGTGGTGATGGTGATGGTGATGTGATCCGCGCAAGGCTTCGCCTAAGCACTACGACAACATGACCGGAGGAGTAAACGGTGGAGGGGGCACCGCACACGGCTAAGAAACAAGTGATGTGTTTTGGGGTGCCCCTGCTGTAACGCCCCGGATTCAACGCGCCAGGTGTCTGCCAGTTATTCGTCATTGTTGCCATGTCATTTGCTTGCGTGTTGCACTTTGCCATGTCATCATATGCATTTCCTATCATGGCATCATGTGCATTTCATTTTGCATACATGTTCGTCTCATACATCCGAGCTTTTTCCCCGTTGTCCGTTTTGCAATCCGGCACTCCTATGTCATCCAGCGTCCCCCATTTGCCTCTTCTCTTGTGCGGGTGTTAAACATTCTCGGAATGGCCCGAGGTTTGCCAAGCGGCCTTGGTATAGCACCGGTAGACCGCCTGTCAAGTTTCGTGCCATTTGGAGTCCGTTTGATACTCCAACGGTTAACCGGGTAACCGTAAAGCCCTCTTTGAGTTGCAGCCCAACACCCCTTCCAAAATGGCCCAAAACCCATCTAACTCCCCTCCATGCTCTCGGTCGTTCGATCACGATCGCGTGGCCAAAAACCACACCTCATTTGGACTCTCCTAGCTCCCTCTACCTATAAATATGTGCCTCCCGTCCAAATTCGCGGATGTTTTCCCCCGAAACCCTAAAAATCTCCCCTCCGCGCCGCCGGACGTGTCCGCCGCCGTCCGGACGCGTCCAGCCCCCGCTCCGTCCAATCGCTCCTCGCCACTTGTCCCGCCGCCGGCTCTCTCTCTCCTCCCGCCGCCGGAGCCCGCCGCGGCCCGTCGCGGGCCCGCTCGAGCCCATCGGGGCCGAGCGCGCGCCGCCGCCCCCGCCCTTCCTCTCTGTCGCCGGCGCCGCCCTCGCCGGACTCCGACCCCGACGCCGGTCGCCGCCTCGCCGGCGCCTCCCTGCGCCGCCGGGTCCTCGCCTCCCGCGGCCCCCGGCCGCCCCCGTCCGTCACCACCTCGTCGCTCCACCTCGGCTCCGCCGCAGGCCCCGCCGGCCGCCCCGTTCCTCCGCTGCTAGCGCCCGCCGTCCGCCGGCGCCGAGCTCGCCGCCGGGTCGCCGCCGTCCTCCCCACGCCGCCCCGCGCCGGGATCGGGCCGGATCCGGCGGGATCCAGCCTGGATCCATCTCCTCCGGCGACCTCGTCTCCTCTCCGGCGAGTATCTCCGGCTGCGCCTCGGTTTACGTGCGACCCAGATCTGGAGAGGTTGACTTCTTCCCTCCCTCGTTTTCTGCTAAGTCCCCGAATTCCTTACATAATCATGCCATGTTCATCGCATTGTATCTCTGTATCCGTAGCTCCGTTTCGTGCGTGTAATATGTCAAATTGTTCGCCTCAACGAGTACTTCATTTCATTCCATTGCATCATTTTCATGATTGTTTGCTAGTGATCCATGGACCCTATGACCTTGTTCTTGCCATGCTTAGCTTCATAAACATGCCTTCTTACTGTTGGTTGCCTTGCCATGCCATGTATTGCTCTGTGGTGAGTGGTTCAAGCTCACCAACATGCCTACTTATTGTTGTTCCTGCCATGTATGAATCTGTAATATAACTTGCCATGTTTACATGGGTGCCATCCTATGTTCGGTTCCTTTTTGGCTCATGGTCAGTAAGGGACTGTTGTTCTATGCATTTAGTAGATTCATGCCATGCCTTTGTTTGCCATGATAAGTTCCTGTAACATGTTGTTTGATAGCTCTAAACATTGCAACCTGATGTTATTTCTGGTAAAGTCTGAAACTGTTATTATTTGCAATATCTCCATGTCTTTTTGAGCATGATCCATTGATTTCTGGAGATAGCTCAGTGTTCATGTTTTGTTATGCTTTACCTGTACTTCATGCCCATGTCTTTTGTGATTATGTTGGGGTGCTGTAGCTTATTGTTTTGATGCTTGCAATATGCCTAGTTGCTGTTATGGACAGATTGTTGCTATGACTTGTATAGTGTGCATGTGTTGAACCGTTGCTCCGTTTTGAGTGTGCTCTATATGGAACTTGCTTGATTTTGCATGTAGATTCATATTATCATGTTGCATCCTTGTTTTGAGGTGTTTGCTTGATGTTTGTATGCATTTTGCATCAATGCCATGTTTAACTTGTTTTGCTCATATCTTCTAGGCCGTAGCTCCAAATCTAATGAAATTTATATGTAACTTGACTAGAATTTCGTGCAGATCATCTTGGTGCATCTCAACTTGCTGTTTAACAACTTGAACATAAAGTTTAATCAGATCTGGACCCATTTCGAAATTTGCATATGAGGACTTGCCGGAATTGTTATATGTTGTTCCCGGCCTCATTTAAACTTGCCTTGATGTGTTGTTCTTGTTTGCATCATCTCTTGCCATGAGTAGCTTCATGTAGCCTTGTCATGCATCATGCTTGTTGTGCATTATGTCTTGCCTATGTGTGGTGTTTACCATGTTGTGTGCTTCTTCTCGATAGTTCCCGTTTCGTTGCGATCGTGAGGATTCGTTCGTCTACGTGTGGTTCGTCTTCGTGGCTTCATCTTCTTCATGGACTCGTTCTTCTTACTTGCGGGATTTCAGGCAAGATGACCGTCACCTTGGATCTCACTACTATCATTGCTATGCTAGTTGCTTCGTTCTATCGCTATGCTGCGCTACCTATTACCTGTTTATCAAGCCATCTCATATTGCCATGAACCTCTAACCTTTGACACCTTTCCTATGCAAACCGTTGTTTGGCTATGTTACCGCTTTGCTCAGCCCCTCTTATAGCGTTGCTAGTTGCAGGTGAAGTTGAAGATTGCTCCATGGTGGACAGGGTTATGTTGGGATATCACAATATCTCTGATATTATTAATGCATCTATATACTTGGTAAAGGGCGGAAGGCTCGGCCTTATGCCTGGTGTTTTGTTCCACTCTTGCCGCCCTAGTTTCCGTCATACCGGTGTTATGTTCCCGGATTTTGCGTTCCTTATGCGGTCGGGTGATTTATGGGACCCCCCTGACAGTTCGCTTTGAATAAAACTTGTCCAGCAAGGCCCAACATTGGTTTACCATTTGCCTCACCACCACCTACTTTTTCCTTGGGAGTAATTAACCCAAGGGTCATCTTTATTATAGCCCCCCCGGGCCAATGCTTGTCTAAGTGTTGGTCCAAACCAGAGCCACTTGCGGTGCCGCCCTAAGCAACTTGGGGTATCGTCGGTTGCCGTACATAGTGTTCATCCGGTCGTGGCCTGAGACGAGATACGCGCGGCTACTATCAGGATGTCGGCACGCCGGGAGGTCTTGCTGGTCTTGTTTTACCATTGTCGAAATGTCTTGTAAACCGGGATTCCGAGACTGATCGGGTCTTCCTGGGAGAAGGTCTATTCCTTCGTTGATCGCGAGAGCTTGTCATGGGCTAAGTTGGGACACCCCTGCAGGGTTTAAACTTTCGAGAGCCGTGCCCGCGGTTATGTGGCAGATGGGAATTTGTTAATGTCCGGTTGTAGATAACTTGACACCTGATCCGAATTAAAACGCACCAACCGCGTGTGTAGCCGTGCAGGTCTCTTCTCGGCGGAGTCTGGGAAGTGAACACGGTTTCTGTGTTATGTTTGACATAAGTAGGAGTTCAGGATCACCTCTTGATCATTGCTAGTTGACGACCGTTCCGCTTGTTTCTCTTCTCGCTCTCATTTGCGTATGTTAGCCACCATATCTTGCTTAGTCGTTGTTGCAACCTCACCACTTTACCCTTCCTTTCCCATTAAGCTTTGCTAGTCTTGATACCCATGGTAATGGGATTGCTGAGTCCTCGTGGCTCACATATTACTACAACAACAGTTGCAGGTACAGGTTATGCGATGATCGTGACGCGAGCGCGATGTTTGCTTGTTTGGAGTTCTTCTTCTGCTTCTTCTTCGATCAGGGGATAGGTTCCAGGTCGGCAGCCTGGGCTAGCAGGGTGGATGTCGTTCGAGTTTCTGTTTGTGTTTCATCCGTAGTCGGATGGTGCTCTTATGTAAGATGATGTTGTATTCATGTGGCATTGTATGCCTTTTGTATGTATCCCCACTATTATGTAATGTTGATGTAATGATATCCACCTTGCAAAAGCGTTTCAATATGCGGGTCTATCCTTGGTGGGGCCTTCGAGTTCCTTTTGGATAGGGTCGCATATTGGGCATGACAAGTTGGTATCAGAGCCTCGACCGACCCTAGGAGCCCCCTTGATTGATCTTGTAGTTTGGCCATTGTTGAGTCTAGAAGAAAATTGTTTTCGGAGTCTAGTTATATCGGAGAGTAGGAATTCTTTTTACTCCTCTTCCCCTTCGTCGCTCTGGTGAGGAATCTTGACGTAGGTGTTTTGAATTACTCCTCTTCCCCTTCAAATTTTTCTTTAGGATCATGTGGTTAGTTTCGTGAGTTGTCCATCCTCTTTTGTCCGGTGCATTTCTCGTCAAGTTGACTCGAACCTCTTCATCTTTGAGTTCAATCCTCAGTTGCTTTCTTTTCCCACCCGCCCTCCCTTCTTCTTCTCGGAGCCGGAGTCCGTAATCGAGTATCCATCCTACTCGTGCGAAGTCTTTGCTTTCTTTTCCTCAATTATTCCAACCGGTGTTTTCTCTTCAAGTTATTCGTCGGTTTCCCCTTCTAAGTTGCCTTTGTTTTTCCTGCCCTCCCACCCTCTTCTTCCCGGAACTTGAGTCTCTTACGAGCACCAATTTTCATTCGTGTGGAGACTCTTCAGCCTTCCCTCAATCATTTCAACCGGTGAATTCTCGTTCCGTTCGACATTCTTAATCTCTTTTTCTTTCCGGTGGACTCAATTCAAGTTTTTTCGTTGTCGATTGTATTCTTTCCCTCAGCTCAAATATTTCCCTTTGCTCATTCGCCTCTCGCCAATTTATCCTTCCGGAGTGTTCAAGACATCTCAAGAGATTTGTCTGTGTTCGAATTAATTCGAGGTTGTCACCTCATTCAAATATTTCAATTGTTTCGGTGCATCATCTATTTGTTCAACATCCCTTTCAAATGGTGTTTTCTTTTAGTGGGCCCTAACCCACAGGTCTTTTCCCAGGATCTTACCTGACTCTTCTAATTCCCCCGGAGTTCGAGTTCTCTCGATTCTTTGATTCTTCTCTTGAGGTCTTGCTTCACCTCTTCTCTTTTCCCTTCCGTCTTGGTCCTAAGATCTCGGGACGAGATCTCTTGTTAGTGGAGGAGTGTTGTAACGCCCCGGATTCGATGCGCCAGGTGTCTGCCAGTTATTCGTCGTTGTTGCCATGTCACTTGCTTGCGTGTTGCACTTTGCCATGTCATCATATGCATTTCATATCATGGCATCATGTGCATTTCATTTTGCATACATGTTCGTCTCATGCATCCGAGCTTTTTCCCCGTTGTCCGTTTTGCAATCCGGCACTCCTATTTCATCCAGCGTCCCCCTTTTGCCTCTTCTCTTGTGCGGGTGTTAAACGTTCTCGGAATGGCCCGAGGTTTGCCAAGCGGCCTTGGTATAGCACCGGTAGACCGCCTGTCAAGTTTCGTGCCATTTGGAGTCCGTTTGATACTCCAACGCTTAACCGGGTAACCGTAAAGCCCTCTTTGAGTTGCAGCCCAACACCCCTTCCAAAATGGCCCAAAACCCATCTAACTCCCCTCCATGCTCTCGGTCGTTTGATCACGATCGCGTGGCCGAAAACCGCACCTCATTTGGACTCTCCTAGCTCCCTCTACCTATAAATATGTGCCTCCCGTCCAAATTCGCGGATGTTTCCCCCGAAACCCTAAAAATCTCCCCTCCGCGCCGCCGGACGTGTCCGCCGCCGTCCGGACGCGTCCAGCCCCCGCTCCGTCCAATCGCTCCTCGCCACTTGTCCCCGCCGCCGGCTCTCTCTCTCCTCCCGCCGCCGGAGCCCGCCGCGGCCCGTCGCGGGCCCGCTCGAGCCCATCGGGGCCGAGCGCGCGCCGCCGCCCCCGCCCTTCCTCTTTGTCGCCGGCGCCGCCCTCGCCGGACTCCGACCCCGACACCGGTCGCCGCCTCGCCGGCGCCTCCCTGCGCCGCCGGGTCCTCGCCTCCCGCGGCCCCCGGCCGCCCCCGTCCACCACCGCCTCGTCGCTCCACCTCGGCTCCGCCGCAGGCCCCGCCGGCCGCCCCGTTCCTCCGCTGCCGGCGCCCGCCGTCCGCCGGCGCCGAGCTCGCCGCCGGGTCGCCGCCGTCCTCCCCACGCCGCCCCGCGCCGGGATCGGGCCGGATCCGGCGGGATCCAGCCTGGATCCATCTCCTCCGGCGACCTCGTCTCCTCTCCGGCGAGTATCTCCGGCTGCGCCTCGGTTTCCGTGCGACCCAGATCTGGAGAGGTTGACTTCTTCCCTCCCTCGTTTTCTGCTAAGTCCCCGAATTCCTTACATAATCATGCCATGTTCATCGCATTGTATCTCTGTATCCGTAGCTCCGTTTCGTGCGTGTAATATGTCAAATTGTTCGCCTCAACGAGTACTTCATTTCATTCCATTGCATCATTTTCATTTGAGCTCATCTTGATGCCCGAAATGCTGTTGGAAGAGTGCATGTTGATGTTAATCTGCTGAAACTGTTATAATTGCTCATTTATTATTTTTGCCATGATTGATGTGTGCATCCTATGAGGTTGATGTCTACATGTATGTTGATCTATGCCATGCCATCTTTCCAGGGGTGTTAACCATGTATTTTTGTGACTTGTGTAGTAAGTGCATCAAGTTTGTTAAGTGGGGTAGTTGCTGTTGCTGTTTTCCTGACAGATTCTGCTATATTTTGTTGCTATGTAAACATGTTGCTACTAATCATTCTATGCATAATCTGGAGATGTTCTTTAAACATGTTTTGATCTACATGTCTTGCTCTATCCATTCATGCCCCTGGTTGCATTTATAGCTTGCTGTAGATTGTTCATATCTTGCTCCAAAGTTGCTTGATAATGTTGCTGTCAGCCTGTTGACATTAAGTTCAATGTTTCCATGATTGTTTGCTAGTGATCCATGGACCCTATGACCTTGTTCTTGCCATGCTTAGCTTCATAAACATGCCTTCTTACTGTTGGTTGCCTTGCCATGCCATGTATTGCTCTGTTGTGAGTGGTTCAAGCTCACCAACATGCCTACTTATTGTTGTTCCTGCCATGTATGAATCTGTAATATAACTTGCCATGTTTACATGGGTGCCATCCTATTTTCGGTTCCTTTTTGGCTCATGGTCAGTAAGGGACTGTTGTTCTATGTATTTAGTAGATTCATGCCATGCCTTTGTTTGCCATGATAAGTTCCTGTAACATGTTGTTTGATAGCTCTAAACATTGCAACCTGATGTTATTTCTGGTAAAGTCTGAAACTGTTATTATTTGCAATATCTCCATGTCTTTTTGAGCATGATCCATTGATTTCTGGAGATAGCTCAGTGTTCATGTTTTGTTATGCTTTACCTGTACTTCATGCCCATGTCTTTTGTATTATGTTGGGGTGCTGTAGCTTATTGTTTTGATGCTTGCAATATGCCTAGTTGCTGTTATGGACAGATTGTTGCTATGACTTGTATAGTGTGCATGTGTTGAACCGTTGCTCCGTTTTGAGTGTGCTCTATATGAAACTTGCTTGATTTTGCATGTAGTTTCATATTATCATGTTGCATCCTTATTTTGAGGTGTTTGCTTGATGTTTGTATGCATTTTGCATCAATGCCATGTTTAACTTGTTTTGCTCATATCTTCTAGGCCGTAGCTCCAAATCTAATGAACTTTATATGTAACTTGACTAGAATTTCGTGTAGATCATCTTGGTGCATCTTAACTTGCTGTTTAACAACTTGAACATAAGTTTATTCAGATCTGGACCAATTTCGAAATTTGCATATGAGGACTTGCCGGAATTGTTATATGTTGTTCCCGGCCTCATTTAAACTTGCCTTGATGTGTTGTTCTTGTTTGCATCATCTCTTGCCATGAGTAGCTTCATGTAGCCTTGTCATGCATCATGCTTGTTGTGCATTATGTCTTGCCTATGTGTGGTGTTTACCATGTTGTGTGCTTCTTCTCGATAGTTCCCGTTTCGTTGCGATCGTGAGGATTCGTTCGTCTACGTGTGGTTCGTCTTCGTGGCTTCATCTTCTTCATGGACTCGTTCTTCTTACTTGCGGGATTTCAGGCAAGATGACCGTCACCTTGGATCTCACTACTATCATTGCTATGCTAGTTGCTTCGTTCTATCGCTATGCTGCACTACCTATTACCTGTTTATCATGCCATCCCATATTGCCATGAACCTCTAACCTTTGACACCTTTCCTATGCAAACCGTTGTTTGGCTATGTTACCGCTTTGCTCAGCCCCTCTTATAGCGTTGCTAGTTGCAGGTGAAGTTGAAGATTGCTCCATGGTGGACAGGGTTATGTTGGGATATCACAATATCTCTGATATTATTAATGCATCTATATACTTAGTAAAGGGTGGAAGGCTCGGCCTTATGCCTGGTGTTTTGTTCCACTCTTGCCGCCCTAGTTTCCGTCATACCGGTGTTATGTTCCCGGATTTTGCGTTCCTTATGCGGTCGGGTGATTTATGGGACCCCCCTGACAGTTCGCTTTGAATAAAACTTGTCCAGCAAGGCCCAACATTGGTTTTACCATTTGCCTCACCACCACCTACTTTTTCCTTGGGAGTAATTAACCCAAGGGTCATCTTTATTATAGCCCCCCCGGGCCAATGCTTGTCTAAGTGTTGGTCCAAACCAGAGCCACTTGCGGTGCCGCCCTAAGCAACTTGGGGTATCGTCGGTTGCCGTACATAGTGTTCATCCGGTCGTGGCCTGAGACGAGATACGCGCGGCTACTATCAGGATGTCGGCACGCCGGGAGGTCTTGCTGGTCTTGTTTTACCATTGTCGAAATGTCTTGTAAACCGGGATTCCGAGACTGATCGGGTCTTCCTGGGAGAAGGTCTATTCCTTCGTTGATCGCGAGAGCTTGTCATGGGCTAAGTTGGGACACCCCTGCAGGGTTTAAACTTTCGAGAGCCGTGCCCGCGGTTATGTGGCAGATGGGAATTTGTTAATGTCCGGTTGTAGATAACTTGACACCTGATCCGAATTAAAACGCACCAACCGCGTGTGTAGCCGTGAAGGTCTCTTCTCGGCGGAGTCTGGGAAGTGAACACGGTTTCTGTGTTATGTTTGACGTAAGTAGGAGTTCAGGATCACCTCTTGATCATTGCTAGTTGACGACCGTTCCGCTTGTTTCTCTTCTCGCTCTCATTTGCGTATGTTAGCCACCATATCTTGCTTAGTCGTTGCTGCAACCTCACCACTTTACCCTTCCTTTCCCATTAAGCTTTGCTAGTCTTGATACCCATGGTAATGGGATTGCTGAGTCCTCGTGGCTCACATATTACTACAACAACAGTTGCAGGTACAGGTTATGCGATGATCGTGACGCGAGCGCGATGTTTGCTTGTTTGGAGTTCTTCTTCTGCTTCTTCTTCGATCAGGGGATAGGTTCCAGGTCGGCAGCCTGGGCTAGCAGGGTGGATGTCGTTCGAGTTTCTGTTTGTGTTTCATCCGTAGTCGGATGGTGCTCTTATGTAAGATGATGTTGTATTCATGTGGCATTGTATGCCTTTTGTATGTATCCCCACTATTATGTAATGTTGATGTAATGATATCCACCTTGCAAAAGCGTTTCAATATGCAGGTCTATCCTTGGTGGGGCCTTCGAGTTCCTTTTGGATAGGGTCGCATATTGGGCATGACAAGTTGGTATCAGAGCCTCGACCGACCCTAGGAGCCCCCTTGATTGATCTTGTAGTTTGGCCATTGTTGAGTCTAGAAGAAAATTGTTTTCGGAGTCTAGTTATATCGGAGAGTAGGAATTCTTTTTACTCCTCTTCCCCTTCGTCGCTCTGGTGAGGAATCTTGACGTAGGTGTTTTGAATTACTCCTCTTCCCCTTCAAATTTTTCTTTAGGATCATGTGGTTAGTTTCGTGAGTTGTCCATCCTCTTTTGTCCGGTGCATTTCTCGTCAAGTTGACTCGAACCTCTTCATCTTTGAGTTCAATCCTCAGTTGCTTTCTTTTCCCACCCGCCCTCCCTTCTTCTTCTCGGAGCCGGAGTCCGTAATCGAGTATCCATCCTACTCGTGCGAAGTCTTTGCTTTCTTTTCCTCAATTATTCCAACCGGTGTTTTCTCTTCAAGTTATTCGTCGGTTTCCCCTTCTAAGTTGCCTTTGTTTTTCCTGCCCTCCCACCCTCTTCTTCCCGGAACTTGAGTCTCTTACGAGCACCAATTTTCATTCGTGTGGAGACTCTTCAGCCTTCCCTCAATCATTTCAACCGGTGAATTCTCGTTCCGTTCGACATTCTTAATCTCTTTTTCTTTCCGGTGGACTCAATTCAAGTTTTTTCGTTGTCGATCGTATTCTTTCCCTCAGCTCAAATATTTCCCTTTGCTCATTCGCCTCTCGCCAATTTATCCTTCCGGAGTGTTCAAGACATCTCAAGAGATTTGTCTGTGTTCGAATTAATTCGAGGTTGTCACCTCATTCAAATATTTCAATTGTTCCGGTGCATCATCTATTTGTTCAACATCCCTTTCAAATGGTGTTTTCTTTTAGTGGGCCCTAACCCACAGGTCTTTTCCCAGGATCTTACCTGACTCTTCTAATTCCCCCGGAGTTCGAGTTCTCTCGATTCTTTGATTCTTCTCTTGAGGTCTTGCTTCACCTCTTCTCTTTTCCCTTCCGTCTTGGTCCTAAGATCTCGGGACGAGATCTCTTGTTAGTGGAGGAGTGTTGTAACGCCCCGGATTCGATGCGCCAGGTGTCTGCCAGTTATTCGTCGTTGTTGCCATGTCACTTGCTTGCGTGTTGCACTTTGCCATGTCATCATATGCATTTCATATCATGGCATCATGTGCATTTCATTTTGCATACATGTTCGTCTCATGCATCCGAGCTTTTTCCCCGTTGTCCGTTTTGCAATCCGGCACTCCTATGTCATCCAGCATCCCCCTTTTGCCTCTTCTCTTGTGCGGGTGTTAAACGTTCTCGGAATGGCCCGAGGTTTGCCAAGCGGCCTTGGTATAGCACCGGTAGACCGCCTGTCAAGTTTCGTGCCATTTGGAGTCCGTTTGATACTCCAACGCTTAACCGGGTAACCGTAAAGCCCTCTTTGAGTTGCAGCCCAACACCCCTTCCAAAATGGCCCAAAACCCATCTAACTCCCCTCCATGCTCTCGGTCGTTTGATCACGATCGCGTGGCCGAAAACCGCACCTCATTTGGACTCTCCTAGCTCCCTCTACCTATAAATATGTGCCTCCCGTCCAAATTCGCGGATGTTTTCCCCCGAAACCCTAAAAATCTCCCCTCCGCGCCGCCGGACGTGTCCGCCGCCGTCCGGACGCGTCCAGCCCCCGCTCCGTCCAATCGCTCCTCGCCACTTGTCCCCGCCGCCGGCTCTCTCTCTCCTCCCGCCGCCGGAGCCCGCCGCGGCCCGTCGCGGGCCCGCTCGAGCCCATCGGGGCCGAGCGCGCGCCGCCGCCCCCGCCCTTCCTCTCTGTCGCCGGCGCCGCCCTCGCCGGACTCCGACCCCGACGCCGGTCGCCCCCTCGCCGGCGCCTCCCTGCGCCGCCGGGTCCTCACCTCCCGCGGCCCCCGGCCGCCCCCGTCCGCCACCACCTCGTCGCTCCACCTCGGCTCCGCCGCAGGCCCCGCCGGCCGCCCGTTCCTCCGCTGTCGGCGCCCGCCGTCCGCCGGCGCCGAGCTCGCCGCCGGGTCGCCGCCGTCCTCCCCACGCCGCCCCGCGCCGGGATCGGGCCGGATCCGGCGGGATCCAGCCTGGATCCATCTCCTCCGGCGACCTCGTCTCCTCTCCGGCGAGTATCTCCGGCTGCGCCTCGGTTTCCGTGCGACCCAGATCTGGAGAGGTTGACTTCTTCCCTCCCTCGTTTTCTGCTAAGTCCCCGAATTCCTTACATAATCATGCCATGTTCATCACATTGTATCTCTGTATCCGTAGCTCCGTTTCGTGCGTGTAATATGTCAAATTGTTCACCTCAACGAGTACTTCATTTCATTCCATTGCATCATTTTCATTTGAGCTCATCTTGATGCCCGAAATGCTGTTGGAAGAGTGCATGTTGATGTTAATCTGCTGAAACTGTTATAATTGCTCATTTATTATTTTTGCCATGATTGATGTGTGCATCCTATGAGGTTGATGTCTACATGTATGTTGATCTATGCCATGCCATCTTTCCAGGGGTGTTAACCATGTATTTTTGTGACTTGTGTAGTGAGTGCATCAAGTTTGTTAAGTGGGGTAGTTGCTGTTGCTGTTTTCCTGACAGATTCTGCTATATTTTGTTGCTATGTAAACATGTTGCTACTAATCATTCTATGCATAATCTGGAGATGTTCTTTAAACATGTTTTGATCTACATGTCTTGCTCTATCCATTCATGCCCCTGGTTGCATTTATAGCTTGCTGTAGATTGTTCATATCTTGCTCCAAAGTTGCTTGATAATGTTGCTGTCAGCCTGTTAACATTAAGTTCAATGTTTCCATGATTGTTTGCTAGTGATCCATGGACCCTATGACCTTGTTATTGCCATGCTTAGCTTCATAAACATGCCTTCTTACTGTTGGTTGCCTTGCCATGCCATGTATTGCTCTGTGGTGAGTGGTTCAAGCTCACCAACATGCCTACTTATTGTTGTTCCTGCCATGTATGAATCTGTAATATAACTTGCCATGTTTACATGGGTGCCATCCTATGTTCGGTTCCTTTTTGGCTCATGGTCAGTAAGGGACTGTTGTTCTATGCATTTTGTAGATTCATGCCATGCCTTTGTTTGCCATGATAAGTTCCTGTAACATGTTGTTTGATAGCTCTAAACATTGCAACCTGATGTTATTTCTGGTAAAGTCTGAAACTGTTATTATTTGCAATATCTCCATGTCTTTTTGAGCATGATCCATTGATTTCTGGAGATAGCTCAGTGTTCATGTTTTGTTATGCTTTACCTGTACTTCATGCCCATGTCTTTTGTGATTATGTTGGGGTGCTGTAGCTTATTGTTTTGATGCTTGCAATATGCCTAGTTGCTGTTATGGACAGATTGTTGCTATGACTTGTATAGTGTGCATGTGTTGAACCGTTGCTCCGTTTTGAGTGTGCTCTATATGGAACTTGCTTGATTTTGCATGTAGCTTCATATTATCATGTTGCATCCTTGTTTTGAGGTGTTTGCTTGATGTTTGTATGCATTTTGCATCAATGCCATGTTTAACTTGTTTTACTCATATCTTCTAGGCCGTAGCTCCAAATCTAATGAACTTTATATGTAACTTGACTAGAATTTCGTGCAGATCATCTTGGTGCATCTCAACTTGCTGTTTAAAAACTTGAACATAAAGTTTAATCAGATCTGGACCCATTTCGAAATTTGCATATGAGGACTTGCCGGAATTGTTATATGTTGTTCCCGGCCTCATTTAAACTTGCCTTGATGTGTTGTTCTTGTTTGCATCATCTCTTGCCATGAGTAGCTTCATGTAGCCTTGTCATGCATCATGCTTGTTGTGCATTATGTCTTGCCTATGTGTGGTGTTTACCATGTTGTGTGCTTCTTCTCGATAGTTCCCGTTTCGTTGCGATCGTGAGGATTCGTTCGTCTACGTGTGGTTCGTCTTCGTGGCTTCATATTCTTCATGGACTCGTTCTTCTTCCTTGCGGGATTTCAGGCAAGATGACCGTCACCTTGGATCTCACTACTATCATTGCTATGCTAGTTGCTTCGTTCTATCGCTATGCTGCGCTACCTATTACCTGTTTATCAAGCCATCCCATATTGCCATGAACCTCTAACCTTTGACACCTTTCCTATGCAAACCGTTGTTTGGCTATGTTACCGCTTTGCTCAGCCCCTCTTATAGCGTTGCTAGTTGCAGGTGAAGTTGAAGATTGCTCCATGGTGGACAGGGTTATGTTGGGATATCACAATATCTCTGATATTATTAATGCATCTATATACTTGGTAAAGGGTGGAAGGCTCGGCCTTATGCCTGGTGTTTTGTTCCACACTTGCCGCCCTAGTTTCCGTCATACCGGTGTTATGTTCCCGGATTTTGCGTTCCTTACGCGGTTGGGTGATTTATGGGACCCCCCTGACAGTTCGCTTTGAATAAAACTTGTCCAGCAAGGCCCAACATTGGTTTTACCATTTGCCTCACCACCACCTACTTTTCCCTTGGGAGTAATTAACCCAAGGGTCATCTTTATTATAGCCCCCCCGGGCCAATGCTTGTCTAAGTGTTGGTCCAAACCAGAGCCACTTGCGGTGCCGCCCCTAGGCAACTTGGGGTATCGTCGGTTGCCGTACGTAGTGTTCATCCGGTCGTGGCCTGAGACGAGATACGCGCGGCTACTATCAGGATGTCGGCATGCCGGGAGGTCTTGCTGGTCTTGTTTTACCATTGTCGAAATGTCTTGTAAACCGGGATTCCGAGACTGATCGGGTCTTCCTGGGAGAAGGTCTATTCCTTCGTTGATCGCGAGAGCTTGTCATGGGATAAGTTGGGACACCCCTGCAGGGTTTAAACTTTCGAGAGTCGTGCCCGCGGTTATGTGGCAGATGGGAATTTGTTAATGTCCGGTTGTAGATAACTTGACACCTGATCCGAATTAAAACGCACCAACCGCGTGTGTAGCCGTGAAGGTCTCTTCTCGGCGGAGTCTGGGAAGTGAACACGGTTTCTGTGTTATGTTTGACGTAAGTAGGAGTTCAGGATCACCTCTTGATCATTGCTAGTTCACGACCGTTCCGCCTGTTTCTCTTCTCGCTCTCATTTGCGTATGTTAGCCACCATATCTTGCTTAGTCGTTGCTGCAACCTCACCACTTTACCCTTCCTTTCCCATTAAGCTTTGCTAGTCTTGATACCCATGGTAATGGGATTGCTGAGTCCTCGTGGCTCACAGATTACTACAACAATAGTTGCAGGTACAGGTTATGCGATGATCGTGACGCGAGCGCGATGTTTGCTTGTTTGGAGTTCTTCTTCTGCTTCTTCTTCGATCAGGGGATAGGTTCCAAGTCGGCAGCCTAGGCTAGCAGGGTGGATGTCGTTCGAGTTTCTGTTTGTGTTTCATCCGTAGTCGGATGGTGCTCTTATGTAGGATGATGTTGTATTCGTGTGGCATTGTATGCCTTTTGTATGTATCCCCACTATTATGTAATGTTGATGTAATGATATCCACCTTGCAAAAGCATTTCAATATGCGGGTCTATCCTTGGTGGGGCCTTCGAGTTCCTTTTGGATAGGGTTGCATATTGGCATGACACCTGCCCCCGTATATAAAGGAGGAGAGGGGAGGAGGCCGTCCCTAGGGGCGCGCCATGGGGGGGAACCGGCTTGGGCTCCTAGTCCTAGTCGGGCCCCCTTCCTTCTTTCGGAGGGGGAAAGGGGGAAGGAGAGGGAGAGGGAGAAGGAAAAGGGGGGGTGGCCCACCCCCTTCCCTTGTCCAATTCGGACTGCCCATGGGGGGCGCCACCCCTTGTGGGCTGCCCTCTCTCTCCCCGGGGGGTTCCGGTAACCCCTCGGTACTCCGATAAATCACCAAAACACTCCAAAACCATTCCGGTGTCCGAATACTATCGTCCGATATATCAATCTTTACCTCTCGACCATTTCGAGACTCCTCGTCATGTCCGTGATCTCATTCGGGACTCCGAACAATCTTCGATCACCAAAACACATAACTCATAATACAAATCATCATCGAACGTTAAGCGTGCGGACCCTACGGGTTCGAGGACTATATAGAAGTGACCGAGACACATCTCCGATCAATTACCAACAGCAGAACCTGGATGCTCATATTGGTTCCTACATATTCTACGAAGATCTTTATCGGTCAAACCGCAATGACAAGATATGTCATTCCCTTGGTCATCGGTATGTTACTTGCCCGAGATTTGATCGTCGGTATCTTCATACCTGGTTCAATCTCGTTACTGGAAAGTCTCTTTACTTGTTCCATAATGCATCATCCCGCAAATAACTCATTAGTCACATTACTTGCAAGGCTTACCATGATGTCCATTACCGAGAGGGCCCAGAGATACCTCTCCGATACTCGGAGTGACAAATCTTAATCTTGATCTATGCCAACCCAACAAACACCTTCAGAGACACATGTAGATCATCTTTATAATCACCCAGTTACGTTGTGACGTTTGATAGCACACAAGGTGTTCCTCCGGTATTCAGGAGTTGCATAATCTCATAGTCAAAGGAATATGTATAAGTCATGAAGAAAGCAATAGCAATAAAACTTTAACGATCATTATGCTAAGCTAACAGATGGGTCTTGTCCATCACATCATTCTCCTAATGATGTGATCCCGTTCATCAAATGACAACACATGTCTATGGTCAAGAAACTTAACTATCTTTGATTAACGAGCTAGTCAAGTAGAGGCATACTAGGGACACTTTGTTTTGTCTATGTATTCACAGATGTATCAAGTTTCCGGTTAATACAATTCTAGCATGAATAATAAACATTTATCATGATATAAGAAAATATAAATAACAACTTTATTATTGCCTCTAGGGCATACTTCCTCCAGTCTCCCACTTGCACTAGAGTCAATAATCTATATTATATTGTAATGATTCTAACACCCATGGAGTCTTGGTGCTAATCATGTTTTGCTCGTGGAAGAGGTTTAGTCAACGGGTCTACAACATTCAGATACGTATGTATTTTGCAAATCTCTATGTGTCCCTCCTTGACTTGATCGCGGATGAAGTTGAAGCGTCTTTTGATATGTTTGGTTCTCTTGTGAAATCTGGATTCCTTTGCTAAAGAAATTGCTCTAGTATTGTCACAAAAGATATTCATTGGACCCGATGCACCAAGTATTACACCTAGATCGGATATGAACTCCTTCATCTAGACTCCTTCATTTGCTGCTTCCGAAGGAGCTATGTACTCCGCTTTACACGTAGATCCCGCCATGACGATCTGCTTGGAGCTGCACCAATTGATAGCTCCACCATTCAATATAAATATGTATTCGGTTTGCGACTTAGAGTCATCCGGATCAGTGTCAAAGCTAGCATCGACATAAACGTTTACGACAAGCTCTTTGTCACCACCATAAGCGAGAAACATATCCTTAATCCATTTTAGGTATTTCAGGATGTTCTTGACCACCGTCCAGTGATCCACTCCTGGATTACTTTGGTACCTCCCTGCTAAACTTATAGCAAGGAACACATCAGGTCTGGTACTCAGCATTGCATACATGATAGAACCTACGGCTGAGGTATAGGGAATGACTTTCATTTTCTCTCTATCTTCTACAGTGGTCGGGCATTGAGTATGACTCAACTTCACACCTTGTAACACAGGCAAGAACCCTTTCTTTGACTGATCCATTTTGAACTTCTTCAAAACTTTATCAAGGTATGTGCTTTGTGAAAGTCCAATTAAGCATCTTGATCTATCCCTATAGATCTTGATGCCCAATATATAAGTAGCTTCACCGAGGTCTTTCATTGAAAAATTGTTATTCAAATATCCTTTTATGCTATCCAGAAATGCTATATCATTTCTAATCAACAATATGTCATCCACATATAATATTAGAAATGCTACAGCGCTCCCACTCACTTTCTTATAAATACAGGCTTCTTCGAAAGTCTGTATAAAACCATGCTTTGATCACACTATCAAAGCGTATATTCCAACTTCGGGATGCTTGCAGTAGTCCATAAATGGATCGCTGGAGCTTGCACACTTTGTTAGCACCTTTAGGATTGACAAAACCTTCTGGTTGCATCATATACAACTCTTCTTTAAGAAATCCATTAAGGAATGAAGCTTTGACGTCCATTTGCCAGATTTCGTAATCATAAAATGCGGCAATTGCTAACATGATTTGGACAGACTTAAGCATCGCTATGAGCGAGAAGGTCTCATCATAGTCAACTCCTTGAACTTGTTGAAAACCTTTCGCAACAAGTCGAGCTTTGTAGACAGTAACATTACCATCAGCGTCAGTCTTCTTCTTGAAGATCCATTTATTCTCTATGGCTTGCCGATCACCGGGAAAGTCAACCAAAGTCCATACTTTGTTCTCATACATGGATCCAATCTGAGATTTCATGGCCTCAAGCCATTTCGCGGAATCTGGGCTCATCATCTCTTCCTCATAGTTCGTAGGTTCGTCATGGTCTAGTAACATGACTTCCAGAATGGGATTGCCATACCATTCTTGTGCGAAATGCACTCTGGTTGACCTACGAGGTTTGATAGTAACTTGATCTGAAGTTTCATAATCACCATCATTAACTTCCTCAATCCTCACTAGTTGGTGTAGGCATCACGGGAACAGTTTTCTATGATGAGCTACTTTCCAATTTGAGAGGAGGTACAATTACCTCATCAAGTTCTACTTTCCTCCCACTAACTTCTTTCGAGAGAAACTCCTTATCTAAAAATGATCCATTATTAGCAACAAATATCTTGCCTTCGGATCTGTGACAGAAGGTGTACCCAACAATTTCTTTTGGGTATCCTATGAAGATGCACTTCTCCAATTTGGGTTCGAGCTTATCAGGCTGAAGCTTTTTCACATAAGCATCGCAACCTCAAACTTTAAGAAATGACAACTTAGGTTTCTTGCCAAACCATAATTCATATGGTGTCGTCTCAACGGATTTAGATGGTGCCCTATTTAACGTGAATGTAGCTGTCTCTAATGCATAACCCCAAAATGATGGTGGTAAATCGGTAAGAGACATCACAGATCACACCATATCTAATGAAGTACGGTTACGACGTTCGAACGCACCATTACGCTATGGTGTTCCAGGTGGCGTGAGTTGCAAAACTATTCCACGTTGTTTTAAGTGAAGACCAAACTTGTAACTCAAATATTCGCCTCCGCGATCAGATCGTAGAAAACTTTATTTTCTTGTTACGATGATTTTCCACTTCACTCTGAAATTATTTGAACTTTTCAAATGTTTCAGACTTGTGTTTCATTAAGTAGATATACCCATATCTGCTCAAATCATCTGTGAAGGTTAGAAAATAACGATACTCGCCGCGAGCCTCAACACTCATCGGACCACATACACCAGTATGTATTATTTACAATAAGTCAGTGGAGCTCTCCATTGTTCCGGAGAACGGAGTCTTAGTCATCTTGCCCATGAGGCATGGTTCGCAAGCATCAAGTGATTCATAATCAAGTGATTCCAAAAGCCTGTCTGCATGGAGTTTCTTCATGCGCTTTACAACAATATGACCTAAACGGTAGTGCCACAAATAAGTTACACTATCATTATTAACTTTACATCTTTTGGCATCAATATTATGAATATTTGTATCACCACGATCGAAATTCAACAAAAATAGACCACTCATCAAGGGTGCATGACCATAAAAGATATTACTCATATAAATAGAACAACCATGATTCTCTGATTTAAACGAATAACCGTCTCGCATCAAACAAGATCCAGATATAATGTTCATGCTCAAAGCTGGCACCAAATAACAATTATTCAGGTCTAAAACTAATCCCGAAGGTAGATGTAGAGGTAGCACGCCAATGGCGATCATATCGACCTTGGAACCATTTCTGACGCGCATCGTCACCTCGTCCATAGCCAATCTTCGTTTAATCCGCAGCCCCTGTCTCGAGTTGCAAATATGATCAACAGAACTAGTATCAGATACCCAGGCGCTACTACGAGCATTAGTAAGGTACACATGAATAACATGTATATCAAATATACCTTTCACTTTGACATCCTTCTTATTCGCCAAATACTTGGTGCAGTTCCGCTTCCAGTGACCAGTCCCTTTGCAGTAGAAGCACTCAGTTTCAGGCTTAGGTCTAGACTTGGGCTTCTTTCCAGGAGCAGCAACTTGCTTGCTATTCTTCTTGAAGTTTCACTTCTTTCCTTTTCCCTTTTTCTTGAAACTGGTGGTCTTGTTAACCATCAACACTTGATGCTCCTTCTTGATTTCTACCTCCACAGCCTTGAGCATTGCGAAGAGCTCGGGAATCGTCTTGTTAATCCCTTGCATATTATAGTTCATCATGAAGCCTTTATAGCTTGGTGGCAGTGATTGAAGAACTCTGTCAATGACACTATCATCCGGAAGATTAACTCGTCAAGTGGTTATGGTACCCAACCATTCTAATTATGTGTTCACTGACAGAACTATTCTCCTCCATCTTGCAGCTATAGAACTTGTTGGAGACTTCATATCTCTCAACTTGGGCATTTGCTTGAAATATTAACTTCAACTTCTGGAACATCTCATATGCTCCATGACATTCAAAACGTCTTTGAAGTCCCGATCCTAAGCCATAAAGCATAGCACACTGAACTATCAAGTAGTCATCAGATTTAGCTTGCCAGACGTTCATACTGTTCGGAGTTGCTCCTGTAGCAGTTCCTGCACCTAGCGGTGCATCAAGGACGTAAATCTTTTGTGCAGCAATGAGGATAATCCTCAAGTTACGGACCCAGTCCGTGTAGTTTCTACCATCATCTTTCAACTTAGCTTTCTCTAGGAATGCATTAAAATACAAGGGAATGGCAGCACGGGCCATTGATCTACAACATACGTATGCAAAAACTATCAGGACTAAGTTCATGAAAAATTAAGTTCAATTAATCATATTAATTAAGAACTCCCACTTAGATAGACATCCCTCTAGTCATCCAAATGATCACGTGATCCATATCAACTAAACCATGTCCGATCATCACGTGAGATGGAGTAGTTTTCAATGGTGAACATCTCTATGTTGATCATATCTACTATATGATTCACGTTCGACCTTTCGGTCTCCAGTGTTCCGAGGCCATGTCTGTACATGCTAGGCTCGTCAAGTTTAACCCGAGTATTCCGCATGTGCAAAACTATCTTGTACCCGTTGTATGTGAACGTAGAGCTTATCACACCCGATCATCACGTGGTGTCTCGGCACGACGAACTGTCGCAACGGCGCATACTTAGGGAGAACACTTATACCTTGAAATTTTAGTGAGGGATCATCTTATAATGCTACCGCCGTACTAAGCAAAATAAGATGCATAAAAGATAAACATCACATGCAATCAAAATATGTGACACGATATGGCCATCATCATCTTGCGCCTTTGACTCCATCTCCAAAGCACCGTCATGATCTCCCGTCACCGGCTTGACACCTTGATCTCCATCGTAGCATCGTTGTCGTCTCGCCAACTATTGCTTCTACAACTATCGCTAACGCATAGTGATAAAGTAAAGCAATTACATGGCGATTGCATTTCATACAATAAAGCGATAACCATATGGCTCCTGCCAGTTGCCGATAACTTTTACAAAACATGATCATCTCATACAACAACGTATATCACATCACAACATGCCCTGCAAAAACAAGTTAGAAGTCCTCTACTTTGTTGTTGCAAGTTTTACGTGGCTGCTACGGGCTTATAGTAAGAACCGTTCTTACCTATGCATCAAAACCACAATGATGTTTCATCAAGTTTGCTGTTTTAACCTTCAACAAGGACCAGCCGCAATCAAATTCATTTCAACTAAAGTTGGAGAAATAGACACCCGCCAGCCACCTTTATGCAAAACAAGTTGCATGTCTGTCGGTGGAACCGGTCTCATGATCATGGTCATGTAAGGTTGGTCCGGGACGCTCCATCCAACAATACCGCCGAATCAAAATAAGACGTTGGTGGTAAGAAGTATGACTATCATCACCTACAACTGTTTGTGTTCTACTCATGCATATCATCTACGCATAGACCTGACTTGGAAACCACTGTTGGGGAACGTAGCATGCAATTTCAAAAAAAATCCTACGATCACGCAAGATCTATCTAGGAGATGCATAGCAATGAGAGGGGGAGAGTGTGTCCACGTACCCTCGTAGACCGAAAGTGGAAGTGTTAGTTTAACGCGGTTGATGCAGTCGAACGTCTTCTCGATTCAACAGATCAAGTAGCGAACGTACGACACCTCCGAGTTCTGCACACGTTCAGCTCGATGACGTCCCTCAAACTCTTGATCAAACAAAGTGTGGATGGAGAGTTTCGTCAACACGACGGTGTGGTGACGGTGATGGTGATGTGATCCGCGCAGGGCTTCGCCTAAGCACTACGACAATATGACCGAAGGAGTAAACGGTGGAGGGGGGCACCGCACACGGCTAAGAAACAATTGATGTGTTTTGGGGTTCCCCCTTGCCCCCGTATATAAAGGAGGAGAGGGGAGGAGGCCGGCCCTAGGGGCGCGCCATGGGGGGGGGGAACCGACTTGGACTCCTAGTCCTAGTCGGCCCCCCTTCCGTCTTTTGGAGGGGGAAAGGGGGAAGGAGAGGGAGAGGGAGAAGGAAAGGGGGGCTCCCCTTGTCCAATTCAGACTAACCATGGCGAAGGGGAGAGGGCGCCACCCCTTGTGGGCTGCCCTCTCTCTCCCCTATGGCACATGTTGGCCCATTACTTCCCCAGGGGGTTCCGGTAACCCCTCGGTACTCCGATAAATCTCCGAAACACTCCGAAACCATTCCGGTGTCCGAATACTATCGTCCAATATATCAATATTTACCTCTCGACCATTTCGAGACTCCTCGTCATGTCCGTGAACTCATCCGTGACTCCAAACAATCTTCGATCAACAAAACACATAACTCATAATACAAATCGTCATCGAACGTTAAGCGTGCAGACCCTATGGGTTCGAGAACTATGTAGACATGACCGAGACACATCTCTGATCAATAACCAACAGGGGAACCTAGATGCTCATATTGATTCCTACATATTCTACGAAGATCTTTATCGGTCAAACCGCAATGACAACATACGTCATTCCCTTTGTCATCGGTATGTTACTTGCTCGAGATTCGATCATCGGTATCTTCATACCTAGTTCAATCTCGTTACCGGCAAGTCTCTTTACTCATGCTGTAATGCATCATCCCGCAAATAACTCATCAATCACACTGCTTGCAAGGCTTATCGTGATGTGCATTACCGAGAGGGCCCAGAGATACCTCTCTGATACTCGGAGTGAAAAATCATAATCTCGATCTATGCCAACCCAACAAACACCTTCGGAGACACCTGTAGAGCATCTTTATAATCACCCTGTTACGTCGTTTGATAGCACACAAGGTGTTCCTCCGGTATTCGAGAGTTGCAAAATCTCATAGTCAAAGGAATATATATAAGTCATGAAGAAAGTAATAGCAATAAAACTTTAACGATCATTATGCTAAGCTAACGAATGGGTCTTGTCCATCACATCACTCTCCTAATAATGTGATCTCGTTCATCAAATGACAACACATGTCTATGGTCAAGAAACTTAACCATCTTTGATTAACGAGCTAGTCAAGTAGAGGCATACTAGGGACACTTTGTTTTGTCTATGTATGCACACATGTATCAAGTTTCCGGCTAATACAATTCTAGCATGAATAATAAACATTTATCATGATATAAGGAAATATAAATAACAACTTTATTATTGTCTCTAGGGCATATTTCCTTTACCATGGTGCCCTCGGAGACGGCGTGCTTGGCGAGCTCGCCAGGGAAGACGAGGCGGCAGCCATGGCCGGGCGGATGGAAGAAACCTAGACGACAAGGGGAAAGAGGGGGAGACGAGGCGAGGTCTTGCCACCGGGGAGAAGTAGTATGACGGAGGAGGTACGCCGGCGTCGAGGAGTTGGTGTACGGTGCGTTGAAGAGGAGTCGGGCGGCAGCGCGGTGTTGTTGGGGAACGTAGTAATTTCAAAAAATTTCCTACGCACACGCAAGATCATGGTGATGCATAGCAACGAGAGGGGAGAGTGTGTCCACGTACCCTCGTAGACCGAAAGCGGAAGCGTTAGCACAATGTGGTTGATGTAGTTGTACGTCTTCACGGCCTGACCGATCAAGCACCGAAAGCACGGCACCTCCAAGTTCTTGCACACGTTCAGCTCGATGACGTCCCTCAAACTCCGATCCAGCCGAGTATCGAGGGAGAGTTCCGTCAGCACGACAGCATGGTGATGATGATGATGATCTACCGTCGCAGGGCTTCGCCTAAGCACCGCTACGATATTATCGAGGAGGACTATGGTGGAGGGGGGCACCGCACATGGCTAATAGATCAATGATTAATTGTTGTGTCTAGAGGTGCCCCCTGCCCCCGTATATAAAGGAGGGAGGGAGAGGCCGGCCCTAGGGGGGGCGCGCCAAGTGTGTGGAGTCCTACTAGGACTCCCAAGTCCTATTAGGATTCCCCTTTCCTTTCCGGAGTAGGAGAGAAGGAAAGAGGGGGAGAGGGAGAAGGAAAAGGGGGCTGCACCCCTTGTCCAATTCGGACCAGAGGGGGGGCGCGCGCCTCCTTCCTTTTGGCCTCTCTCCTCTATTCCCGTATGGCCCAATAAGGCCCATATACTCCCCGACGAATTCCGTAACTCTCCGGTACTCCGAAAAATACCCGAATCACTCAGAACTTTTCCGAAGTCCGAATATAGTCGTCCAATATATCGATCTTTACGTCTCGACCATTTCGAGACTTCTCGTCATGTCCCCGATCTCATCTTGGACTCCGAACTACCTTCGGTACATCAAAACACATAAACTCATAATATAACTGTCATCGAACTTTAAGCGTGCGGACCCAATGGGTTCGAGAACTATGTAGACATGACCGAGAAACGTCTCCGGTCAATAACCAATAGCGGAACCTGGATGCTCATATTGGCTCCCACATATTCTACGAAGATCTTTATCGGTCAAACCGCATAACAACATACGTTGTTCCCTTTGTCATCGGTATGTTACTTGCCCGAGATTCGATCGTTGGTATCTCAATACCTAGTTCAATCTCATTACCGGCAAGTCTCTTTACTCGTTCCCTAATACATCATCCTGTAACTAACTCATTAGTTACAATGCTTGCAAGGCTTATAGTGATGTGCATTACCGAGTGGGCCCAGAGATACCTCTCCGACAATCGGAGTGACAAATGCTAATCTCGAAATACGCCAACCCAACAAGTACCTTTGGAGACACCTTTAGAGCACCTTTATAATCACCTAGTTACATGACGTTTGGTAGCACACAAAGTGTTCCTCCTGTAAACGGGAGTTGCATAATCTCATAGTTATAGGAACATGTATAATTCATGAAGAAAGCAATAGCAACATACTAAAGGATCAAGTGCTAAGCTAACGGAATGGGTCAAGTCAATCACATCATTCTTCTAATGATGTGATCCCGTTAATCAAATGACAACTCATGTCTATGGTTAGGAAACTTAACCATCTTTGATTAACGAGCTAGTCAAGTAGAGGCATACTAGTGATACTATGTTTGTCTATGTATTCACACATGTATTATGTTTCCGGTTAATACAATTCTAGTATGAATAATAAACATTTATCATGAAATAAGGAAATAAATAATAACTTTATTATTGCCTCTAGGGCATATTTCCTTCAGTCTCCCACATGCACTAGAGTCAATAATCTAGTTCACATCGCCATGTGATTTAACACCAATATTCATATCTGTATATGATTAACACCCATATTTCACATCGTCATGTGACCAACACCAAAAGGGTTTACTAGAGTCAATAATCTAGTTCACATTGCTATGTGATTAACACCCAAAGAGTACTAAGGTGTGATCATGTTTTGCTCGTGAGAGAAGTTTAGTCAACGGGTCTGTCACATTCAGAGCCGTATGTATTTTGCAAAATATTCTATGTCTACAATGCTCTGTACGGAGCTACTCTAGCTAATTGCTCCCACTTTCAATATGTATCCAGATTGAGACTTAGAGTCATCTGGATCAGTGTCAAATCTAGCATCGATGTAACCCTTTACGACGAACCTCTTGTCACCTCCATAATCGAGAAACATATCCTTATTCCACTAAGGATAATTTTGACCAATGTCCAGTGATCTACTCCTAGATCACCATTGTACTCTCTTGCCAAACCAGGGCATAGTATACAATAGGTCTGGTCCATAGCATGGCATACTTTTATAGAACCTATGACTGAGGCATAGGGAATGACTTTCATTCTCTCTCTATTTTCTGCCGTGGTCGGGATTTGAGTCTTACTCAATTTCATACCTTTGCAACACAGGCAAGAACTCTTTCTTTGACTGTTCCATTTTGAACTACTTCAAATCTTGTCAAGGTATGTACTCATTGAAAATCTTATCAAGCGTCTTGATCTATCTCAATAGATCTTGATGCTCAATATGTAAGTAGCTTTACTGAGGTCTTTCTTTTAAAGAACTCCTTTCAAACACTTCTTTATGCTTTCCAGAAAAATTCTACATCATTTCTGATCAACAATATGTCACTCACATATACTTATCAGAAAGGCTGTAGTGCTCCCACTCACTTTATTGTAAATACATGCTTCACTGCAAGTCTGTATAAAACTATATGATTTGATCAACTTATCAAAGCGTATATTCCAACTCGAGATGCTTGCACCAGTCCATAGATGGATCGCTGGAGCTTGCACATTTTGTTAGCACCTTTAGGATTGACAAAACCTTCTGGTTGCATCATATACAACTCTTCTTTAAGAAAACCATTAAGGAATGCAGTTTTGACATCCATTTGCCAGATTTCATAGAATGTGGCAATTGCTAACATGATTCGGACAGACTTAAGCATCGCTACAGTTGAGAAAATCTCATTGTAGTCAACACCTTGAACTTGTCAAAAACCTTTTTGCGACAACTTGAGCTTTGTAGATAGTAACACTACTATCAACGTCCGTCTTCCTCTTGAAGATCCATTTATTTTCTATGGCTTGCTGATCATCGGGCAAGTCCACCAAAGTCCACACTTTGTTCTCATACATGGATCCTATGTCAGATTTCATGGCCTCCTGCCATTTCGCGTAATCTGGGCTCATCATCGCTTCCTCATAGTTCGTAGGTTTATCATGGTCTAGTAACATGACTTTCAGAACAGGATTACCGTACTACTCTGGTGCGGACCGTACTCTGGAAGACCTACGAGGTTCTGTAGTAACTTAATCTGAAGTTTCATGATCATCATCATTAGCTTCCTCACTAATTGGTGTAGGAATCACTGGAACTGATTTCTGTGATGAACTACTTTCCAATTTGGGAGAAGGTACAATTACCTTATCAAGTTCTACTTTCCTCCCACTCACTTCTTTCGAGAGAAACTCCTTCTCTAGAAAGGATCCATCTTAGCAACGAATATCTTGCCTTCGGATCTGTGATAGAAGGTGTACCCAACAGTTTCCTTTGGGTATTCTATGAAGACGCACTTCTCCAGTTTGGGTTCGAGCTTATCAGGTTGAAACTTTTTCACATAAGCATCGCAGCCCCAAACTTTAAGAAACGTCAACTTTGGTTTCTTGCCAAACCACAGTTCATAAGGTGTTGTCTCAACGGATTTTGATGGTGCCCTATTTAAAGTGAATGCAGCTGTCTCTAATGGATAACCCCAAAACAATATTGGTAAATTGGTAAGAGACATCATTGATCGCACCATATCAAATAAAAGTGTGGTTATGACGTTCGGACACACTGTTACGCTGTGGTGTTTCAGGTGGCATGAGTTTGTGAAACTATTCCATATTATTTTAACTGAAGGCCAAAACTCGTACCTCAAATATCCATCTCCACGATCAGATCGCAGAAACTTTATTTTCTTGTTATGATGATTTTCCACTTCACTCTGAAATTCTTTGAACCTTTCAACTATTTCAGACTTATGTTTCATCAAGTAGATATACCCATATCTGCTCAAAACATCTGTGAAGGTCAGAAAATAACGATACTCGCCACGAGCCTTAATACTCATTGGTCTGCATACATCAGTATGTATTATTTCCAACAAGTCAGTAGCTTGTTCCATTGTTCTGGAAAACAGAGTTTTAGTCATCTTGCCCAAAAGGCACGTTTCGCAAGTATCAAATGATTCATAACCAAGTGATTCCAAAAATCCATCTTTATGGAGTTTCTTTATGCGCTTTACACCGATATGACCCAAACGGCAGTGCCATAAATAATTTGCACTATCATTATTAACTTTGCATCTTTTGGCATCAATATTATGAATATGTGTATCACTATGATCGAGATCCAACAAACTATTTTCATTGGGTGTATGACCATTGAAGGTTTTATTCATGTAAACAAAACAACAATTATTCTCTGACTTTAAATGAATAACTGTATTGCAATAAACATGATCAAATCATATTCATGCTCAACGCAAACACCAAATAACATTTATTTAGGTTTAACACTAATCCCGAAAGTATAGGGAGTGTGTGATGATGATCATATCAATCTTGGAACTACTTCCAACACTCATCGTCACTTCCCCTCAACTAGTCTCTGTTTATTATGTAACTCCTGTTTCGAGTTACTAATCTTAGCAACCGAACAAGTATCAAATACTCAGGGGCTACTATAAACACTAGTAAGGCACACATCAATAACCTGTATATCAAATGTACCCTTGTTCACTTTGCCATCCTTCTTATCCACCAAATATTCAGGGCATTTCCGTTTCTAGTGACCATTTCCTTTGCAGTGTAAGCACTCAGTTTCAGGCTTTGGTCCAGCTTTGGGCTTCTTCGCGGGAGTGACAACTTGCTTGTCATTCTACTTGAAGTTCCCTTTCTTTCCCTTTGCCCTTTTCTTGAAACTAGTGGTCTTGACAATCATCAACACTTGATGCTCTTTCTTGATTTCTACCTTCATTGATTTCAACATCGCGAAGAGCTCGGGAATCATTTTTGTCATCCTTTGCATACTATAGTTCATCACGAAGTTCTACTAACTTGGTGATGGTGACTAGAGAACTCTGTCAATCACTATCTTATCTGGAAGATTAACTCCCACTTGATTCAAGCGATTGTAGTACCCAGACAATCTGAGCACATGCTCACTAGTTGAGCAATTCTCCTCCATCTTTTAGCTATAGAACTTGTTGGAGACTTCATATCTCTCAACTCGGGTATTTGCTTGAAATATTAACTTCAACTCCTGGAACATCTCATATGGCCCATGACGTTCAAAACGTCTTTGAAGTCCCGATTCTAAGCCGTTAAGCATGGTGCACTAAACTATCAAGTAGTCATCATATTGAGCTAGCCAAACGTTCATAACGTCTGTATCTGCTCCTGCAATAGGTCTGTCACCTAGCGGTGCATCAAGTACATAATTCTTCTGTGCAGCAATGAGGACAATCCTCAGATCACGGATCCAATCCGCATCATTGCTACTAACATCTTTCAACACAGTTTTCTCTAGGAACATATCAAAATAAACATATGAAAGCAACAACGCGAGCTATTGATCTACAACATAATTTGCAAAATACTACCAGGACTAAGTTCATGATAAATTTAAGTTCACTTAATCATATTACTTAAGAACTCCCACTTAGATAGACATCTCTCTAATCATCTAAGTGATCACGTGATCCAAATCAACTAAACCATAACCGATCATCACGTGAAATGGAGTAATTTTCAATGGTGAACATCACTATGTTGATCATATCTACTATATGATTCACGCTCGACCGTTCGGTCTCAGTGTTCCGAGGCCATATCTGCATATGCTAGGCTCGTCAAGTTTAACTTGAGTATTCTGCGTGTGCAAAACTGGCTTGCACCCATTGTAGATGGACGTAGAGCTTATCACACCCGATCATCACATGGTGTCTGGGCACGACGAACTTTGGCAACGGTGCATACTAAGGGAGAACACTTTTATCTTGAAATTTAGTGAAAGATCATCTTATAATGCTACCATCAATCAAAGCAACATAAGATGCATAAAAGTTAAACATCACATGCAATCAATATAAGTGATATGATATGTCCATCATCATCTTGTGCTTGTGATCTCCATCTCCGAACACCGTCATGATCACCATCGTCACCGGCGCAACACCTTGATCTCCATCGTAGCATCGTTTGTCGTCTTGCCAACTATTGCTTCTACGACTATCGCTACCGCTTAGTGATAAAGTAAAGCAATTACAGGGCGATTGCATTGCATACAATAAAGCGACAACCATATGGCTCCTGCCAGTTGCCGATAACTCGGTTACAAAACATGATCATCTCATACAATAAAATATAGCATCATGCCTTGACCATATCACATCACAACATGCCCTGAAAAAACAAGTTAGACGTCCTCTACTTTGTTGTTGCAAGTTTTACGTGGCTGCTACGGGCTGAGCAAGAACCGTTCTTACCTACACATCAAAACCACAATGATAGTTCGTCAAGTTAGTGCTATTTTAACCTCATCAAGGACCGAGCGTAGCCACACTCGGTTCAACTAAAGTTGGAGAAACTGACACCCACTAGTCACCTGTGTGCAAAGCACGGCGGTAAAACCAGTCTCGCATAAGCGTACGCATAATGTCGGTCCGGGCCGCTTCATCCAACAATACCGCCGAACCAAAGTATGACATGCTGGTAAGTAGTATGACTTGTATCGCCCACAACTCACTTGTGTTCTACTTGTGCATATAACATCTACGCATAAAACCTGGCCCGGATGCCATTGTTGGGGAACGTAGTAATTTCAAAAAAATTCCTACGCACACACAAGATCATGGTGATGCATAGCAACGAGAGGGGAGAGTGTGTCCACGTACCGTCGTAGACCGAAAGCGGAAGCGTTAGCACAACGCGGTTGATGTAGTCGTACGTCTTCACGGCCCGACTGTCACGCCCAATATGCGACCCTATCCAAAAGGAACTCGAAGGTCCCACCAAGGATAGACCCGCATATTGGAACACTTTTGCAAGGTGGATATCATTACATCAACATTACATAATAGTTGGGGATACATACAAAAGGCATACAATGCCACACGAATACAATATCACCATACATAAGAGCAACATCCGACTACGGATGAAACACAAATAGAAACTCAAATGACATCCACCCTGCTAGCCCAGGCTGCCGACCTGGAACCTATCCCCTGATCGAAGAAGCAGAAGAAGAACTCAATGCAAGCAAGCATCGCTCTCGCGTCAAGATCATCGCAAAACATGTACCTGCAACTGTTGTTGTAGTAATCTGTGAGCCACGAGGACTCAGCAATCCCATTACCATGGGTATCAAGACTAGCAAAGCTTAATGGGAAAGGAAGGGGTAAAGTGGTGAGGTTGCAGCAGCGACTAAGCAAGTATGGTGGCTAACATACGCAAATGAGAGCGAGAAGAGAAACAAAGGAACGGTCGTGAAGCTAGCAATGATCAAGAGGTGATCCTGAGCTCCTACTTACGTCAAACATAACCCAAAGACCGTGTTCACTTCCCGGACTCTGCCGAGAAGAGACCATCACGGCTACACACACGGTTGATGCGTTTTAATTCAGATCTGGTGTCAAGTTATCTACAACCGGACATTAACAAATTCCCATCTGCCACATAACCGCGGGCACGACTCTCGAAAGTTTAAACCCTGCAGGGGTGTCCCAACTTAGCCCATGATAAGCTCTCGCGATCAACGAAGGATATTCCTTCTCCTAGGAAGACTCGATCAGTCTCGGAATCCCGGTTTACAAGACATTTCGACAATGGTAAAACAAGACCAACAAAGCCGCCCGATGCGCCGACATCCCGATAGGAGCTGCACATATCTCGTTCTCAGGGCAACACCGGATAAGTCAAGCTACGAGTAAAACCAGACTTCGAGTTTCCCCGAGGTGGCCCCGTAGGCTGCTCAGTTCGGACCAACACTTAGACAAGCACTGGCCCGGGGGGGCTAAAATAAAGATGACCCTTGGGTTAATTACTCCCAAGGGAAAGGTAGGTGGTGGTGAGGCAAATGGTAAAACCAAGGGTGGGCCTTGCTGGAGGAGTTTTATTCAAAGCGAACTGTCAAGGGGGTCCCATAAATCACCCGACCGCGTTAGGAACGCAAAATCCGGGAACATAACACCGGTATGACGGAAACTAGGGCGGCAAGAGTGGAACAAAACACCAGGCATAAGGCCGAGCCTTCCACCCTTTACCAAATATATAGATGCATTAATAATATAAGAGATATTGTGATATCCCAACATAACCCTGTCCACCATGGAGAAATCTTCACTTCACCTGCAACTAGCAACACTATAAGAGGAGCTGAGCAAAGCGGTAACATAGCCAAACAACGGTTTGCTAGGAAGGGTGTCAAAGGTTAGAGGTTCATGGCAATTTGGGAGGCTTGAAGAGCAAATGATAGGTAACGCAGCATAGCGATAGATCGAAGCAACTAGCATAACAATGATAGTAGTGAGATCCAGGGTAGCGGTCATCTTGCCTGAAATCCCGCAAGGAAGAAGAACGAGTCCATGAAGAAGATGAAGCCACGAAGACGAACCAAGCGTAGACGAACGAATCCTCACGATCGCAACGAAACAGGAACTATCGAGAAGAAGCACACAACATGGTAAACACACCACACATGAACAAGACATGATGCACAACAAGCATGATGCATGACAAAGTCTACATGAAGCTACTCATGGCAAGAGATGATGCAAACAAGAACAACACATCAAGGCAAGTTTAAATGAGGCCGGAAACAACATATAACAATTCCGGTAAGTCCTCATATGCAAATTTCGAAATTGGTCCAGATCTGAATAAACCTTATGTTCAAGTTGTTAAACAGCAAGTTAAAGATCACCAAGATGATCTACACGAAATTCTAGTCAAGTTACATATAAAGTTCATTAGATTCGGAGCTACGGCCTAGAAGATATGAGCAAAACAAGTTCAACATGGCATTGATGCAAAATGCACCCAAACATCAAGGAAAAAACCCGAAAACAAGGATGCAACATGGTAATATGAAGCTACATGCAAAATCAAGCAAGTTTCATATAGAGCACACTCAAAACGGAGCAACGGTTCAACACACACACACTATACAAGTCATAGCAACAATCTGTCCAAAACAACAACTAGGCATATTGCAAGCATCAAAACAATATGCTACAGCACCCCAACATAAGAACAAAAGGCATGGGCATGAAGTACAGGTAAAGCATAACAAAACATGAACACTGAGCTATCTCCAGAAATAACTAGAACATGCTCAAAAAGACATGGTAAGATTGCAAATAATAACAGTTTCAGACTTGGCAGAAAATAACATCAGGTTGCAATGTTTAGAGCTATCAAATGACATGTTACAGGAACTTATCATGGCAAACAAAGGCATGGCATGAATCTACTAGAACAAGAGTCCCTTACTGACCATGAGCCAAAAAGGATCAGAAGAAATGATGGCACCCATGTAAACATGGCAAGTTATATTACAGATTCAAACATGGCAGGAACAACAATAAGTAGGCATGTTGGTGAGCTTGAACCACTCGCCACAGAGCAATACATGGCATGGCATGGCAACCAGTAGTAAGAAGACATGTTTATGAAGCTAAACATGGCAAGAGCAAGTTCATAGGGTGCATAGATCACTAGAAAACAATCATGGAAACATTGAACTTAATGTTAACAGGCTGACAGCAACATTATTTAGCAAACTTTGGAGCAAGATAAAAACATGTTACAGCAGGCTATAATTGCAACCAAGGGCATGAATGGATAGAGCAAGACATGTGTAACAATTAATCCGTAGTGAACATCTCCAAAATAATGCAAGAAATGACTTGTAGCAGCAGGTTTACATAGCAACAAAATATAACAGAATCTGTCAGGAAAACAGCAACAACAAGTACCCTCTTAACAAGCTCGATGCACTCAGCACACAACTCACAAAAATACATGGTTGGCACCACTGGAAAGATGGCATAGCATAGATCAAAACACATGTAGACATCAACCTCATAGGATGCACACATCAATCATGGCAAAAATGACAAATGAGCAAGTTATAACAGTTTCAGCAGATTAACATCAACATGCACTCTTCCAACAGCATTTCGGGCATCAAGATGAGCTCAAATGAAAATGATGCAATGGAATGAAATGAATTACTCGCCGAGGCGAACAATTTGACATATTATACGCACGAAACGGAGCAGTATGCACAAAGTTATGATGCGATGAACATGGCATGTTAATGTCAAAATACAGGGACTTAGGGAAAAACGGGGTCAACCTTCGAACTGCACGGTTCTCGAGGCTCGTCGGGGTTCGCCGGAGAAGGACGGATCCGGTGGCCGGAGTCGAGGGAGAGGTCGGGGAAGAGGCGGAGGAGGCGGATCCGGGACCGGGGGGGCGCAGGGCGGCGAGCTCGGCCGGCGAGGAGGCCGAGGCGGCGGCCGGCGAGCGCGGGCGGCGGAGCTCGGCTCCGGCCGGCGAGGAACGGCGGCGGCCGAAGGAGGAGGCGCGGGGCGGCGCTGCTCGGCCGGGGAGGAGGCGGCGAGCGGCGGAGGAAGGCGATGCCGGCGGGGCGAAGGCGGCGGCGGCGCACTGGCCGGCGGGTCACGCCGGCGCGGGCACGCGGAGGCTCCGGCGGGGATCCGGCGAAGCGTGGAGGCGGCGCGCGGGGCGAGGCGCCCGGGCGGGGCGCGGGCCAGGCGGGCCCGCTACGGATTCACCGGGCCGCGGCGGCGCGCGGCGGCGGGAGGCCACGTGGCATCGCGCGGTTGGCCGGGGGCGGAGAAGCGGACATGTCCGGCGGGGAAGCGGACATGTCCGGCGGCGCGAGAGGAGCGGGGCTAGGGTTAGGGTAGGATTAGACCGCGAATTTCGGGGGAGGTGGCCTATTTATAGATAGAGGGAGCTAGGAGAGTCCAAATTGGGAGCGGTTTTCGGCCACGCGATCGTGATCGAACGACTGAGAGCATGGAGGGGAGTTAGATGGGTTTTGGGCCACTTTGGAAGGGGTGTTGGGCTGCAACAAAAGAGGGCTTTGCGGTTACCCGGTTAACCGTTGGAGTATCAAACGACCTTCAAATGGCACGAAACTTGACAGGCGGTCTACCGGTGCTATACCAAGGCCGCTTGGCAAACCTCGGGCTATTCCGAGAAAGTTTAACACCCGCACAAGAGAAGGGGCAAAAAGGGGACGCCGGATGACATAGGAGTGCCGGATTGCAAAACGGACAACGGGGAAAATGCTCGGATGCATGAGACGAACACGAATGCAAAATGAGATGCACATGATGAAATGCAACATGCAAGCTAATGACATGGCAATGGCGGCGAATAACTGGCATACAACTGGCGCATCGAATCCGGGGCGTTACAACACTCCTCCACTAACAAGAGATCTCGTCCCGAGATCTTAGGACCGAGACGGAAGGGAAAAAGGGATGAGGGGAAACAAGAACTCAAGAGAAGAAGCGAAGAATCGAGAGCACTCGAGAAGAATAGAGGAATGACGAGAATGACGAGAATCGAAAGCTCACGGAATCAGATAGACTAAGAAACCACTCGTTCTAACCGGAGTGGTTAGAATGAGAAAAGAAACGGATAAGACTGAAAGGATTTAGGCAGCACTTCGGCTGAACATGGAAAAAAATAGAACACGAGCTAGAGAGGATGGAATGATACTTGATGAAGGCATGACACAAAACCTCCAGAAAGAATTGAAAGAGTTGAATGAAAAGAACGGATAAGAATATGACAACTTGTGCCACGAATGAAATTGAAAGCATCTCGGAAGAAAGGATTGAACGGAGTTGTTGAGAAAATCAACAACGAAAAGAATAAGCTTGTTGTGGACTTATAGATAACATCTCAAAATTATGAGGTGATCTCCGACCACAAGCGGAAAAGATTGAATGGCTGAGAAGAACGAAGAAATGCAAAACTCCACTTCAAAAGGATATGGAGAATTAATTGCACTTTGATATGCAAGAAGAAAGATACTTGAGCTCCTTCGAGAAGAATCTTGATGAACACTTGAGGAGTGAATTAAATCCTGAAGAACGCCATGAAGAACTCCGGTGACAAAAAGGACGACGAGATAAACTGAAGGAAGAAAGAATAAGATGAGCCTTGCGGTGATTTAGATGGAGGTTCCGACGAGATGGCCGAGGAAATTTGAACTCCGGAAAAGAAAAGATGAAAGCACTTGGAACTAGAATTTATTCATCAAGAACAAACTCCGAAGGAAGGGATAGCTCACTTGGATGAAATAAGAATAAGATTTATTATATGCTTATCCTTCATCAAATTTTATTGATGACAAACAATGGATTTTGCATACTACTTATTCTTCTTGAAAAGGATTGAGAAGTGACATATCACAAACTTGAGAAGGTCTTCATGAATCACCGATAGGATTGAAAAGAACGACTAAATTAAAATGACAATCAAGGAAAAAGAATCTTGAACGAACCACCGTAAGAATTCAAAAAAAATGACTGATGAAAGAGAATGAATCACCGGGAAGAATTAGAAGAACCAATATGCTAGAGGGAATTTAGATGCAAAAGAACGAAGAGATCGCGAACTGATTGAAGAATACTCGAACGAAGCACCGGAAGAATATTGAGACGAACGAAAGGGCACGGATATAGAATAATTGGAGAACGAATCTGAAAACTTAGAACGAAGAAATCTTCCGAAAAGATGGCCTCCGGATGATCGAGAGAGAAAGCAACTCCTGAAATGCTCCGGATGGATGAAAAGAATTTGCACGACTGGAAAACAATTTGATAGGATAACATCGAGCTAGCACCGTGAATCTCCGGGAGAACGGGCAAGATTTAACAGAAATCTTCTTCTTTGGTCTTCAAATGATGACGAGAAACACCACCAAAATTACTGAGATACTCCGGAAGAATGAAAAGCGAAGAGGTTGGGCCAACAATGAAAATGATTTGAAATCGATCTTGGAAAGGCATCTGACTGATGAAATCATACTTACGTCAGACTTGAAAAGAATTGAGAATAACTCCAGGGGAATTAGAAGAGTCAGGTAAGATCCTGGGAAAAGACCTGTGGGTTGTGGGCCCACTAAAGAGATAACACCGTTGAAAAGGATGTTGAACAGATAGATGATGCACCGGACAAATGAAATATTTGAATGAGGTGACACCCTCGAATTAATTCAGACACAGACAAATCTCCTGAGATGTCTTGAACACTCCGGAAGGATAAACCGGCGAGAGGCGAACAGGCAAAGGAAAATATTTTAGCTGAGGGAAAGAATACAATCGACAACGAAAAAATTGAATTGAGTCCACCGAAAAAAGAAAGGGATGAAGAATGACGAACGAGACGAGAATTCATCGGTTGAAATAATTGAGGGAAGACTGAAGAGGCTCCGCACGAATGAAATTGATGGTCGAAAGAGACTCAGACGCCGGGAAGAAAAAGGGTGGGAGGGCGGGAAAAACATAGGCAACTGGAAGGGAGAACCAACGAATATCTTGAAGAGAAAACACCAGTTGAAATCATTGAGGAAAGAAAGCAAAGACTTCGCGCGAGTAGGAGGATACTCGATTACGGACTCCGTTTCCGAGAACAAGAAGGGAGGGCGGGTGGGAAAAACAAGACAACTTCGGACATGGAAAAACAATGATGTCGAAAAGAGCTGAGGATTGATCTCGCGAAAGACAAAGAGGTTTGAGTCAGCTTGACGAGGAATGCGCCGGATAAAAGAGGATGGACAACGAACAAAAACTAACCACGTGATCCTAAAGAAAAATTTGAATGGGAAGAGGACTAATTCAAAACACCTACGTCAAGATTCCTTACCAGAGCGACGAAGGGGCAGAGGAGTAAAAAGAATTCCTACTCTCCGATATAACTAGACTCCGAAAATAGTTTTCTTCTAGACTCAACATCGGCGAAACTACACGATCAATCAAGGGGGCTCCTAAGGTCGGTCGAGGCTCTGATACCAACTTGTCACGCCCAATATGCGACCCTATCCAAAAGGAACTCGAAGGTCCCACCAAGGATAGACCCGCATATTGGAACGCTTTTGCAAGGTGGATATCATTACATCAACATTACATAATAGTTGGGGATACATACAAAAGGCATACAATGCCACACGAATACAACATCATCATACATAAGAGCAACATCCGACTACGGATGAAACACAAACAGAAAGTCAAACGACATCCACCCTGCTAGCCCAGGCTGCCGACCTGGAACCTATCCCCTGATCAAAGAAGAAGCAGAAGAAGAACTCCAAACAAGCAAGCATCGCTCTCGCGTCAAGATCATCGCATAACCTGTACCTGCAACTGTTGTTGTAGTAATCTGTGAGCCACGAGGACTCAGCAATCCCATTACCATGGGTATCAAGACTAGCAAAGCTTAATGGGAAAGGAAGGGGTAAAGTGGTGAGGTTGCAGCAGCGACTAAGCATGATATGGTGGCTAACATACGCAAATGAGAGCGAGAAGAGAAAAAAAGGAACGGTCGTGAAGCTAGCAATGATCAAGAGGTGATCCTGAACTCCTACTTACGTCAAACATAACCCAGAAACCGTGTTCACTTCCCGGACTCTGCCGAGAAGAGACCATCACGGCTACACACTCGGTTGATGCGTTTTAATTCAGATCTGGTGTCAAGTTATCTACAACCGGACATTAACAAATTCCCATCTGCCACATAACCGCGGGCACGGCTCTCAAAAGTTTAAACCCTGCAGGGGTGTCCCAACTTACCCATGATAAGCTCTCGCGATCAACGAAGGATATTCCTTCTCCCAGGAAGACCCGATCAGTCTCGGAATCCCGGTTTACAAGACATTTCGACAATGGTAAAACAAGACCAGCAAAGCCGCCCGATGCGCCGACATCCCGATAGGAGCTGCACATATCTCGTTCTCAGGGCAACACCGGATAAGTCAAGCTACGAGTAAAACCAGACTTCGAGTTTCCCCGAGGTGGCCCCGCAGGCTGCTCAGTTCGGACCAACACTTAGACAAGCACTGGCCCGGGGGGGCTAAAATAAAGATGACCCTTGGGTTAATTACTCCCAAGGGAAAGGTAGGTGGTGGCAAGGCAAATGGTAAAACCAAGGTTGGGCCTTGCTGGAGGAGTTTTATTCAAAGCGAACTGTCAGGGGGTCCCATAAATCACCCGACCGCGTTAGGAACGCAAAATCCGGGAACATAACACCGGTATGACGGAAACTAGGGCGGCAAGAGTGGAACAAAACACCAGGCATAAGGCCGAGCCTTCCACCCTTTACCAAATATATAGATGCATTAATAATATAAGAGATATTGTGATATCCCAACATAACCCTGTCCACCATGGAGAAATCTTCAACTTCACCTGCAACTAGCAACGCTATAAGAGGGGCTGAGCAAAGCGGTAACATAGCCAAACAACGGTTTGCTAGGAAGGGTGTCAAAGGTTAGAGGTTCATGGCAATTTGGGGAGGCTTGAAGAGCAAATGATAGGTAACGCAGCATAGCGATAGAACGAAGCAACTAGCATAGCAATGATAGTAGTGAGATCCAGGGTAGCGGTCATCTTGCCTGAAATCCCGCAAGGAAGAAGAACGAGTCCATGAAGAAGATGAAGCCACGAAGACGAACCAAGCGTAGACGAACGAATCCTCACGATCGCAACGAAACGGGAACTATCGAGAAGAAGCACACAACATGGTAAACACACCACACATGAACAAGACATGATGCACAACAAGCATGATGCATGACAAAGCTACATGAAGCTACTCATGGCAAGAGATGATGCAAACAAGAACAACACATCAAGGCAAGTTTAAATGAGGCCGGAAACAACATATAACAATTCCGGTAAGTCCTCATATGCAAATTTCGAAATTGGTCCAGATCTGAATAAACCTTATGTTCAAGTTGTTAAACAGCAAGTTAAGATGCACCAAGATGATCTACACGAAATTCTAGTCAAGTTACATATAAAGTTCATTAGATTCGGAGCTACGGCCTAGAAGATATGAGCAAAACAAGTTCAACATGGCATTGATGCAAAATGCACCCAAACATCAAGAAAAAACCTGAAAACAAGGATGCAACATGGTAATATGAAGCTACATGCAAAATCAAGCAAGTTTCATATAGAGCACACTCAAAACGGAGCAACGGTTCAACACACACACACTATACAAGTCATAGCAACAATCTGTCCAAAACAGCAACTAGGCATATTGCAAGCATCAAAACAATATGCTATAGCACCCCAACATAAGAACAAAAGGCATGGGCATGAAGTACAGGTAAAGCATAACAAAACATGAACACTGAGCTATCTCCAGAAACAACTAGAACATGCTCAAAAAGACATGGTAAGATTGCAAATAATAACAGTTTCAGACTTGGCAGAAAATAACATCAGGTTGCAATGTTTAAAGCTATCAAACGACATGTTACAGGAACTTATCATGGCAAACAAAGGCATGGCACGAATCTACTAAAAGCATAGAACAAGAGTCCCTTACTGACCATGAGCCAAAAAGGATCAGAAGAAATGATGGCACCCATGTAAACATGGCAAGTTATATTACAGATTCAAATATGGCAGGAACAATAAGTAGGCATGTTGGTGAGCTTGAACCACTCACCACAGAGCAATACATGGCATGGCATGGCAACCAACAGTAAGAAAACATGTTTATGAAGCTAAACATGGCAAGAGCAAGTTCATAGGGTGCATGGATCACTGGAAAACAATCATGGAAACATTGAACTTAATGTTAACAGGCTGACAGCAACATCATTTAGCAAACTTTGGAGCAAGATAACAACATGTTCCAGCAGGCTATAATTGCAACCAAGGGCATGAATGGATAGAGCAAGACATGTATAAAAATTCATCCTTACTGAACATCTCCAAAATAATGCACGAAATGACTTGTAGCAGCAGGTTTACATAGCAACAAAATATAACAGAATCTGTCAGGAAAACAGCAACAGCAAGTACCCTCCTTAACAAGCTCGATGCACTCAGCACACAACTCACAAAAATACATGGTTGGCACCACTAGAAATATGGCATAGCATAGATCAAAACACATGTAGACATCAACCTCATAGGATGCACACATCAATCATGGCAAAAATGACAAATGAGCAAGTTATAACAGTTTCAGCAGATTAACATCAACATGCACTCTTCCAACAGCATTTCGGGCATCAGGATGAGCTCAAATAAAAGTGATGCAATGGAATGAAATGAAGTACTCGTCGACGCGAACAATTTGACATATTATACGCACGAAACGGAGCAGTATGCACAGAGTTATGATGCAATGAACATGGCATGTTAATGTCAAAATATAGGGACTTAGGGAAAAACGGGGTCAACCTTCGAACTGCACGATTCTCGAGGCTCGTCGGGGTTCACCGGAGAAGGACGGATCCGGCAGCCGGAGTCGAGGGAGAGGTCGGGGAAGAGGCGGAGGAGGCGGATCCGGGACGGGGGGCGCGGGGCGGCGAGCTCGGCCGGCGAGGAGGCCGGGGCGGCGGCCGGCGAGCGCGGGCGGCGGAGCTCGGCTCCGGCCGGCGAGGAACGGCGGCGGCCGAAGGAGGAGGCGCGGGGCGGCGCTGCTCGAAGCCGGGGAGGAGGCAGCGAGCGGCGGAGGAAGGCGATGCCGGCGGGGCGAAGGCGGCGGCGGCGCACGGGCCGGCGGGTCACGCCGGCGCGGGCGCGCGGAGGCTCCTGCGGGGATCCGGCGAAGCGCGGAGGCGGCGCGCGGGGGCGAGGCGCCCGGGCGGGGCGCGGGCCGGGCGGGCCCGCTATGGGTTCGCCGGGCCGCGGCGGCGCGCGGCGGCGGGAGGCCACGTGGCATCGCGCGGTTGGCCGGGGGCGGAGAAGCGGACATGTCCGGCGGGGAAGCAGACATGTCCGGCGGCGCGAGAGGAGCGGGGCTAGGGTTAGGGTAGGATTAGACCGCGAATTTCAGGGGAGGTGGCCTATTTATAGATAGAGGGAGCTATGAGAGTCCAAATTGGGAGCGGTTTTCGGCCACGCGATCGTGATCGAACGACCGAGAGCATGGAGGGGAGTTAGATGGGTTTTGGGCCACTTTGGAAGGGGTGTTGGGATGCAACAAAAGAGGGCTTTGCGGTTACCCGGTTAACCGTTGGAGTATCAAACAACCTCCAAATGGCACGAAACTTGACAGGCGGTCTGCCGGTGCTATACCAAGGCCGCTTGGCAAACCTCGGGCTATTCCGAGAAAGTTTAACACCCGCACAAGAGAAGGGGCAAAAAGGGGACGCCGGATGACATAGGAGTGCCGGATTGCAAAACGGACAACGGGGAAAACGCTCGGATGCATGAGACGAACACGAATGCGAAATGAGATGCACATGATGAAATGCAACACGCAAGCAAATGACATGGCAATGGCGGCGAATAACTGGCAAACAACTGGCGCATGGAATCCGGGGCGTTACACCGACCGATCAAGCACCGAAAGCACGGCACCTCCGAGTTCTTGCACACATTCAGCTCGATAACGTCCCTCGAACTCCGATCCAGCCGAGTGTCGAGGGACAGTTCCGTCAGCACGACGGCTTGATGACGATGATGATGTTCTACCGTCACAGGGCTTCGCCTAAGCACCGCTACAATATTATCGAGGAGGACTATGGTGGAGGGGGGCACCGCACACGGCTAAGAGATCAATGATCAATTGTTGTGTCTAGAGGTGCCCCCTGCCCCCGTATATAAAGGAGGGAGGAAGAGGCTGGCCCTAGAGGGGGCGCGCCAAGTGTGGGGAGTCCTACTAGGACTCCCAAGTCCTAGTAGGATTCCCCTTTCTTTTTCGGAGTAGAAGAGAAGGAAAGAGGGGGAGAGGGAGAAGGAAAAGGGGGCTGCACCCCTTGTCCAATTCGGACCAGAGGGGGGCGCGCGCCTCCTTCCTTTTGGCCTCTCTCCTCTATTCCCGTATGGCCCAATAAGGCCCATATACTCCCCGGCGAATTCAAAAATACCCGAATCACTCAGAACCTTTCCGAAGTCCGAATATAGTCGTCCAATATATCGATCCTTACGTCTCGACCATTTCGAGACACCTCGTCATGTCCCTGATCTCATCCGGGACTCCGAACTACCTTCGGTACATCAAAACACATAAACTCATAATATAACTATCATCGAACTTCAAGCGTGCAGACCCTACGAGTTCGAGAACTATGTAGACATGACCGAGAAACGTCTCCGGTCAATAACCAATAGCGGAACCTGGATGCTCATATTGGCTCCCACATATTCTACGAAGATCTTTATCGGTCAATACCTAGTTCAATCTCATTATCGGCAAGTCTGTTTACTCGTTCCGTAATACATCATCCTGTAACTAACTCATTAGTTACAATGCTTGCAAGGCTTATAGTGATGTGCATTACCGAGTGGGCCCAGAGATACCTCTCCGACAATCGGAGTGACAAATCCTAAACTTGAAATACGCCAACCCAACAAGTACCTTCGGAGACACCTGTAGAGCACCTTTATAATCACCCAGTTACGTTGTGACATTTGGTAGTACACAAAGTGTTCCTCCGCTAAACGGGAGTTGCATAATCTCATAGTTATAGGAACATGTATAAGTCATGAAGAAAGCAATAGCAACATACTAAACGATCAAGTGCTAAGCTAACGGAATGGGTCAAGTCAATCACATCATTCTTCTAATGATGTGATCCCATTAATCAAATGACAACTCATGTCTATGGTTAGGAAACTTAACCATCTTTGATTAACGAGCTAGTCAAGTAGAGGCATACTAGTGATGCTATGTTTGTCTATGTACTCACACATGTATTATGTTTCCGGTTAATACAATTCTAGCATGGATAATAAACATTTATCATGAAATAAGGAAATAAATAATAACTTTATTATTGCCTCTAGGGCATATTTCCTTCGGGTGTGGTTTCCTCCCCAAATCCATGCGTCCCCCCTCGAGGGCTCTGAACCACGTGGAAAGGAGGGTATAGGAGGGGGTCGGAGGGGGTTGGTCCATCGAAACCCCGTGTACCAAATGGGCCCTCGAGGTTTTGGGGGGTTTCTGGGCCACGCGAGGAAATTCCCTTCAAAACCCCCTTGATCCTCTCCTACCAAACAAGGCCTTATGGATCTGGCACTTCAACCAACTATAAGGAGATATTCCCTTAGTTGGCTCCATGTAAGCTCAAATTAGAGATCATGCCTTACTCTTCTAAGAGAAGACGTGTATATAAAGACCCCGGTGGCCTATGCAGGAGAGAACCGGGTCCTATAACCATGCAGGAGGTATCTCACAATGATAACTCAACTCAAATCACTACTCTTAATCAACCACCGATGCAATTTACGAGTGTACTTTTAGCTAATATTGGTGACTGGATATGTGATTATTCAGGTACAGTGATGATGTAGGTTACATTTATAAAAAAACTTGCATACAGTTGATGATTCTTTGTTTATGTACCATCTACATATATAACAACTGACCTTCTCTTTTGCTCCTACATGCCATGGTTGCGAATTTGCAAGTGTTGAAAGTATCTCTGTCAAGTAATCAGGCATGCGGTGTAAAGAGGATAGGGAGAATACCTCGTTTCTTATTAACTGTTGGTTAGTAAATGCATAGAAAAGAACATCTTTAATTCATGTTAAATAACTTGACTGAATCCAAATATCCAATGGAATATAAAGTTGCATAGTTTGTTATATAGCTACAGTAGTTAGATTATCTCTATCCGATTAATTTGTAGCAGTGGTAATCCAGCTTTTGTAGTTCATATCCATTGTTTCTAGGCTGTTTATGCATTTCCACTTAATTTGCGTTTGTTTGGGTAAGATGCACCCTAGTCTTGGCGGTTGTGCTTTATAATATAAAGTGGGGAAAACTCTTTTTCGTAAAGATGCACCCCAGCCATGGCTGTGCTAGGAGTTAAGCTGGGAACATAGTTTATAGAGCTTATAATCTTGATAGATATTCCGTTGGTCCTAGAAATAAGGTAAGGTTCGTTAGCACTTTCATGCCAACTTTCACCCGCAAAGCATGTGCTAAAATTTTAAGCTCTGATACTTCAGAAGATTTTTTGTATACACTCGAGTATCATCATGACGTTCGTCTCGTTTGCCGTCTTCATTGTGTTCTTCAGATATAACTCTGCTGACATGCTTCACCGACGAGGTAGTAGACGAAGAGCGCAACCTCTTGGGTCCCCGTTACGATGAGTATCAGAGAGCGAGCACATCGCGATGTGACCGTAAGAGCAACTCCAATGGGGCGACCCATTTCGTCCGCCGTCGTCCGTTTGGGTCGGCGCGGACACAAAAGGCGGCCCAACGCGCCAACACAAACGGACACGCGTCCGCTTTTCGTCCGGGGGCGACCCATTCCCTGGTGGCGTTCTGGGAACGGGGGTCCCCGGACTTGCCTGCCTGCGGCCCACGGCGTGAATCTCCCAGCGGCCCAGTACGGCCCGTCTTCACCAGCAAACACTCAAGACCCTCGCGAGGGGCCAAGCCTTGCAAGGCGGACGACACAAGACCTCCTCGGGAGCGGCCTCATCAGGTTGGCTCGCTAGGGGCGGAGAGATAAAGGCAAGGCGAACCTCGCGAGGTTGCAATGACACAAGTCATGACGACCGCAACCAGGCGGGTGCTCGTGCGCGAAGTGTCCTCGTTTCCTCTTTGGTTCTAAAGGGGCAAGCACAGGCGAGGAGTCCCGAGGCATCAGGCAAAGGTTTCCATATCGGTGCAACGAGACCAAGACCAGCAGGATGGCAGGACAGAGGTCACCATGGATCCTAAGACGGCGTCACCACCAGAGCCTTTGGCAGGCGAAGACTACTTTTGTCAGGATAACCTGTACTAGCTGTCCCCTTTCAAATTGGCCGTTGTGGCATCCCTTCCCGCTCAATATTTGGGAAGAGGACTAGGGCCTCTATAAATAGGACTAGCCACCACCGTAGGAGGGGCCTGAGCTCGAGTAACCCTCACCCACACAAGTCCATCGAGCACAAGAACACCTCACCTCAGGAGGCTGTTCTTCCCCTTGTACTGTTCATCCTCAGCCCAAGAGGTAATCCACCACCACCACACCAGAGTAGGGTATTACACCACATCGGTGGCCCGAACCAGTATAAATCTTGTGTCCCCATGTTCTTTGGGTCCGGCGAGCTAGTCTGTGAGGTCGTGGAGTGCGAGAGCTTGGGAGGGGAAAGATCTTCGTGCGCACCCCAGTGTTCGAACCTCAAGGGTTTTGCCGGAACCCGAATCCGACATTTGGCGCGCCAGGTAGGGGTGCGCTGAATCCTTCCTCTCGTCGATCCGTGCTTCGCCGCTCCATCACAACCATGTCGGCCGCTCGTCGTGCTCGCACTGAGCGTCGGGTTGCCCTTGCCGCCCGTGTCGCTCAGACGGCTCCTGTTGGCGGGCCTCCCCGTCGTTCTCCGTCACCCGCCGCCAACGCTGCCACTGGCCCGGGTGGAAATGAGCAGCAGGCGTCCTTGCTGCACCCCTCGGTTTGGCGGGATGGCCGCACCACCACTCCGATGCTGACCCCCACCGGTTCATCGTCTCACGCTCGTCTTGCTCCCACAGACGCGCGGGCTGCACTGCTCATGGCACACGAGCTCCTGCATTACCGCCCGGTCGATGACCTCTATGAGGACTGGTTGGACCGCATCGCCGAGCTCGTCAGCGCCACAGGGAGCTCCCCTGCACCGTCCCTCTCGCTACCTCATCCACCGCCGACTACGGGCGACGTAGCTCATGGAGCGCCTCCACCACCTCTGCACCAAGACGGCGCCCTGGCGCCAAGACACGTGGCCCCGCGGCGTGACTCGCCACGCCAAGCGCCCGCACGTGAAGAAAGAAGTTGTCAAGAAGTTCCTCGACCGCAAGAGAACGCTCCACCACTCTTCGCACCGCCACATCAGGATCGCTTGCGTGGTAGGGCTGTGCGCCACTTGCCGTGGCGGCGCGTGGCACCAAGATCAAGCTCCACCTCCGTGGCAGGCCCGGGGTGACAACGGCAGGCTGCCACGCCTTCACCCCCGAGCTGCGTAGCATCGCCTGGCCAGGCAAGTTCAAGCCGGATCTGCCTCCTCACAACGATGTCACCCCCGACCCCGCAGAGTTCTTGCAGCTCTACAAGCTGAGCATCGAGGCGGCCAACGGCGATGAGAAAGTCATGGCGAATTGGTTCCCCATGGCGCTCAAGGACGGCGCTCGTTCGTGGCTCCTGAACCTGCCTCCAGGCTCGATCTCCTCCTGGGACGAGATGCACGACCGCTTCGTCACCAACTTCCAGGGCACTCGCGACTGTCCCCCAGCCGCGGGTGACCTGTGCTGCGTCAAACAGCAACCAGGAGAGACCCTTGATACGTCTCCAACGTATCTATAATTTATGAAGCATTCATGCTATTTTATTATCTGTTTTGAATGATTACGGGCTTTATTATACACTTTTATATTACTTCTGGGACTAACTATTAACCGGAGGCCCAACCCATATTGTTGTTTTATTGCCTGTTTCAGTATTTCGAGAAAAGGAATATCAAACGGAGTCCAAACGGAATGAAACCTTCGACAGTGTGATTTTTGGGAAGATTATGACCCAGGAGACTTGGAGTTGAAGTAAAGGAAGCGTCGAGGAAGCCACGAGATAGGGGGGCGCACCCACCCCCTGGGCGCTCCCTCCACTCTCGTGGGCCCCTCGAGGCGCCCCCGACCGACTTCTTTCGCCTATATATTTACTTATACCCTAAAACCATCAAATATCAACATAGATCGGGAGTTCCGCCGCCGAAAGCCTCTATAGCCACCAAAAACCTCTCGGGAGCCCATTCCGGCACCCTGCCGGAGGGGGAACCCATCACCGGTGGCCATCTTCATCATCCCGGTGCTCTCCATGACGAGGAGGGAGTAGTTCACCCTCGGGGCTGAGGGTATGTACCAGTAGCTATGTGTTTGATCTCTCTCTCTCTCTTGTTCTCTCTATGGCACGATCTTGATGTATCGTGAGCTTTGTTGTTATAGTTGGATCTTATGATGTTTCTCCCCCTCTACTCTCTTGTAATGGATTGAGTTTTCCCTTTGAAGTTATCTTATCGGATTGAGTCTTTAAGGATTTGAGAACACTTGATGTATGTCTTGTCGTGTTTATTTGTGGTGACAATGGGATATCACGTGCCACTTGATGTATGTTTTGGTGATCAACTCGTGGGTTCCGCCCATGAACCTATGCATAGGGGTTGGCACACGTTTTCGTCTTGACTCTTCGGTAGAAACTTTGGGGCACTCTTTGAAGTACTTTGTGTTGGTTGAATAGATGAATCTGAGATTGTGTGGCATATCGTATAATCATGCCCACGGATACTTGAGGTGACAATGGAGTATCTAGGTGACATTAGGGTTTTGGTTGATTTGTGTCTTAAGGTGTTATTCTAGTATGAACTCTTGAATAGATTGATCCGAAAGAATAACTTTGAGGTGGTTTCGTACCCTACCATAATCTCTTTGTTTGTTCTCCGCTATTAGTGGCTTTGGAGTGACTCTTTGTCGCATGTTGAGGGATTGTTATATGATCTATCTATGTTATTATTGGTGAGAGAACTTGCACTAGTGAAAGTATGAACCCTATGCCTTGTTTCCTATCATTGCAATACCGTTTACGCTCACTTTTATCATTAGCTACCTTGCTGTTTTTATAATTTCAGATTACAAATATCCATATCTACCATCCGTATTGCACTTGTATCACCATCTCTTCGCCGAACTAGTGCACCTATACAATTTATCATTGTATTGGGTGTGTTGGGGACACAAGAGACTCTTTGTTATTTGGTTGCAGGGTTGCTTGAGAGAGACCATCTTCATCCTACGCCTCCTACGGATTGATAAACCTTAGGTCATCCACTTGAGGGAAATTTGCTAGTGTCCTACAAACTTGTGCACTTGCAGGCCCAACAACGTCTACAAGAAGAAGGTTGTGTAGTAGACATCAAGCTCTTTTCTGGCGCCATTGCCGGGGAGGTGAGTGCTTGAAGGTATATCTTTAGATCTTGCAATCGAATCTTTTTGTTTCTTGTTTTATCACTAGTTTAGTTTATAAAAGAAAACTACAAAAAAATGGTGTTAATTTCTTCTCGTACGCTTCATCTTTTTAATATCTTTCGCGAGTATGATGAAAAGGAAAATTGTGCTCAAGTGCTAGAAGAAGAGTGCATTAGAATGTTTGGCACTACATACTTTTATGATGAGCATGATTGCAATGTTGTTAGTATGAATTCCTTGAATATCCATGATGCTAATGTTATGCAAAGCCACAAGCTTGGGGAAGCTATGTTTGATGAATATGATATTTTTTGTCCCCCAAGTTTTGATGAGCAAATTTATTATTATGAAAGCATGCCTCCTATTTATGATGATTATATTGATGAAAGTGGGTTTGGAAGAGTGTCAACTTTAGGAAGTAGTGATCCCACAATTTTGGAGGATGTTGAATCTTATTGTGATAATTATGAAAGTGGATTTGGAGAGGTCATGACTTTATTTAGTGATGAATCCTCTATTTCGGAAGAGGCTCCAATTGATTATGAGAACAAAGTTGCTATCTATGATGATTATTGTGATGACTTGTATGCTATTAAGAATAATGATAACCATGAAACTTGTCATCATGATTTTAGTTTTCTATTGGATTATGCCTCACATGATAGTTATTTTGTTGAGTTTGCTCCCACTACTATTCATGAGAAGAAATTTGCTTATGTGGAGAGTGGTAAATTTTCTATGCTTGTAGATCAGGAAAAGAATGCTTTAGGTGCTGGTTATATTGTTAATTCATTCATGATGCTACTGAAAATTATTATGAGGTAGGAACATATGCTTGTAGGAATTGCAATAATGTCAAGTTTCCTCTCTATGTGCTTCAAGTTTTGAAGTTATGCTTGTTTTGCCTTCCTATGCTTGTTGATTATTGTTCCCATAAGTTGTTTGCTAACAAAATCCCTATGCATAGGAAGTGGGTTAGACTTAAATGTGCTAGTCATATGCTTCATGATGCTCCCGTTATGTTCCAATTCTTATCTTTTATGTGAGCATCATTGTCATCATCATGCCTAGCTAGAAAGGCATTAAAGAAAAGCGCTTGTTGGGAGACAACCCAATACTTATCCTTACTGTTTTTGTGTGTCCACATGATTATGCTACTGTAGTAATCATGTTTTATAGCTTTTGTTTCAATAAAGTGCCAAGTAAGACCTTTAGGATAGCTTACGGTGATAGTTGTGTTGATCCTGCTGAAAATCAGAAACTTTTGCACCCAGTAATTTAGTTTTGTTAATTCACAGAAACGTGATATTGATCTGATTATTTTTGCTCTGGATTGGTAAGCAAATTTCTTAGGACTTCCTAATTTGGTAGGATTTTTGGAGTTCCAGAAGTATACGTTTGATACAGATTACTACAGATTGTTCTGTTTTTGACAGATTCTGTTTTCTATGTGTTGTTTGCTTATTTTGATGCATCTATGGCTACTATTAAGTGGTATGAACCATAGAGAACTTGTAATACAGTAGATATTACACTAATATGAATTTAGAATGAGTTCATTACAGTACCTAAGTGGTTGTTTTATTTTCTTATACTAACGGAGCTTACGAGTTTTCTGTTGAGTTTTCTGTTGTGGAGTTTTCAAGTTTTGGGTAAAGATTCGATGGGCTATGGAATAAGGAGTGGCAAGAGCCTAAGCTTGGGGATTCCAAAGGCACCCCAAGGTAATATTAGAGGACAACCAAGAGCCTAAGCTTGGGGATGCCCCAGATGGCATCCCCTCTTTCGTCTTCATTCATCGGTAACTTTACTTGGAGCTATATTTTTATTCACCACATGATATGTGTTTTGCTTGGAGATTTATTTTCTTTTGTTAGTTTTTGCTTGCTGTTACTTAGAATAATGTTTTGCATCTTTAGTTTCAATAAAAATATCAAGGATAGCCTTTACCATGCTTATTTTGCTAGTATACATGTTGCTGTTTGAAAACAGAAAGTTTACCGCTATTGCAAAAATTCCCTAGAGAAGTCAGAGAATGGTATAATGTTGAAACTTTTTGCATATTTAGCTCTGATAAATTTACTACAGCTGGAGTTTTATTTCATAATTTTTGGAGTTAAGGAAGTATGATGAATCTTGCATTCTTTACAGACTGTACTGTTTTGACAGATTGCTGTTATGTTTGCATTGTTTGCATATGTTTGCTTGTTTAATGATTCTATTTGAGGATAGGAGTATTAAATATGCAGAGGCATTTAGTATGCAATGTTGAATAATAATTTTAGTGATTTGTTACAGTAGAAAATGATAAGGTTTTGCATTGGTTTATACTAACCTATCTCACGAGTTCTTGTTGAGTTTGTTGTGGATGAAGCTTTTGATAAAAAGAGAAACCATGATATGAGAGGAATTAAGGAGACACAAAAGTTCAAGCTTGGGGATGCCCAAGGCACCCCAAGATAATATTTCAAGAAGTCTCAAGCATCTAAGCTTGGGGATGCCCCGTTAGGCATCCCACCTTTCTTCTTCAACAACTATCGGTTAGTATCAGTTGAGCCTAAGTTTTTGCTTCTTCACATGAGTTGTGCTATCCTTGCAATGTCATTTTATTTTGTTTTGCTTGCTGTTTGAATACAATACCAAGATCTGAAATTCCTTAATGTAGAGAGTCTTCACATAGTTACATAATTATTTAGCTACTCATTGATCTTCACTTATATCTTTTTGGAGTAGTTTTTCATTTACTCGTGTGCTTCACTTATATCCTATGAGTAAATGGTTGAATGAGTTGATTGTCATAAATCTGAAATTATATATGTTTCATTTGCTTATCCCATGGGGAGTAATGACTTCACATCTAAGAAGTAGAGGTTGTAAATTTATTGAAGGTTAGCAAGCATTGTATTGGTCATTTGAACAATTCATGAAAGAATATTGAAGGAAGAGAGATTTCACATATAAATATACTATCCTAGACATATTTTATAATTGTGAGCACTCATTAAGTATGACATGCTAAAGAGTTGATGTTGGACAAGGAAGACAACGTAATGGGTTATGTTTTCTCACATCTCAGTTAAAGTATATTGTCATGGATCATTCAAACATGTTGAGCTTGCCTTTCCCCCTCATGCTAGCCAAATTCCTTGCACCAAGTAGAGATACTACTTGTGCTCCCAAATATCCTTAAACCTAGTTTTTGCCATGAGTGTCCACCATACCTACCTATATGCGGTATTTACCTGCCGTTCCAAGTAAATTTGCATGTGCCAAACTCTAAACCTTCAAATAATAATCTGTTTTGTATGCCCGAATCGCTCATGTAGCGACTAGGGGCTGTCAGTATCTTCCATGCTAGGTGGGTTATTCTCAAGATGAGTGGACTCCGCTCATCATTCACGAGAAAATGGCTGGTAACCGGGATGCCCAGTCCCATGATCAAAAGATCAAAATCAAATCAAAAATAATTGCAAACAAAACTCCCCCAGGTTTGATGTTAGTTGGAGGCACCCGTTGTTTCGGGCAAGCCATGGATTGATGATTGTTGGTGGAGGGGGAGTAAAAACTTTTACCATTCTGTTTGGGAACCGCCTATAATGTATGTAGTATGGAAGATATTGGGAACTCTTGGTTGTTATGTTGACAATGAGATCATACCTCTCAAAATTATTTATCTCTATTTCAAAATCGATCTCTGGCACCTCTGCAAATCCCTGCTTCCCTCTGTGAAGGGCCTATCTTTTACTTTATGTCTTTTACCTTATGCAAGAGTCAAGGTGATCTTCACCTTTCCCTTTTTCATTTTATCCTTTGGCAAGCACTTTGTGTTGGAAAGATCCTGATATATATATATCCAATTGGATGTAAGTTAGCATGAAATATTATTGTTGACATCACCCAAAGGTGAATATGTTGGGAGGCAACACTATAAGCCCCTATCTTTCTCAGTGTCTGATTAAAACTCCATAACCATTAGTATTGCATGAGTGTTAGCAATTGTAGAAGACTATATGATAGTTGAGTATGTGGAGTTTGCTATTCCTGAAAATAAGATGAATTGCAATTGTTTGATGACTAAGAATGAAGTTTGCTAGTTTTTCAAGAAAGTTTATGGTCTATGCTTTAACATGTGAATTGCTTGTTACTTGTTCGTGAGAAGTTTTATGAGATGAACTACTGTTATGACTTATAATCATGCTAGAAAAGGTGATTGAAATTATCATTGATCAAACTTGTGCACCTTCTAGCATTCACACTTCATAAATTCTTTCTTTTATCATTTACCTACTCAGGGACGAGCAGGAATTAAGCTTGGGGATGCTGATACGTCTCCAACGTATCTATAATTTATGAAGCATTCATGCTATTTTATTATCTGTTTTGAATGATTACGGGCTTTATTATACACTTTTATATTACTTTTGGGACTAACCTATTAACCGGAGGCCCAGCCCATATTGTTGTTTTATTGCCTGTTTCAGTATTTCGAAGAAAAGGAATATCAAACGGAGTCCAAACGAATGAAACCTTCGGCAGCGTGATTTTTGGAAGATTATGACCCAGGGAGACTTGGAGTTGAAGTAAAGGAAGCGTCAAGGAAGCCACGGGATAGGGGGGCGCGCCCACCCCCCTGGGCGCGCCCTCCACTCTCGTGGGCCCCTCGAGGCTCCCCCGACCGACTTCTTTCGCCTATATATTCCCTTATACCCTAAAACCTCTATAGCCACCAAAAACCTCTCGGGAGCCCGTTCCGGCACCCTACCGGAGGGGGAACCCATCACCGGTGGCCATCTTCATCATCCCAGCGCTCTCCATGACGAGGAGGGAGTAGTTCACCCTCGAGGCTGAGGGTATGTACCAGTAGCTATGTGTTTGATCTCTCTCTCTCTTGTTCTCTCTATGGCATGATCTTGATGTATCGCAAGCTTTGCTGTTATAGTTGGATCTTATGATGTTTCTCCCCCTCTACTCTCTTGTAATGGACTGAGTTTTCCCTTTGAAGTTATCTTATCGGATTGAGTCTTTAAGGATTTGAGAACACTTGATGTATGTCTTGCCGTGTTTATCTGTGGTGACAATGGGATATCACGTGCCACTTGATGTATGTTTTGATGATCAACTTGCGGGTTCCACCCATGAACCTATGCATAGGGGTTGACATACGTTTTCTTCTTGACTCTCCGGTAGAAACTTTGGGGCACTCTTTGAAGTACTTTGTGTTGGTTGAATAGATGAGTCTGAGATTGTGTGATGCATATCGTATAATCATGCCCACAGATACTTGAGGTTACAATGGAGTATCTAGGTGACATTAGGGTTTTGGTTGATTTGTGTCTTAAGGTGTTATTCTAGTACGAACTCTTGAATAGATTGATCCGAAAGAATAACTTTGAGGTGGTTTCGTACCCTACCATAATCTCTTTGTTTGTTCTCCACTATTAGTGGCTTTGGAGTGACTGTTTGTCGCATGTTGAGGGATTGTTATATGATCTATCTATGTTCTAATTGTTGAGAGAACTTGCACTAATGAAAGTATGAACCCTATGCCTTGTTTCCTATCATTGCAATACCGTTTACACTCACTTTTATCATTAGTTACCTTACTGTTTTTATAATTTAAGATTACAAATATCCATATCTACCATCCATATTGCACTTGTATCACCATCTCTTCGCCGAACTAGTGCACCTATACAATTTACCATTGTATTGGGTGTGTTGGGGACACAAGAGACTCTTTGTTATTTGGTTGCAGGGTTGCTTGAGAGAGACCATCTTCATCCTACGCCTCCCATGGATTGATAAACCTTAGGTCATCCACTTGAGGGAAATTTGCTACTGTCCTACAAACCTATGCACTTGCAGGCCCAACAACGTCTACAAGAAGAAGGTTGTGTAGTAGACATCAACCCTCCAGAAGTACATCCAGTGCTTCAACAACGTTTGCCTCAAGATACCCAAGGTGACGGACGAGGCCATCATCTCGGCGTTCTCTGATGGCGTCCGTGACGTCAAGATGAAGGAGGAGCTCGCCATCCACGAGGAGTTGTGCACATCTCTGGAGCTGTTCAACCTGGCGACCAAGTGCGCAAGGGCTAAGGAAGGGCGCCTTTCCCTCCTCGAGCTCCCAGCTGCCGACCCGGAGGAGAAGAAAGCCAAGGCCAAGGACGTGAAGCACAAGGGAGTGGCCGTGCTCGTGGCGGAGCCGGACACGAAGCACGGCAGGGACCAGCCTGAGTCATCCAAGAGCAGCCGACCATTCTGTGCCTTCCACAGCGTGCACAGCCACAACACCAACAACTGTTAAGAGCTCAGGGCCATTCGAGATGGACGCTTCGGTCGACGCCCTGAGCGCAACGACCGGGGCTACGGCCGAGGAGGAGGACTTAACAGAGGACGTTGGGACGACCGTGGCCCATGCCAGGAGTGCATGACCGGACTCGTGAAGACCGTTGGAAGGACCAGCCTCGCGAGGGTGCCTGGAGGGATTAGCCTCGCGAGGACTGCCCTCAGGGAAACACCGGTCTTCCTCCGCTACCTCCACCACCAAGAAGGAACGATGACCACCATCAGAACGAGGGGGCTGGGGGCTTCCAGGAGCCACGTGCGTTTTCCTGCATCATGAGCGGAGCTCAAGCCCCAGTGTCAGTGTCAAAACCGGTGGATCTCGGGTAGGGGGTCCCGAACTGTGCATCTAGGCGGATGGTAACAGGAGACAAGGGAAACGATGTTTTTACCCAGGTTCGGGCCCTCTCGATGGAGGTAAAACCCTACTCCTGCTTGATTAATATTGATGATATGGGTAGTACAAGAGTAGATCTACCACGAGATCAGAGAGGCTAAACCCTAGAAGCTAGCCTATGGTATGATTGTTATTCGTCCTACGGACTAAAACCCTCCGGTTTATATAGCCACCGAAGACGGTTAGGGTTACACAGAGTCGGTTACAATGGTAGGAGATCTACATATCCGTATCGCCAAGCTTGCCTTCCACGCCAAGGAAAGTCCCATCCGGACACGGGACGAAGTCTTCAATCTTGTATCTTCATAGTCCAGGAGTCCGGCCAAAGTTGATAGTTCGGCTATCCGGACACCCCCTAATCCAGGACTCCCTCAGTATCCCCTAAACCAGGCTTCAATGACGACGAGTCCGGCGCGCATATTGTCTTCGACATTGCAAGGCGGGTTCCTCCTCCGAATACTTCATAGAAGATTTTGAACACAAGGATAGTGTCCGGCTCTGCAAGATAAGTTCCACATACCACCGTAGAGAGAATAATATTTACACAAATTCAATCTGCTGACGTATTCTGTGGCGTGACATCACACCACGGCCAAGCCTTTATTCGAATCGTTTTTACTGTTCCACCTCAGCGCGTTTAGTGAGTCAGTTTCCTTGGCACGTCTTGTCAAAGCAGAGATCGTGTCCCCTTATTCCGGGATTCTCATCAATACGGGCGTGGGTAACCCAACCGCTCCATTGGTTACGGCGCTTGGGAGATAAGCGAGTTTTACCAGGCTGGTGGGAACGCATAGTTTCGTCCGTCCATATAAGGAGATAAGGATCCACCTTTTTACCTACGCCTTCTTCCTCCTTTGCTCATCCATTTCCATGCACTCGAGCTCCAGCGCCCAAGTCCGCACATCTCGCCTCAACCTTCCCCAGCCATGTCCGGAGGGGGGAGGCAAGTGAATGGTCTCCTCCAACATAGAGGGGCACATCAAAAAGCTGCGGAAGGCCGGATACTTGTCCAGCGACATCGCGCATCGGCTCCCCGACAAGGGGCAGCTTATCCCCACCCCCAGGCCCCATGAGAGGGTGGTGTTCCTCACCCACTTCCTCCGCGGACTAGGTTTTCCACTTCACCCATTTGTCCGGGGGCTCATGTTCTACTACGGCCTGGATTTCCACGATCTGGCCCCGAATTTCATCCTCAACATCTCTGCGTTCATCGTCATGTGCGAGGCCTTCCTCTGCATCCAGCCCCACTTCGGCTTATGGCTGAAGACCTTCAATGTCAAGCCGAAGGGAGTGGGCGGCTGCCAGGCGGAGTGCGGAGGTGCCATGGTGGGCAGGATGCCCAACGTCTTATGGCTCGAGGGCTCCTTCGTGGAGACCATAAAGGGGTGGCAATCGGGGTGGTTCTACATCACCGAGCCGCGTGACCCTAAATGGGTGGCGGCCCCCGAATTCCGATCTAGCTTCCCTACACGGCTCACCTCTTGAAAAGAGACGGGCCTGACATGGGGTAATTCGGAAGAGCTGACCGGACTCCAAACCTGCGTCCAAAACCTGGTGAACAAGAAGCTCAAGCTTGTCAACGTAGTCCAGGTCATGCTCATCCGCCGGATCCTCCTGTGCCAACAACGGGCCTTCAACTTGTAGGAGTTTGATCCGGCACAGCACCAAACCTTGAGCAGGCTCTTCGACACTACGTACGAAGATGCCTGGAAGGTGCTATTCAAGGGCGCCGAGGCTCCCGCATCCGCAACCGAAGATCGTGGATTCAGCTCGCAGCGTCAAGCCAGTGAGGTAAGCTATTTTACCCTTTACAGGACGCTTGTTTTTCATAGTTTGACTCTATGCGGGATCTAAACTCCCTTAACTTTGATAGGCCTGGCAAAAGACGTCCGGGCAGGTTGACTGTCCGGCTCCCTTGCCAGAAGACCCAGCGGACGCCCGATTGATGGGGCTGCTGGTTCCGGCACCTCACGTGGTGCCGGAGAAGAAGGCCAAGAAGAAGGCCACGGGAACTCGAAGGAGTTCCCGGCGCTAGGTGTTGTCGGACTCATCGTCCGATGACTCCGCGGCGGACTCCTCCCGCGAAGACGAGGAGGAGGAAAAAGAGGCCTCTCCCCAGCGGGGGGAGAGAAGAAAAGGAAGGCCGCCCCAACAGGGGAGGCTGGAGGGTCCAAGAAGGGAAGGACCCTCCCTCCGGACTACTCCACCAACGCCCGAGATGTATTATGCAGGCGTCCTGAAGGGTGCCCGCCTTATAGCGGGTGAATGCTCCAAAGATGTAATTTTTGAGTAAACTCAAATTTGTTATCCTGTACGCTTGAAAACTTGTTCATATGCGCTAAGCAACACTTGTGAATTTAAAATATTACCTTCTGTGCGGCCGTTTATTAAATTTGAGAGATGGCGAGTCGTCGGCTTCTTCCCCCATACCGCGAGTGCTGGGGTGTTCGGGATAAACTTGAGCGCTCTTTTTCCCATTCTTGGGTCCTTCGAGGGAGGCACTCAACGCAACGAATGAGGCAACCGGACTATAATGCTTGAACACTCTCACTTAGCCATAGAATTCTATAATTTTAAATTTCGGCAAAGCCCCTAGTATTCGGAAGACCGAGTTCGGTGCGCTATCCACGCCTGGGCCAGACAAAGCCGAATCCTCGCTCTAAGCGGCATAAGTCTTTAGGGACTCGAAAACCTCTCGAACAGCGACCGGCTCTCGCCCTATCATGACGGTCAGTTTTAGCTTTCTCCACTAAGGTGCTTAACCCAGCTCAACTGGGGCACAATCGCAGTGGTTCTCCCAGCGCTACCTTAGCCGATATAACGGAACGTAAGGTACCAAAACATGGGAGCCGGGCAAACCGAACTATTGACCCAAGACATGATTTGGAGCCGATGCATATAATGCTATAAGTTTGGGGTGCCGCACTTGTGAAAGTGTTCGGACTTATCACACCATATTTTGGGGTACTTAAGCCCCTGGTGTATTTGGCCGTACCAAAGCGTACGGATGCAACATGTCATAAGTTAACATATACAGATAAAAAAGGAATGCAATAATAGGCAAAAGCTATGCATTGTTTATTAAAAAAAGCTGCGGTAAAAGCAGAACGATACAAATAGTGCGATAAGCAAGGGACGGGACTATTTGACATGTCCCCCTCCAGAAGCGAGCTGCGGGATGATATGTAAAACAAGTATATTGCTCATTATAGAGAGCACCTGGACACTCGACATAGCTTTCTGCTTCCCTGGTTGTTGCATCGTGTGTTTGGCGATTCTACTGCCGGACAGGGCTTCTTTGAGAAAGGAGTCCTGAAAGTAGAGAAAAAAAGAATGACACAATTGGGAGCCCCTGGTGCGGTTGAGCCGCATTCTGGGCCTGCCGTGGTCGTGCCCCTCCCCCTATGCCCATGGTATTTCCAGAGCGTAATTATGTACGTGTAGTACTGGTTTCACAATTTCGCGAGTGCTGGGGTTGGGGCCGCATTGCTACGCGTGCTCGGGACGTGCCAGGCGGTCTTGTTGTAGGTTACTCCGGGCGCGCTTGATGGTGTCCGGACGTTTAATAGCCGGATTCGAGAATTGCCTTGATGGTGTCCGGACGTTTAGTGATGAATCCTCTATTTCGGAAGAGGCTCCAATTGATTATGAGAACAAAGTTGCTATCTATGATGATTATTGTGATGACTTGTATGCTATTAAGAATAATGATAACCATGAAACTTGTCATCATGATTTTAGTTTTCTATTGGATTATGCCTCACATGATAGTTATTTTGTTGAGTTTGCTCCCACTACTATTCATGAGAAGAAATTTGCTTATGTGGAGAGTGGTAAATTTTCTATGCTTGTAGATCAGGAAAGAATGCTTTAGGTGCTGGTTATATTGTTAATTCATTCATGATGCTACTGAAAATTATTATGAGGTAGGAACATATGCTTGTAGGAATTGCAATAATGTCAAGTTTCCTCTCTATGTGCTTCAAGTTTTGAAGTTATGCTTGTTTTGCCTTCCTATGCTTGTTGATTATTGTTCCCATAAGTTGTTTGCTAACAAAATCCCTATTCATAGGAAGTGGGTTAGACTTAAATGTGCTAGTCATATGCTTCATGATGCTCCCGTTATGTTCCAATTCTTATCTTTTATGTGAGCATCATTGTCATCATCATGCCTAGCTAGAAAGGCATTAAAGAAAAGCGCTTGTTGGGAGACAACCCCAATACTTATCCTTACTGTTTTTGTGTGTCCACATGATTATGCTACTGTAGTAATCATGTTTTATAGCTTTTGTTTCAATAAAGTGCCAAGTAAGACCTTTAGGATAGCTTACGGTGATAGTTGTGTTGATCCTGCTGAAAATCAGAAACTTTTGCAACCCAGTAATTTAGTTTTGTTAATTCACAGAAACGTGATATTGATCTGATTATTTTTGCTCTGGATTGGTAAGCAAATTTCTTAGGACTTCCTAATTTGGTAGGATTTTTGGAGTTCCAGAAGTATACGTTTGATACAGATTACTACAGATTGTTCTGTTTTTGACAGATTCTGTTTTCTATGTGTTGTTTGCTTATTTTGATGCATCTATGGCTACTATTAAGTGGTATGAACCATAGAGAACTTGTAATACAGTAGATATTACACTAATATGAATTTAGAATGAGTTCATTACAGTACCTAAGTGGTTGTTTTATTTTCTTATACTAACGGAGCTTACGAGTTTTCTGTTGAGTTTTCTGTTGTGGAGTTTTCAAGTTTTGGGTAAAGATTCGATGGGCTATGGAATAAGGAGTGGCAAGAGCCTAAGCTTGGGGATTCCAAAGGCACCCCAAGGTAATATTAGAGGACAACCAAGAGCCTAAGCTTGGGGATGCCCCGGATGGCATCCCCTCTTTCGTCTTCATTCATCGGTAACTTTACTTGGAGCTATATTTTTATTCACCACATGATATGTGTTTTGCTTGGAGATTTATTTTCTTTTGTTAGTTTTTGCTTGCTGTTACTTAGAATAATGTTTTGCATCTTTAGTTTCAATAAAAATATCAAGGATAGCCTTTTACCATGCTTATTTTGCTAGTATACATGTTGCTGTTTGAAAACAGAAAGTTTACCGCTATTGCAAAAATTCCCTAGAGAAGTCAGAGAATGGTATAATGTTGAAACTTTTTGCATATTTAGCTCTGATAAATTTACTACAGCTGGAGTTTTATTTCATAATTTTTGGAGTTAAGGAAGTATGATGAATCTTGCATTCTTTACAGACTGTACTGTTTTGACAGATTGCTGTTATGTTTGCATTGTTTGCATATGTTTGCTTGTTTAATGATTCTATTTGAGGATAGGAGTATTAAATATGCAGAGGCATTTAGTATGGAATGTTGAATAATAATTTTAGTGATTTGTTACAGTAGAAAATGATAAGGTTTTGCATTGGTTTATACCAACCTATCTCACGAGTTCTTGTTGAGTTTGTTGTGGATGAAGCTTTTGATAAAAAAAGAAACCATGATATGAGAGGAATTAAGGAGACACAAAAGTTCAAGCTTGGGGATGCCCAAGGCACCCCAAGATAATATTTCAAGAAGTCTCAAGCATCTAAGCTTGGGGATGCCCCGTTAGGCATCCCGCCTTTCTTCTTCAACAACTATCGGTTAGTATCGGTTGAGCCTAAGTTTTTGCTTCTTCACATGAGTTGTGCTATCCTTGCAATGTCATTTTATTTTGTTTTGCTTGCTGTTTGAATACAATAACAAGATCTGAAATTCCTTAATGTTAGAGAGTCTTCACATGGTTGCATAATTATTTAGCTACTCATTGATCTTCACTTATATCTTTTTGGAGTAGTTTTTCTTTCACTCGTGTGCTTCACTTATATCCTATGAGTAAATTGTTGAATGAGTTGATTGTCATAAATCTGAAATTATATATGTTCATTTGCTTATCCCATGGGGAGTAATGACTTCACATCTAAGAAGTAGAGGTTGTAAATTTATTGAAGGTTAGCAAGCATTGTATTGGTCATTTGAACAATTCATGAAAGAATATTGAAGGAAGAGAGATTTCACATACAAATACACTATCCTAGACATATTTTATAATTCGGAGCACTCATTAAGTATGACATGCTAAAGAGTTGATGTTGGACAAGGAAGACAACGTAATGGGTTATGTTTGTGGACATCTCAGTTAAAGTATATTGTCATGGATCATTCAAACATGTTGAGCTTGCCTTTCCCCCTCGTGCTAGCCAAATTCCTTGCACCAAGTAGAGATACTACTTGTGCTCCCAAATATCCTTAAACCTAGTTTTTGCCATGAGTGTCCACCATACCTACCTATATGCGGTATTACCTGCCGTTCCAAGTAAATTTGCATGTGCCAGACTCTAAACCTTCAAATAATAATCTGTTTCGTATGCCCGAATCGCTCATGTAGCGACTAGGGGCTGTCAGTATCTTCCATGCTAGGTGGGTTATTCTCAAGATGAATGGACTCCGCTCATCATTCACGAGAAAATGGCTGGTAACCAGGATGCCCAGTCCCATGATCAAAAGATCAAAATCAAATCAAAAATAATTGCAAACAAAACTCCCCCAGGTTTGATGTTAGTTGGAGGCACCCATTGTTTCGGGCAAGCCATGGATTGATGATTGTTGGTGGAGGGGGAGTAAACACTTTTACCATTCTGTTTGGGAACCGCCTATAATGTATGTAGTATGGAAGATATTGGGAACTCTTGGTTGTTATGTTGACAATGAGATCATACCTCTCAAAATTATTTATCTCCATTTCAAAATCGAGCTCTGGCACCTCTGCAAATCCCTGCTTCCCTCTGTGAAGGGCCTATCTTTTACTTTATGTCTTTTACCTTATGCAAGAGTCAAGGTGATCTTCACCTTTCCCTTTTTCATTTTATCCTTTGGCAAGCACTTTGTGTTGGAAAGATCCTGATATATATATATCCAATTGGATGTAAGTTAGCATGAAATATTATTGTTGACATCACCCAAAGGTGAATATGTTGGGAGGCAACACTATAAGCCCCTATCTTTCTCAGTGTCTGATTAAAACTCCATAACCATTAGTATTGCATGAGTGTTAGCAATTGTAGAAGACTATATGATAGTTGAGTATGTGGAGTTTGCTATTCCTGAAAATAAGATGAATTGCAATTGTTTGATGACTAAGAATGAAGTTTGCTAGTTTTTCAAGAAAGTTTATGGTCTATGCTTTAACATGTGAATTGCTTGTTACTTGTTCGTGAGAAGTTTTATGAGATGAACTACTGTTATGACTTATAATCATGCTAGAAAAGGTGATTGAAATTATCATTGATCAAACTTGTGCACCTTCTAGCATTCACACTTCATAAATTCTTTCTTTTATCATTTAACTACTCAGGGACGAGCAGGAATTAAGCTTGGGGATGCTGATACGTCTCCAACGTATCTATAATTTATGAAGCATTCATGCTATTTTATTATCTGTTTTGAATGATTACGGGCTTTATTATACACTTTTATATTACTTTTGGGACTAACCTATTAACCGGAGGCCCAGCCCATATTGTTGTTTTATTGCCTGTTTCAGTATTTCGAAGAAAAGGAATATCAAACGGAGTCCAAACGAAATGAAACCTTCGGCAGCGTGATTTTTGGGAAGATTATGACCCAGGAGACTTGGAGTTGAAGTAAAGGAAGCGTCAAGGAAGCCACGGGATAGGGGGCGCGCCCACCCCCCTGGGCGCGCCCCTCCACTCTCGTGGGCCCCTTGAGGCTCCCCCGACCGACTTCTTTCACCTATATATTCCCTTATACCCTAAAACCTCTATAGCCACCAAAAACCTCTCGGGAGCCCGTTCCGGCACCCTACCGGAGGGGAACCCATCACCGGTGGCCATCTTCATCATCCCAGCGCTCTCCATGACGAGGAGGGAGTAGTTCACCCTCGAGGCTGAGGGTATGTACCAGTAGCTATGTGTTTGATCTCTCTCTCTCTCTTGTTCTCTCTATGGCATGATCTTGATGTATCGCAAGCTTTGCTGTTATAGTTGGATCTTATGATGTTTCTCCCCCTCTACTCTCTTGTAATGGACTGAGTTTTCCCTTTGAAGTTATCTTATCGGATTGAGTCTTTAAGGATTTGAGAACACTTGATGTATGTCTTGCCGTGTTTATCTGTGGTGACAATGGGATATCACGTGCCACTTGATGTATGTTTTGATGATCAACTTGCGGGTTCCACCCATGAACCTATGCATAGGGGTTGACATACGTTTTCTTCTTGACTCTCCGGTAGAAACTTTGGGGCACTCTTTGAAGTACTTGTGTTGGTTGAATAGATGAATCTGAGATTGTGTGATGCATATCGTATAATCATGCCCACGGATACTTGAGGTTACAATGGAGTATCTAGGTGACATTAGGGTTTTGGTTGATTTGTGTCTTAAGGTGTTATTCTAGTACGAACTCTTGAATAGATTGATCCGAAAGAATAACTTTGAGGTGGTTTCGTACCCTACCATGATCTCTTTGTTTGTTCTCCACTATTAGTGGCTTTGGAGTGACTGTTTGTCGCATGTTGAGGGATTGTTATATGATCTATCTATGTTCTAATTGTTGAGAGAACTTGCACTAATGAAAGTATGAACCCTATGCCTTGTTTCCTATCATTGCAATACCGTTTACACTCACTTTTATCATTAGTTACCTTACTGTTTTTATAATTTAAGATTACAAATATCCATATCTACCATCCATATTGCACTTGTATCACCATCTCTTCGCCGAACTAGTGCACCTATACAATTTACCATTGTATTGGGTGTGTTGGGGACACAAGAGACTCTTTGTTATTTGGTTGCAGGGTTGCTTGAGAGAGACCATCTTCATCCTACGCCTCCTATGGATTGATAAACCTTAGGTCATCCACTTGAGGGAAATTTGCCACTGTCCTACAAACCTATGCACTTGCAGGCCCAACAACGTCTACAAGAAGAAGGTTGTGTAGTAGACATCAACCCTCCAGAAGTACATCCAGTGCTTCAACAACGTTTGCCTCAAGATACCCAAGGTGACGGACGAGGCCATCATCTCGGCGTTCTCTGATGGCGTCCGTGACGTCAAGATGAAGGAGGAGCTCGCCATCCACGAGGAGTTGTGCACATCTCTGGAGCTGTTCAACCTGGCGACCAAGTGCGCAAGGGCTAAGGAAGGGCGCCTTTCCCTCCTCGAGCTCCCAGCTGCCGACCCGGAGGAGAAGAAAGCCAAGGCCAAGGACGTGAAGCACAAGGGAGTGGCCGTGCTCGTGGCGGAGCCGGACACGAAGCACGGCAGGGACCAGCCTGAGTCATCCAAGAGCAGCCGACCATTCTGCGCCTTCCACAGCGTGCACAGCCACAACACCAACAACTGTTAAGAGCTCAGGGCCATTCGAGATGGACGCTTCGGTCGACGCCCTGAGCGCAACGACCGGGGCTACGGCCGAGGAGGAGGACTTAACAGAGGACGTTGGGACGACCGTGGCCCATGCCAGGAGTGGCATGACCGGACTCGTGAAGACCGTTGGAAGGACCAGCCTCGCGAGGGTGCCTGGAGGGATTAGCCTCGCGAGGACTGCCCTCAGGGAAACACCGGTCTTCCTCCGCTACCTCCACCACCAAGAAGGAACGATGACCACCATCAGAACGAGGGGGCTGGGGGCTTCCAGGAGCCACGTGCGTTTTCCTGCATCATGAGCGGAGCTCAAGCCCCAGTGTCAGTGTCAAAACCGGTGGATCTCGGTAGGGGGTCCCGAACTGTGCATCTAGGCGGATGGTAACAGGAGACAAGGGAAACGATGTTTTTACCCAGGTTCGGGCCCTCTCGATGGAGGTAAAACCCTACTCCTGCTTGATTAATATTGATGATATGGGTAGTACAAGAGTAGATCTACCACGAGATCAGAGAGGCTAAACCCTAGAAGCTAGCCTATGGTATGATTGTTATTCGTCCTACGGACTAAAACCCTCCGGTTTATATAGCCACCGAAGACGGTTAGGGTTACACAGAGTCGGTTACAATGGTAGGAGATCTACATATCCGTATCGCCAAGCTTGCCTTCCACGCCAAGGAAAGTCCCATCCGGACACGGGACGAAGTCTTCAATCTTGTATCTTCATAGTCCAGGAGTCCGGCCAAAGTTGATAGTTCGGCTATCCGGACACCCCCTAATCCAGGACTCCCTCAGTATCCCCTAAACCAGGCTTCAATGACGACGAGTCCGGCGCGCATATTGTCTTCGACATTGCAAGGCGGGTTCCTCCTCCGAATACTTCATAGAAGATTTTGAACACAAGGATAGTGTCCGGCTCTGCAAGATAAGTTCCACATACCACCGTAGAGAGAATAATATTTACACAAATTCAATCTGCTGACGTATTCTGTGGCGTGACATCACACCACGGCCAAGCCTTTATTCGAATCGTTTTTACTGTTCCACCTCAGCGCGTTTAGTGAGTCAGTTTCCTTGGCACGTCTTGTCAAAGCAGAGATCGTGTCCCCTTATTCCGGGATTCTCATCAATACGGGCGTGGGTAACCCAACCGCTCCATTGGTTACGGCGCTTGGGAGATAAGCGAGTTTTACCAGGCTGGTGGGAACGCATAGTTTCGTCCGTCCATATAAGGAGATAAGGATCCACCTTTTTACCTACGCCTTCTTCCTCCTTTGCTCATCCATTTCCATGCACTCGAGCTCCAGCGCCCAAGTCCGCACATCTCGCCTCAACCTTCCCCAGCCATGTCCGGAGGGGGGAGGCAAGTGAATGGTCTCCTCCAACATAGAGGGGCACATCAAAAAGCTGCGGAAGGCCGGATACTTGTCCAGCGACATCGCGCATCGGCTCCCCGACAAGGGGCAGCTTATCCCCACCCCCAGGCCCCATGAGAGGGTGGTGTTCCTCACCCACTTCCTCCGCGGACTAGGTTTTCCACTTCACCCATTTGTCCGGGGCTCATGTTCTACTACGGCCTGGATTTCCACGATCTGGCCCCGAATTTCATCCTCAACATCTCTACGTTCATCGTCATGTGCGAGGCCTTCCTCTGCATCCAGCCCCACTTCGGCTTATGGCTGAAGACCTTCAATGTCAAGCCGAAGGGAGTGGGCGGCTGCCAGGCGGAGTGCGGAGGTGCCATGGTGGGCAGGATGCCCAACGTCTTATGGCTCGAGGGCTCCTTCGTGGAGACCATAAAGGGGTGGCAATCGGGGTGGTTCTACATCACCGAGCCGCGTGACCCTAAATGGGTGGCGGCCCCCGAATTCCGATCTAGCTTCCCTACACGGCTCACCTCTTGAAAAGAGACGGGCCTGACATGGGGTAATTCGGAAGAGCTGACCGGACTCCAAACCTGCGTCCAAAACCTGGTGAACAAGAAGCTCAAGCTTGTCAACGTAGTCCAGGTCATGCTCATCCGCCGGATCCTCCTGTGCCAACAACGGGCCTTCAACTTGTAGGAGTTTGATCCGGCACAGCACCAAACCTTGAGCAGGCTCTTCGACACTACGTACGAAGATGCCTGGAAGGTGCTATTCAAGGGCGCCGAGGCTCCCGCATCCGCAACCGAAGATCGTGGATTCAGCTCGCAGCGTCAAGCCAGTGAGGTAAGCTATTTTACCCTTTACAGGACGCTTGTTTTTCATAGTTTGACTCTATGCGGGATCTAAACTCCCTTAACTTTGATAGGCCTGGCAAAAGACGTCCGGGCAGGTTGACTGTCCGGCTCCCTTGCCAGAAGACCCAGCGGACGCCCGATTGATGGGGCTGCTGGTTCCGGCACCTCACGTGGTGCCGGAGAAGAAGGCCAAGAAGAAGGCCACGGGAACTCGAAGGAGTTCCCGGCGCTAGGTGTTGTCGGACTCATCGTCCGATGACTCCACGGCGGACTCCTCCCGCGAAGACGAGGAGGAGGAAAAAGAGGCCTCTCCCCAGCGGGGGGAGAGAAGAAAAGGAAGGCCGCCCCAACAGGGGAGGCTGGAGGGTCCAAGAAGGGAAGGACCCTCCCTCCGGACTACTCCACCAACGCCCGAGATGTATTATGCAGGCGTCCTGAAGGGTGCCCGCCTTATAGCGGGTGAATGCTCCAAAGATGTAATTTTTGAGTAAACTCAAATTTGTTATCCTGTACGCTTGAAAACTTGTTCATATGCGCTAAGCAACACTTGTGAATTTAAAATATTACCTTCTGTGCGGCCGTTTATTAAATTTGAGAGATGGCGAGTCGTCGGCTTCTTCCCCCATACCGCGAGTGCTGGGGTGTTCGGGATAAACTTGAGCGCTCTTTTTCCCATTCTTGGGTCCTTCGAGGGAGGCACTCAACGCAACGAATGAGGCAACCGGACTATAATGCTTGAACACTCTCACTTAGCCATAGAATTCTATAATTTTAAATTTCGGCAAAGCCCCTAGTATTCGGAAGACCGAGTTCGGTGCGCTATCCACGCCTGGGCCAGACAAAGCCGAATCCTCGCTCTAAGCGGCATAAGTCTTTAGGGACTCGAAAACCTCTCGAACAGCGACCGGCTCTCGCCCTATCATGACGGTCAGTTTTAGCTTTCTCCACTAAGGTGCTTAACCCAGCTCAACTGGGGCACAATCGCAGTGGTTCTCCCAGCGCTACCTTAGCCGATATAACGGAACGTAAGGTACCAAAACATGGGAGCCGGGCAAACCGAACTATTGACCCAAGACATGATTTGGAGCCGATGCATATAATGCTATAAGTTTGGGGTGCCGCACTTGTGAAAGTGTTCGGACTTATCACACCATATTTTGGGGTACTTAAGCCCCTGGTGTATTTGGCCGTACCAAAGCGTACGGATGCAACATGTCATAAGTTAACATATACAGATAAAAAAGGAATGCAATAATAGGCAAAAGCTATGCATTGTTTATTAAAAAAAAGCTGCGGTAAAAGCAGAACGATACAAATAGTGCGATAAGCAAGGGACGGGACTATTTGACATGTCCCCCTCCAGAAGCGAGCTGCGGGATGATATGTAAAACAAGTATACTGCTCATTATAGAGAGCACCTGGACACTCGACATAGCTTTCTGCTTCCCTGGTTGTTGCATCGTGTGTTTGGCGATTCTACTGCCGGACAGGGCTTCTTTGAGAAAGGAGTCCTGAAAGTAAGAGAAAAAAAGAATGACACAATTGGGAGCCCCTGGTGCGGTTGAGCCGCATTCTGGGCCTGCCGTGGTCGTGCCCCTCCCCCTATGCCCATGGTATTTCCAGAGCGTAATTATGTACGTGTAGTACTGGTTTCACAATTTCGCGAGTGCTGGGGTTGGGGCCGCATTGCTACGCGTGCTCGGGACGTGCCAGGCGGTCTTGTTGTAGGTTACTCCGGGCGCGCTTGATGGTGTCCGGACGTTTAATAGCCGGATTCGAGAATTGCCTTGATGGTGTCCGGACGTTTAGTGATGAATCCTCTATTTCGGAAGAGGCTCCAATTGATTATGAGAACAAAGTTGCTATCTATGATGATTATTGTGATGACTTGTATGCTATTAAGAATAATGATAACCATGAAACTTGTCATCATGATTTTAGTTTTCTATTGGATTATGCCTCACATGATAGTTATTTTGTTGAGTTTGCTCCCACTACTATTCATGAGAAGAAATTTGCTTATGTGGAGAGTGGTAAATTTTCTATGCTTGTAGATCAGGAAAAGAATGCTTTAGGTGCTGGTTATATTGTTAATTCATTCATGATGCTACTGAAAATTATTATGAGGTAGGAACATATGCTTGTAGGAATTGCAATAATGTCAAGTTTCCTCTCTATGTGCTTCAAGTTTTGAAGTTATGCTTGTTTTGCCTTCCTATGCTTGTTGATTATTGTTCCCATAAGTTGTTTGCTAACAAAATCCCTATTCATAGGAAGTGGGTTAGACTTAAATGTGCTAGTCATATGCTTCATGATGCTCCCGTTATGTTCCAATTCTTATCTTTTATGTGAGCATCATTGTCATCATCATGCCTAGCTAGAAAGGCATTAAAGAAAAGCGCTTGTTGGGAGACAACCCAATACTTATCCTTACTGTTTTTGTGTGTCCACATGATTATGCTACTGTAGTAATCATGTTTTATAGCTTTTGTTTCAATAAAGTGCCAAGTAAGACCTTTAGGATAGCTTACGGTGATAGTTGTGTTGATCCTGCTGAAAATCAGAAACTTTTGCACCCAGTAATTTAGTTTTGTTAATTCACAGAAACGTGATATTGATCTGATTATTTTTGCTCTGGATTGGTAAGCAAATTTCTTAGGACTTCCTAATTTGGTAGGATTTTTGGAGTTCCAGAAGTATACGTTTGATACAGATTACTACAGATTGTTCTGTTTTTGACAGATTCTGTTTTCTATGTGTTGTTTGCTTATTTTGATGCATCTATGGCTACTATTAAGTGGTATGAACCATAGAGAACTTGTAATACAGTAGATATTACACTAATATGAATTTAGAATGAGTTCATTACAGTACCTAAGTGGTTGTTTTATTTTCTTATACTAACGGAGCTTACGAGTTTTCTGTTGAGTTTTCTGTTGTGGAGTTTTCAAGTTTTGGGTAAAGATTCGATGGGCTATGGAATAAGGAGTGGCAAGAGCCTAAGCTTGGGGATTCCAAAGGCACCCCAAGGTAATATTAGAGGACAACCAAGAGCCTAAGCTTGGGGATGCCCCAGATGGCATCCCCTCTTTCGTCTTCATTCATCGGTAACTTTACTTGGAGCTATATTTTTATTCACCACATGATATGTGTTTTGCTTGGAGATTTATTTTCTTTTGTTAGTTTTTGCTTGCTGTTACTTAGAATAATGTTTTGCATCTTTAGTTTCAATAAAAATATCAAGGATAGCCTTTACCATGCTTATTTTGCTAGTATACATGTTGCTGTTTGAAAACAGAAAGTTTACCGCTATTGCAAAAATTCCCTAGAGAAGTCAGAGAATGGTATAATGTTGAAACTTTTTGCATATTTAGCTCTGATAAATTTACTACAGCTGGAGTTTTATTTCATAATTTTTGGAGTTAAGGAAGTATGATGAATCTTGCATTCTTTACAGACTGTACTGTTTTGACAGATTGCTGTTATGTTTGCATTGTTTGCATATGTTTGCTTGTTTAATGATTCTATTTGAGGATAGGAGTATTAAATATGCAGAGGCATTTAGTATGGAATGTTGAATAATAATTTTAGTGATTTGTTACAGTAGAAAATGATAAGGTTTTGCATTGGTTTATACCAACCTATCTCACGAGTTCTTGTTGAGTTTGTTGTGGATGAAGCTTTTGATAAAAAAAGAAACCATGATATGAGAGGAATTAAGGAGACACAAAAGTTCAAGCTTGGGGATGCCCAAGGCACCCCAAGATAATATTTCAAGAAGTCTCAAGCATCTAAGCTTGGGGATGCCCCGTTAGGCATCCCGCCTTTCTTCTTCAACAACTATCGGTTAGTATCGGTTGAGCCTAAGTTTTTGCTTCTTCACATGAGTTGTGCTATCCTTGCAATGTCATTTTATTTTGTTTTGCTTGCTGTTTGAATACAATAACAAGATCTGAAATTCCTTAATGTTAGAGAGTCTTCACATGGTTGCATAATTATTTAGCTACTCATTGATCTTCACTTATATCTTTTTGGAGTAGTTTTTCTTTCACTCGTGTGCTTCACTTATATCCTATGAGTAAATTGTTGAATGAGTTGATTGTCATAAATATGAAATTATATATGTTTCATTTGCTTATCCCATGGGGAGTAATGACTTCACATCTAAGAAGTAGAGGTTGTAAATTTATTGAAGGTTAGCAAGCATTGTATTGGTCATTTGAACAATTCATGAAAGAATATTGAAGGAAGAGAGATTTCACATACAAATACACTATCCTAGACATATTTTATAATTCGGAGCACTCATTAAGTATGACATGCTAAAGAGTTGATGTTGGACAAGGAAGACAACGTAATGGGTTATGTTTGTGGACATCTCAGTTAAAGTATATTGTCATGGATCATTCAAACATGTTGAGCTTGCCTTTCCCCCTCGTGCTAGCCAAATTCCTTGCACCAAGTAGAGATACTACTTGTGCTCCCAAATATCCTTAAACCTAGTTTTTGCCATGAGTGTCCACCATACCTACCTATATGCGGTATTTACCTGCCGTTCCAAGTAAATTTGCATGTGCCAGACTCTAAACCTTCAAATAATAATCTGTTTCGTATGCCCGAATCGCTCATGTAGCGACTAGGGGCTGTCAGTATCTTCCATGCTAGGTGGGTTATTCTCAAGATGAATGGACTCCGCTCATCATTCACGAGAAAATGGCTGGTAACCAGGATGCCCAGTCCCATGATCAAAAGATCAAAATCAAATCAAAAATAATTGCAAACAAAACTCCCCCAGGTTTGATGTTAGTTGGAGGCACCCATTGTTTCGGGCAAGCCATGGATTGATGATTGTTGGTGGAGGGGGAGTAAAAACTTTTACCATTCTGTTTGGGAACCGCCTATAATGTATGTAGTATGGAAGATATTGGGAACTCTTGGTTGTTATGTTGACAATGAGATCATACCTCTCAAAATTATTTATCTCCATTTCAAAATCGAGCTCTGGCACCTCTGCAAATCCCTGCTTCCCTCTGTGAAGGGCCTATCTTTTACTTTATGTCTTTTACCTTATGCAAGAGTCAAGGTGATCTTCACCTTTCCCTTTTTCATTTTATCCTTTGGCAAGCACTTTGTGTTGGAAAGATCCTGATATATATATATCCAATTGGATGTAAGTTAGCATGAAATATTATTGTTGACATCACCCAAAGGTGAATATGTTGGGAGGCAACACTATAAGCCCCTATCTTTCTCAGTGTCTGATTAAAACTCCATAACCATTAGTATTGCATGAGTGTTAGCAATTGTAGAAGACTATATGATAGTTGAGTATGTGGAGTTTGCTATTCCTGAAAATAAGATGAATTGCAATTGTTTGATGACTAAGAATGAAGTTTGCTAGTTTTTCAAGAAAGTTTATGGTCTATGCTTTAACATGTGAATTGCTTGTTACTTGTTCGTGAGAAGTTTTATGAGATGAACTACTGTTATGACTTATAATCATGCTAGAAAAGGTGATTGAAATTATCATTGATCAAACTTGTGCACCTTCTAGCATTCACACTTCATAAATTCTTTCTTTTATCATTTAACTACTCAGGGACGAGCAGGAATTAAGCTTGGGGATGCTGATACGTCTCCAACGTATCTATAATTTATGAAGCATTCATGCTATTTTATTATCTGTTTTGAATGATTACGGGCTTTATTATACACTTTTATATTACTTTTGGGACTAACCTATTAACCGGAGGCCCAGCCCATATTGTTGTTCTATTGCCTGTTTCAGTATTTCGAAGAAAAGGAATATCAAACGGAGTCCAAACGAAATGAAACCTTCGGCAGCGTGATTTTTGGGAAGATTATGACCCAGGAGACTTGGAGTTGAAGTAAAGGAAGCGTCAAGGAAGCCACGGGATAGGGGGGCGCGCCCACCCCCCTGGGCGCGCCCTCCACTCTCGTGGGCCCCTTGAGGCTCCCCCGACCGACTTCTTTCACCTATATATTCCCTTATACCCTAAAACCTCTATAGCCACCAAAAACCTCTCGGGAGCCCGTTCCGGCACCCTACCGGAGGGGGAACCCATCACCGGTGGCCATCTTCATCATCCCAGCGCTCTCCATGACGAGGAGGGAGTAGTTCACCCTCGAGGCTGAGGGTATGTACCAGTAGCTATGTGTTTGATCTCTCTCTCTCTTGTTCTCTCTATGGCATGATCTTGATGTATCGCAAGCTTTGCTGTTATAGTTGGATCTTATGATGTTTCTCCCCCTCTACTCTCTTGTAATGGACTGAGTTTTCCCTTTGAAGTTATCTTATCGGATTGAGTCTTTAAGGATTTGAGAACACTTGATGTATGTCTTGCCGTGTTTATCTGTGGTGACAATGGGATATCACGTGCCACTTGATGTATGTTTTGATGATCAACTTGCGGGTTCCACCCATGAACCTATGCATAGGGGTTGACATACGTTTTCTTCTTGACTCTCCGGTAGAAACTTTGGGGCACTCTTTGAAGTACTTTGTGTTGGTTGAATAGATGAATCTGAGATTGTGTGATGCATATCGTATAATCATGCCCACGGATACTTGAGGTTACAATGGAGTATCTAGGTGACATTAGGGTTTTGGTTGATTTGTGTCTTAAGGTGTTATTCTAGTACGAACTCTTGAATAGATTGATCCGGAAGAATCACTTTGAGGTTGTTTCGTACCCTACCATGATCTCTTTGTTTGTTCTCCACTATTAGTGGCTTTGGAGTGACTGTTTGTCGCATGTTGAGGGATTGTTATATGATCTATCTATGTTCTAATTGTTGAGAGAACTTGCACTAATGAAAGTATGAACCCTATGCCTTGTTTCCTATCATTGCAATACCGTTTACACTCACTTTTATCATTAGTTACCTTACTGTTTTTATAATTTAAGATTACAAATATCCATATCTACCATCCATATTGCACTTGTATCACCATCTCTTCGCCGAACTAGTGCACCTATACAATTTACCATTGTATTGGGTGTGTTGGGGACACAAGAGACTCTTTGTTATTTGGTTGCAGGGTTGCTTGAGAGAGACCATCTTCATCCTACGCCTCCTATGGATTGATAAACCTTAGGTCATCCACTTGAGGGAAATTTGCCACTGTCCTACAAACCTATGCACTTGCAGGCCCAACAACGTCTACAAGAAGAAGGTTGTGTAGTAGACATCAACCCTCCAGAAGTACATCCAGTGCTTCAACAACGTTTGCCTCAAGATACCCAAGGTGACGGACGAGGCCATCATCTCGGCGTTCTCTGATGGCGTCCGTGACGTCAAGATGAAGGAGGAGCTCGCCATCCACGAGGAGTTGTGCACATCTCTGGAGCTGTTCAACCTGGCGACCAAGTGCGCAAGGGCTAAGGAAGGGCGCCTTTCCCTCCTCGAGCTCCCAGCTGCCGACCCGGAGGAGAAGAAAGCCAAGGCCAAGGACGTGAAGCACAAGGGAGTGGCCGTGCTCGTGGCGGAGCCGGACACGAAGCACGGCAGGGACCAGCCTGAGTCATCCAAGAGCAGCCGACCATTCTGCGCCTTCCACAGCGTGCACAGCCACAACACCAACAACTGTTAAGAGCTCAGGGCCATTCGAGATGGACGCTTCGGTCGACGCCCTGAGCGCAACGACCGGGGCTACGGCCGAGGAGGAGGACTTAACAGAGGACGTTGGGACGACCGTGGCCCATGCCAGGAGTGGCATGACCGGACTCGTGAAGACCGTTGGAAGGACCAGCCTCGCGAGGGTGCCTGGAGGGATTAGCCTCGCGAGGACTGCCCTCAGGGAAACACCGGTCTTCCTCCGCTACCTCCACCACCAAGAAGGAACGATGACCACCATCAGAACGAGGGGGCTGGGGGCTTCCAGGAGCCACGTGCGTTTTCCTGCATCATGAGCGGAGCTCAAGCCCCAGTGTCAGTGTCAAAACCGGTGGATCTCGGGTAGGGGGTCCCGAACTGTGCATCTAGGCGGATGGTAACAGGAGACAAGGGAAACGATGTTTTTACCCAGGTTCGGGCCCTCTCGATGGAGGTAAAACCCTACTCCTGCTTGATTAATATTGATGATATGGGTAGTACAAGAGTAGATCTACCACGAGATCAGAGAGGCTAAACCCTAGAAGCTAGCCTATGGTATGATTGTTATTCGTCCTACGGACTAAAACCCTCCGGTTTATATAGCCACCGAAGACGGTTAGGGTTACATAGAGTCGGTTACAATGGTAGGAGATCTACATATCCGTATCGCCAAGCTTGCCTTCCACGCCAAGGAAAGTCCCATCCGGACACGGGACGAAGTCTTCAATCTTGTATCTTCATAGTCCAGGAGTCCGGCCAAAGTTGATAGTTCGGCTATCCGGACACCCCCTAATCCAGGACTCCCTCAGTATCCCCTAAACCAGGCTTCAATGACGACGAGTCCGGCGCGCATATTGTCTTCGACATTGCAAGGCGGGTTCCTCCTCCGAATACTTCATAGAAGATTTTGAACACAAGGATAGTGTCCGGCTCTGCAAGATAAGTTCCACATACCACCGTAGAGAGAATAATATTTACACAAATTCAATCTGCTGACGTATTCTGTGGCGTGACATCACAGAATATGCCTTGAGAATTCGAGAATTGCCTTGAGAGGCTGCTTTGTATTTCCGCCACGAGGGCCGCCGTATGCTCCTCCGTTTGGAGAGAGCGTTCGGTGTTTCTGTTGACCGTAATGACTCCTCGAGGGCCTGGCATCTTAAGCTTGAGGTATGCGTAGTGCAGCACCGCATTGAACTTTGCAAATGCGGTTCGTTCGAGCAGTGCGTGATAGCCGCTGCGAACGGGACTATGTCGAAGATTAACTCCTCGCTTCGGAAGTTATCCAAGGATCCGAAGATCACTTCAAGTGTAACTAAGCGTGTACAGTTGGCCTCTACACCTGGTATGACGCCTTTAAAGGTCGTCTTTGTGGGTTTAATCCTTGAGGGGTCTATGCCCATTTTGTGCACTGTATCCTGATAAAGCAGGTTCAGGCTGCTGCCGCCGTCCGTCAGGACTTTAGTGAGGTGAAATCCGTCAACGATTGGGTCTAGAACCAATGCGGCGAATCCGCCATGGCAGATGCTAGTGGGGTGGTCCCTTTGATCAAAAGTGATCGGGCAGGAGGACCACGGATTGAACTTTGGGGCGACTGGCTCCATTGCATATACATCCCTTACTGCACACTTCCGCTCCCTTTTGGGTATGTGGGTTGAGTATATCATGTTCACCGTCCGCACTTGTAGGGGGAAGCCCTTCTGTCCTCTATTGTTTGGCGGCCGGGGCTCCTCCTCGTCATCGCTATGCAGCCCCTTGTCATTGTTTTCAGCATTTAACTTGCCTGCCTGCTTGAACACCCAACAATCCCTGTTGGTGTGGTTGGCTAGTTTTTCGGGGGTGCCGTGTATCTGGCACGAGCGATCGAGTATTCGGTCCAAATTGGATGGGCCCGGAGTATTTCTTTTGAATGGCTTTTTCCGCTGACCGGGTTTAGAGCCTCTGAATCCGGCATTGACTGCCGTATCCTCAGCATTATCGCCGTTAATGCGGTGCTTGTGCTTGTTGCGACGCGACCTGCCATTGCTGTCCTTGGTATCCGAATTACCAGGGCTCTTGGTCATGTTGTTACTACGAGCTAGCCAGCTGTCTTCTCCCGCGCAAAAGCGGGTCATGAGTATTGTGAGGGCTGCCATGGATTTCGGCTTTTCCTGTCCTAGGTGCCGGGCAAGCCACTCGTCACGGATGTTATGTTTGAAGGCTGCAAGGGCCTCTGCATCCAGACAATTGACGATTTGATTTTTCTTGGTTAGGAACCGTGTCCAGAATTGTCTGGTCGATTCCTCTGGCTACTGAATTATGTGGCTTAGGTCATCGGCGTCTGGTGGTCGCACATAGGTGCCATGGAAGTTGTCGAGGAATGCGGCTTCCAGGTCTTCCCAACAACTAATTGACTCCGCTGGAAAGCTGTTAAGCCAATGCCGAGCTGGTCCTTTAAGCTTGAGTGGGAGGTATTTGATGGCGTGTAGATCATCACCGCGGGCCATGTGGATATGAAGGAGATAGTCCTCGATCCAGACCGCAGGATCTGTTGTGCCATCGTATGATTCAATGTTTACGGGTTTGAAACCCTCGGGGATTTGATGATCCATCACTTCGTCTGTGAAGCATAGTGGGTGTGCGGCGCCTCTATATTGGGCTATATCACAGCGCAGCTCAAATGCGCTTTGTCTATTGTGTTCGGCCCGGCCGGAATTGCCATATCCGGCGTGACAGTTATCATCACGTATCGTGGGGCCCCCACGCGATCCGTAGATCGATCTTGTTTGCCTTGCCTTGTCCTCCAGTATATCCCGCAGGTCTGGCGCATTTTCCCGCGCCTTGGTATTTTTTGAGCGGCACCGGGGTGCGGCTTGAGTGGAGGGCCGAGAGGCCTCTCTGTCGTGGCCACGAGGTGGCCGGTCGGCCGTATCATGCGCTAGTGATGTAGGTTTAGGTGCTTCCTCCTCTAATCGGGGTAGCAGCCTGCGTTTTGGGTAGCTCTTGGAGGGGCGTTCAAGTTCATACTCTTCGGCCGCAAGGACTTCAGTCCATCTGTCAGCTAACAAGTCTTGGTCAGCTCTAAGCTGTTGCTGCTTTTTCTTGAGGCTGCTTGCCGTGGCCATAAGCCTGCGTTTGCAACGCTCTTGTTCGACGGGATCCTCAGGCACGACAAATTCGTCGTCGTCGAGGCTTGCCTCGTCTTCAGAGGGAGGCATGTAATTATCGTCCTCTACCTCTCTGCCCGCCGCTCTCTCATGAGGGCTGGCTTCTCCATCCTCCTGCACTGAATCCTGCTGGAGGGGGTTGTCTTCGGCACTGTTTGGGGTGTTATTGTCTCCCGTGCCGGAATCACCGTTTTTGCTGTGGCGGGATTTAGAGCGGCGCCGCTGACGCCGGTGCCTAGGCTGTTTCTTGGAGGGGTCATCCTCCGTTGTTCCATCGCCATTCCCATCTTTTGGGATGTCCACCATGTAAATGTCGTATGACGAGGTGGCCTTCCAGTGCCCTGTAGGCACTGGTTCTTGGTCGTCTCCTGCATCGTCGTCCATACCGTCGATGTCTTCGGAGTCGAAGTCATGCATGTCGGTTAAATCATCGACAGTGGCTACGAAGTGGGTGGTGGGTGGGCTTTGAGTTTCTTCGTCGTCCGCATCCCAACCTTCCTGACCATAGTCCAGCCAGGGCTCTCCTGATAAAGAGAGAGACTTTAGTGAGTTCAGGATGTCGCCAAAGGGCGAGTGCTGAAAGATGTCCGCGGCGGTGAACTCCATGACCGGCGCCCAATCAGATTCGATTGGCAGGGGCGCGGAAGGTTCTGAGTCCGGAGAGGAGTCTGGCACCTTGGAGTTACGAGCCTTGCAAAGGACAGGGATGGTGTTTGGCTCAATCGCCATAGAGATCGCAGCCCCCGAGGCGGTGTCCAGCCACCTGTCCTCGATCGGCACAGTCGGCTCCGAGCTAAGGGTCGGAGCGGACACTGGTGCAGCCTCCAGGGAACTGTTCGGCAGCAGAGCTAGATCATGCCCATCGTGACAGTGCGGCGCGCTTGGCTGTGGCTCAAACCCATCGAAGATCAAGTCTCCGCGGACATCAGCCGTGTAGTTCAAACTTTCAAATCTGACCTGATGGCTAGGGGCGTAGCTTTCAATCTGCTCCAGATGGCCAAGCGAATTGGCCCGCACTGCAAAGCCGCCGAATACGAAGATCTGTCCGGGGATAAAAGTCTCACCCTGGACCGCATCGTTGTTGATGATCGGAGGAGCTATCGGGCCTAAAGATGACGACACAAAGGAACTCTCAATGAAAGCACCAATGTCGGTGCCAAAATCGGCGGATCTCGGGTAGGGGGTCCCGAACTGTGCGTCTAGGCGGATGGTAACAGGAGACAAGGGACACGATGTTTTTACCCAGGTTTGGGCCCTCTCGATGGAGGTAAAACCCTACTCCTGTTTGATTAATATTGATGATATGGGTAGTACAAGAGTAGATCTACCACGAGATCAGAGAGGATAAACCCTAGAAGCTAGCCTATGGTATGATTGTTGTTCGTCCTATGGACTAAAACCCTCCGGTTTATATAGGCACCGAAGAGGGTTAGGGTTACACAGAGTCGGTTACAATGGTAGGAGATCTACATATCCGTATCGCCAAGCTTGCCTTCCACGCCAAGGAAAGTCCCATCCGGACATGGGACGAAGTCTTCAATCTTGTATCTTCATAGTCCAGGAGTCCGGCCAAAGGTGATAGTTCGGCTATCCGGACACCCCCTAATCCAGGACTCCCTCACCCAGCCTCTCAACGCATCTTCAAGCAATTTGCTCTAGAGGTGAACGCAGTCCTCCCTAGGCTCGAGGCCACGCGCCCGCTCAGGTGGTCCAAGTGCGCCATCACCTTTAGTTCGGCAGATCACCTCAAGTGCGCGGCAACCGCTGGCGCTCTCCCGATGCTTTGTTCACCCGTCATCAGCAACGTACAAGTCACCAAGACCCTCATCGACGGCGGCGCAGGGCTTAACGTCCTGTCCGTCGAGACGTTCGACAGCCTTCAAGTGCCATACGATCAGCTTCAGCCTACCAGGCCCTTCTCAGGAGTGACTGACGTCTCCACCACACCGATAGGGCAGGTCCGCCTTCCCGTCACCTTCGGAGAACGGAACAACTACCGCACTGAGCGCATCGACTTTGACGCCGCGCACATCTGTCTGCAATACAATGCCATCCTCGGGCACCTAGCACTAGCCAAGTTCATGGCAGTGACTCATCACGGCTACAACGTCCTCAAGATGCCGGGAAGCAGCGGAATCATCACGCTCCCCTGCGAAGAAAGAGACGCGGTGTGCACCCTCGAGCGTGCCTTCCAAGCCGCAGCAATCGAAGACCCAGATAGCAAGGGAGAGTATCCTCCTGAGGCCATTCCCAAGAAGGAGAAGCAGCTACTCCGCACAGGACCTCAAGGGAGCGGCGCCTCAAGCGGTGCCATGACAGGATCGGCGCCCGCGCCTGGGGCGCCTCCCTCCCTCGCATAGGAAGGTGCGCCCGGCGCCCTCCTCGGGCAGGGCTCGGGGGCTCTCTTCTGGAGGGCCTTAGAACTCGCCAACATCACGAGGGAGGCGCTCGGGAACCACTTGGAGGCGTGCTTCACGGCACGTCTCCCTCAGGAGGACACAGGGCGAGGAGCACCCAGCGCTCAGGAGTTCATTGCCAAGACCACTCAGGAACTGCAAGACGCGAGAGCCTTGCGCGGCGACCGCCGCTCACCGGGCGCAGCTCCCCATCCAGGCGAGGATGCCGGGCTGCGCGTCTGCATCAATGTCCCAGGGCTTAACAGGGCCGCATCTTAGGAGCTCTTCTGGCCTTCGCACGTGGGATGTTGCGAGGGCCCACCTCATAGCTACGTTTGTACGCTGTTCGGCCTGCCGAGCGTGGCATCCACCTTCCAGCATAGCCTGCGGAGCATCCTGACGGCTCAGGAGGCCAGACACCACGCAGTCCTAGCGGAGATGGAGACGGTCCTCAAGGAACCGCTTGGACCCCTAGAGCCTCCCGAGGCTCAGGATCCCGGTGGCTCATGAGGAGCAACCCCTGCGCCATGCATCTTCAGCTGCCCCAACACCCCTTCTACAACGGAACCAGGTGACGTTTTCCAAGTTTGTTTAGCTGGGAGCGCCCCCAGGGCCGCATCATTCCCAGGCCGTGTGGGTCTGTCCCTGCGGCATGTATCCCTTTCCTGTGTCTTTAGCTTACTTTGCTGGGGGCGCCCCACGGGCTGCATCATCCCCAAGCCGCTTGGGTCCGACCTAGTGGCATGTATCGTTCGTGCATTTACCTAAGCCAGTTTGCTTCTCATGCTTAATCTATCTATGATTATCACCTTCTTAACTGTCACCCACCACGGGAGCCGCGTGCTAGTCGTCTTTCTTCAGGACCCTTCGCGTGAGAGGGTTAGGCACGGCGTCTGTGCTCGGGCCCGTCCCTGCAGCGTCGATAAATCCAACGGCTAAGCTTTGTCTGGCGGGCCGGGCCCGTTCACGTCACCTCCTGGGGCCATTAGTGCTTGGCCTTCTCACGTGATAACCTCAGGAGATCCGTTCAGCGTAGGTTGTCTAACCACCTCGCAGGACCACCACAGCAAACAAGAATCAAGACCAGGCGCAACCCGCCTTGAGGTAGGGCCTCATGAGTCCCACGCTAGCTCACGAGTGCCCAGACACACTTCGTCTAGCCCTGCCGTGCAAGCCACGTGTCAGGGCGGGGTTGTACACGCCCCGGGGGCTCTCCGCAGTAGGGAGCCCCCTCCCACGTACTAGTGGAAGCACCATGCTCCACGCTGGCCGTCGACACTGCCAAGGAGTGGCTATACCCATGCAAGTGCGGAAGTGCTATGCTCCACACTGGTGATAAACAACTGAGGGCGGCCCCACGGCCGTATCAACTTCAGGGAGCCCTTGAGCTCAGTGTCCAGCCTCATCGCAACGCCTCCCCTTAGGAGAGCCGCGCGAGGGGGCTGGGCACGAGAGCTGCCCCTGGGTCACACCCAGGCGTACGCCACCCAGCCAGGCCTCCCGGACCTGGTCGTCGCGCGCCCTCCCGAGCCGAGCCTCGGCGAGGACAAAGGTATGAAGGTTGTTTGCACGTCAAGGGGGACTCCTGAGCATCGCGACTCAGGAGCCTAACTGGTCGCGTAGCCCTTCACTCCTTGGTCTCGTCCTGGTCTCCGGATGACCCAACGGCAGCTTGGGTATGCGCGTGGCCGGGCCCTGCCGATGTAGAACACTAGACCTATCCCCGCGTCTCCTTCCTATAAGTTGTTTGTGCGTCAAGGGGGAATCCTGAGCATCGCGACTCAGGAGCCTAACTATTCACGTAGCCCCTCACCCCTTGGTCTCGTCATGGTCTCCGGACGACCCAACGGCGGCTGAGGTATGCGCGGGGCCGGGCCCTGCCGACGTAGGACGTAAAGCAAATAGGAAGAAAAACGCAAAACCTCAAAGCAAATATTACGAGATATATTGTTCTCCAAAATATCAAACGCAAGTTTAAACACCTCCACGAGGCATGATGCATGTTGTAGGAGTAAAACAAGAAAGCAACTGCGAGCAGGTCATCCCTGGGCATCGCCATCACCCGCAAGGGGTGCTCCTTCCTTGGTGGCGTCGCCCTCACATGTACCGCCGGCCGGGGCTGCAGGATCAGGAGCACCGCTGGTCGAAGGCGCGGAACTTATTCAGCAGGGCCTCCACCTGACCCTTCACGACCACGGCAGCGGCCGCACAACGCTCGTCGTTCACATGCACCAGCAGCTCGTCAAGTTGGGCAGCGGGATCACGAAGATGGAGGTGGCTGAAGATACGCGTCAGCGCGACTGAGGAAAGAACGCGGGCTTCTTCCTGTCCATGGGACCGATGCCGATCACAACCTCCTCAAGCGCGTCAACCAAGTAGGGAAGCAGCTGAGTAGGGCCGTCCTCTTCGGTGGTCAGCAGCCTCTCCAAGCCCTTCCCGTAGAGTGCCTTCAGCGCCACGTAGGACCTCTCCTCAAGAAGCGCGAAGGCCACGCGGTCCTCGGCCAGGAACTTCGCCTTGGCGTCAAGATCGGCCTTCTCCGCCTCCACCTTCCGCTCCAGCTCCTCTAGCCAGCTGCGTTCTGCAGCCTACGTCCTCGCCAACTCTCCCAGCTCGGCGTCGCGGTCCTTGATGGCGTCCTCCCGGGCCTTCATCTTCTCCTCCTCCGCCTCGCGGCCATGAACTTCTTCCGCACGCTTGTCACGCAGGGCCTTCAGCTCAGCCTCCAGCCCCCGACAGCGATCCTGGGCGGCTTTGGCATCCTTCAGCGCCGCTTCACGAGCAGCTGCGGCTTGGGCGGTGCATGTTTCTCCTTCTCTGAGGTCGCCGCGGCCTGGCTCAGCATCGCTCGAACAGACACGTCAGAATGAAGCCATCCAGAGACCAGCTCTAGGCGCCCGACTACCAGGTGGGAGTCGGCGCCTTGGAGATCTTCTCGCAGCTGGGCCATCTCCAAAAGGGTGCGCTCCAAGACATCAGGGGAGGCAGAAGGACCCGGAATTAGCGGTGCAGCTGGAGGAGGAGGAGAAGGTATCGTCACCACAATCTGGGAGACTGGGGGCTCCTGAGCCTTGGAGACCTCAGCAGCCGAGCCGGACACCGGTGCCTCCGGAGCGAGCGGGGCCACGGAGGCTGACTCCTCCCAAGGATTCTTCCCCAGGCCTCATGAGGACGACCGAGCCAGAGAGACATGAGCGCCAATGCTGCCCTTCTCCACGGAGGGAGACGCAGCCAGGGCAGATGGATTGGTCCCGAGCAGCACCACTGCCTCGTCCTTCCTCTTCTTCGCCGCAGGTGTCGGCCTGATCGCACAACGGAGAAGCGTCAAGGTCAAGCAGCAGAAGCAAGAATGAAACAAGGCAAGAACACTCAGTGGTCCACCGCGGTGTAGTCCATCCTCCGCTTGCTGAGCTTGAAGCCTGAGAGCCTCGAAGCCTGAGGCACGGGCGCACGGGCTCCAGGAGCAGAAGAAGGGATAGTGGAGGGGCCGGAAGCAGCCCCGGGCGGCGTCAGGGCAGGAGCAGCATCTCGGGATATCAATGCCGATCTGCCCTTCATCAGGATCACGGGTGGCTCCCCCCTCTGGAGGTCATCGGTCGCGCCGTCGTCATCAAGCATGGCGCGGAGGAGGTCAGCCTTGATCAAGGGGGAGGTCTCCCCCATCCCCTCAGGGGCCGCCTCCGGGTTGCGCTCCTCGTCTTCCTCCTCTTCCTCCTCCTTGCGAGAGTCGTCGGAAGACACGACCACCGGAACCGCCACCACCGGGGCCCCAGGAGGCACTGACGGCACCAGCCCGCGCCCATCAAAGGTGGGCATGGCGGCCGCAGCCTGCGCCCCGTCCTTGCGAAGTAACAAGGGAATGAAGGTGCCCGGCGGGTATTCCTGGTCGTCCCCAACCAGGAGGCGGAGAACCGCGGCCAGCTCTTCGTCAGGCAGGGCTTCCAGGCTCAAGCAAAGCTTGTCTTCTTCACTCTCAAGCCTCTATAAGGGGCGCGTACGTGCCTGAAGTGGGGGCACGCACAGCGTCAGGAATTCCCTCAGGAGCATGGCCCCTGTCACCTTCGCCGCCTTCGCGTTGCCCAGCTTCAGGTCGGTGTTCATCTTCTCCAACACCGGCGTCGCCCGGTCATCCGTGAGCTTCGCACGAGACCACCCCGCGTCAGATTGGGGCATCTCCGTCGGCAGCACCAAGCGTGGGTGGACGTACTTGGCGTCCATCATGACCCACTTGCTCCTAAAGCCGTCGGCCTTCTTCCCAGCCTTCGAGATCGAGTTGGCCTTGCCGGCCGCGATGAAGTTGGCACACCCGAAGGTACGACCATCGTTGATGCGAAGGAAGAAGAAGTGGCGCAGCAGAGCCACGGACGGCATCACGCCGACATACGTCTCGTAGTAGAAGGCGAAGATCGACAAAAGGAGAACAGAGTTGGAGTGAAGATGCAGCGCTGTAGCCCGTAATGGCCAAGGACCTCATAGAAGAAGTCGGAGAAGGGAGGAACCAGCCCCACGACGACGCTGCTCATCAAGAAGGAGAAGAAGGTGCTCCCCACTGGCTCCGACACAGCAGAGCCAGCCCGGAGCTCGGTCTTCCCCCTCTCGTTGCTCTCCCCTGCCGTCAGTAGGCGCGTGACGGCGAGGTTCTTCTCTGAGATAATGGGCGCGTCTAGAGCCGGCTCGTACCAGGAGGGCGACGAAGAAGCCTTGACCTTCTGGGGCGCCATTGGTCGCTGATTCGGAAAGAGATGGGAGCAGATCTGGAGATTTCGGAAGCGAGGAGCAAGAAAGGGGATCTGGAGCAAGGCGGAAGAAAGCAATGAAGGCAAGCATAGCCCTGCCAGCCTTTTGCAAGACGGGCAATTGCCGCGGGAGCGTGGGGAAGCGGAGACGCCCACGTCCAATCAATCACCACGCATCGACCAATGCCGCAGGTTGTTGGGGCCCGCGGCGCTCCGTACGTGCCCTTTGGCTTCGCCTCGAAGCCAAGTCCAAGCGCACCTTGGGCCCGGGGGCTACTGTCGGCATTCTGGGAACGGGGGTCCCCAGACTTGCCTGCCTGCGGCCCATGGCGTGGCTCTCCCAACGGCCCAGTATGGCCCGTATTCACCAGTAAACACTCAAGACCCTCGTGAGGGGCCAAGCCTCGCGAGGCGGACGACACAAGACCTCCTCGGGAGCGGCCTCATCAGGTTAGCTCGCGAGGGGCGGAGAGATCAAGGCAAGGCGAACCTCGCGAGGTTCCAATGACGCAAGCCATGAAGACCGCAACCAAGCGGGCGCCAGGAAGGCGCCCACACGCATAGTGTCCTCGTTTCCTCTTTGGTGCTAAAGGGGCAAGCGCAGGCGAGGAGTCCCGAGGCATCAGGCAAAGGTTTCCATATCGGTGCAACGAGACCAAGACCAGCAGGACGGAGGTCACCATGGAGCCCAAGACGGCGTCACCACTAGAGCCTTTGGCAGGCGAAAACTACTTTTGTCAGGATAACATGTAGTAGTTGTCCCCTTTCAAATTGGCCGTTGTGGCATCCCTTCCCGCTCAATATTTGGGAGGAGGACCAGGGCCTCTATAAATAGGACTAGCCACCACCGTAGGAGGGGGCTGAGCTCGAGTAACCCTCACCCACACAAGTCCATCGAGCACAAGAACACCTCACCTCAGGAGGCTATTCTTCCCCTTGTACTGTTCATCCTCATCCCAAGAGGCAATCCACCACCACCACACTGGAGTAGGGTATTACACCACAACGGTGGCCCGAACTAGTATAAATCTTGTGTCCTCGTGTTCTTTGGGTTCGGCGAGCTAGTCCGTGAGGTCGTGGAGTGTGAGAGCTTGGGAGGGGAAAGATCTTCGTGCGCACCCCAGTGTTCGAACCTCAAGGGTTTTGCCGGAACCCGAAATCCGACATTTCCGGCCCATTTTTGACCCGGATTTGTGGCGACACGGACACGCGACGGACGCGCGCATGCTCGCCTTCTCCTCTCCCAGGGCCTGCTGGTCGGTGGCACATTGGCCTCCCCTTAGCCAACAGCAACCCTCGCCCGCCTTCTTCGTCGCCGATGCCGCCGCCCATTTTTGCCGGCGACTCTACCAGCTGCCGCCGCCTCCACACCCGCCCAACAACACCGCCCACTCCCCCGTCACCCGCCACCGCCGTCTTACCGCTGGGGAGCAAACTGCTTCCCACCGCCGCTCCTCCCACCGCACAGCCGCCCGCGACCAAGAAGCCGCCTCGCCGCCCCGGCCAGATCCGACCGGCATGCAGTCGGATGCCGGCCCACTTGTCAGACGCCGACAGGGCAGCTAGCTGGTCCATGCGCGCCACGACTCCCCTCGCCGGCCGTCTCCTTCTTTGACGCTCGCAAGCTGTTTGACATATTGCCAAGGTACGAAATGGACTCCGCTGACGAGTTCTTTTTCCACAATTTCCTTTGCGACTCCGACGATTCGTCGTCCGATGACGAGGAGGAGATATGGGCTGCCGTGTTGGTCCATCACCACCTCAACAACCAGTGGCCATCGTTCTGTGGCTCCATTTCGGGCCACCTTCCGGCGTTGACTCGCAAACGAGAGAGCGGGCATTTCCTTCCGTGGAAGGACTACTTTGATACAACAAACCCGTTGTTCAAACATCGAAAATTCCGCCGCCGTTTCCGTATGAGTAGGCATCTTTTCAACCGTATTAGAGAGGGGGTGGTCGGCTATGATGACTATTTCGAGTGCAAAGAGGATGCCATCAGCAAGACCGGTTTCTCCACTTATCAGAAATGCACTGCCGCCATCTGAATGCTTGCATACGGAGTGCCCGGTGATCTCATTGACGAATACGCCCGTATGAGTGAGTCTACATGCCTAGAGTCATTGTATAAGTTCTGCAAGGCTGTTATTGTTGTGTTTGGCCCTGAGTACTTGAGAGAGCCGACAGCTGAAGATACAACCCGTTTGTTGGCGATGAATGCCAGAAGGGGCATCCCAGGGATGCTTGGCAGCATAGACTGCATGCACTGGGAGTGAAAGAACAGTCCTTCTGCTTGGCAAGGGCAGTATAAGGGACATGTCAGGGCTTGCATTGTCATACTAGAGGCCGTGGTATCTCAAGATCTCTGGATCTGGCACTCTTTCTTTGGCATATGCCTGGATCACACAATGATATCAACGTGCTTCAGCGCTCGCCGGTGTTTGCTAGGCTTGCCGAAGGCAACAGCCCACCGATGAACTTTACTGTCAACGGCCACAACTACGACAAAGGATACTACTTGGGTGACGGTATCTATCCTCAGTGGACCACTATTGTCAAGACAATACCCAACCCTGTCAGAGAGAAGAGGAAAAGATTTGCCCAAGAGCAGGAGAGTGCTAGGAAGGATGTCGAACGTGCCTTTGGTGTTTTGCAATCTCGATGGGGCATCGTTCGGTATCCAGCTAATACCTGGAGCACGCAGAAACTATGGGAGGTGATGGCTGCTTGTGTGATCATGCACAATATGATCGTAGAAGACGAGCGTCCGAAACGTCTGTACGATCAAGGATTTCAGTTTCAGGGTGAGAATGTTGTGACTGAGCATGGAGTAGCGGCAACGTTTGAACAGTTCACCCAATTTCATCAAGACATGCGTGATTGGAAAACTCATGTGCAACTGCAAAATAATTTGGTTGAGCATATGTAGGCTCATGTTGGCAACCAATAGATGTATCTTCTTTTATTCATTTGCAAAACTACGTGAAACATTTTTATTTGTATTTGGCTTGTAAAACTATACTATTTTTATTCGGTTTATTTGACAATATGTTTGAATGCAAATCATCAATGTAAAATTGGGCGGCCAGCCGGCACATCGATACATATGGGTGGGCGTGTTGGGCGCGCTGCCGACCCATATTAAAAACAGGGCGGGACGCCTGACGGGCGACCGACCAAAACGTACAAAAATCGGACGAAATCACCGTCCGTTTGGATCGCCCCATTAAAATTGCTCTAATGGGCCAATCTCTAAAGAAGATAAGAAGGCGAGGTTCCGGGAGCTGGACCAAAAATACAAGCAGGTAAAGCATCGACCAGCCCACTGCTGCCTAACGAAGTCGTGAGAACATCATTCATTCCCTGACTGGCTCGTGAGAACTGAGTTGGCTTGCAATGCAGATGCTGTACGACGCCGTGGAGCTGGAAGAGAGCCAGAAGAGCCGGTACGCCATCTACAGGAGGCCTGCGCGGTCTACCAGCTGGTGTGACGACGAAGAAAGGCGTGTGGAAAGGTGCGGCTTTGCGCGGAGAGTCGCCGGCCACGCGCTGCGCGAGTTCTACGTGCCCTATTTCTCGCCTCACGCGAGGCGACCATCCAACTCGCTGAAGGGAGCGAGCCAGATGGGCCGGCCCATGCGAGCGCGAGGCTGCAACCTGTTTTCTCTGAGTTTTTTTCGTTTTCTATTTGGCCTTTTGCGTCTATACTTTTGTTGAAAATTTAAAATATTCTCTATATAAATATATATTATACAAAAAACAGTCGATAAAAACTTTTAGAAATGTTGAACAAGTATTTCAGAAAATGTTAATCAAGCATTCGGAAAATGCTGAATAAGTGTTTAAAAAATCTTGAACAAGTATTTGAAAAAAAATGTTGATCATGTATTTGCAAAAATGTTGAACAAAAATTTGAAGATTATTGAACACATGTTTGAAAAATGCTAATCAATCATTCAGAAAATGTTGAATAAGTATTTAAAAAATATTGAACAAGTATTTGAAAAAATATTGAACATGTATCTGCAGAAATGTTGAGCCAGTATTTGACAAATGTTGAATAAGTATTAAAAAATGTTGAACGAGTATTTAAGAAATGTTGAACAACTATTGTGGAATGTTGAATAAAAATCAAAAATGTCGAATAAGTATTAAAATGTTGAACAAGTATTTGAAAATGTTGAATAAGTATTAATAAATGTCGAACAACAATTTGAAAAATGTTGAACGATTATTTGAAAATGTTGAATAAGTATTAAATGCGAATAAATATTAAAAATGTTGAACAAGTATTGAACGACTATTTAAAAATGTTAAACATATATTTGAAAAATGTTGAATAAATGTTAAAATGTTGGACAAGTATTTTAAAAATGTTGATATGTGTTCAGACAATGTTAAACGTGTATACAAACAATGTTGACCAGTTATTAAAAAATTGATATATACGAGAATATAGAGTGAAACAAAAAACAAACATAAAAAACTAAAGAAAAAAATGAAGAAGGAATGTTAGACGTGTATTTGAGAAATATTATTGTCATATACAAAAAATGTAGAATAATGACTAAAAGAACAAACAAAAACGAGAAAAGAAACAAAAGCAAAAATGAAAAAAAGCAAAACAATAAAAACGGAGAAGGAAAAAGAAAAGAACAAAAGAAACAAAAAACAAAAAGAAATAAAGAAAGCCGGCTTAAACATTATGTGGGGCGCGTCGCTATTACCAACCGCGCACGGAGCCTAGCGGAGTGGTTAGGCGCGTGTGGTTTCTCTCACGATACCAGTGATCGATTCCCATATCTCGCATTTCTTCTACTCCCTCCGTTTCAAAATAGATGATCCAACTTTGTACTAACTTAGGAGTAGTATTTTCCGCATTGGGTGCTCCTGTGAATGGGCCGGCCCAATAGAACGTGAGGAAGGAGAAACCTTCAGCGAGAGCATTGTGCGCCTGTGAATGAGCCGGCCCAATACAACGTGAGGAAAGAGAATGGGCCGGCCCTATAGAACGTGAGGAAGGAGAAACCTTCAGCGAGAGCATTGTGCGCCTGTGAATGAGCCGGCCCAGTACAACGTGAGGAAAGAGAATGGGCCCGACCAATAGAATGTGAGGAAGGAGAAACCTTCAGCGAGAGCATTGTGTGCCTGTGAATGAGCCGGCCCAGTACAACGTGAGGAAAGAGAATGGGCCCGACCAATAGAATGTGAGGAAGGAGAAACCTTCAGCGAGAGCATTGTGCGCCTGTGAATGAGCCGGCCCATTACAACGCGAGGAAGGAGAAACCTTCAGCGAGAGCTGGCCGCTGTATCGCTTAGTGTGATAAATAGTAGGGACCTCCGGAGCTGGTATTGGGCCAGGATTCAAACTCGCGACCCAGCACTTGTAGAGACAGTACCTAACCACCGGAGCTGATCACTGCTACTATCAAACATTCAACGTGAAATCTTTTACTACTAAAGATACTGACATATCAAAATATTTTCCATTTTTTCCAACATTTATATAAAAGTCTGAATACTTTTAAAAGAAATTCTGAAAAAAAATTCAAAATACACGAACAAATATTGAAAAAATTGCCCAGTTTTTGGATTTGTAACCAAATTTTAAAACAGAAAGAATGTGTGAATTTGTGAACAAATTTTGAAAAGCGGGAACCTTTTTCCAATTCCAATTATTTTGACAAGCACGAACAATTTTTGAATTTGCAAAAAATTTAAAATAGGAACCATTTAGGATTTATGAACAAATGTCCGAAAAATAAACAATTTTAAAACAAGAACATTTTGGACAAAAGGAATTTTTTTTGCATCTGTGAAAAAATTCTGAAACTCTGAACAAAATTTAGAAAAACGAACATTATGATCACTAATGGAATTTGTGAACAAAAATTAAAAACCAGACATTTTTTGAAGTTATGAACATATTTTGCAAGGCGAACATTTTTGAAAATTAAGAACGTTTATTGAAATAGAAACATTTTTTGAAAGGTGAACATTTTTGCAAATGTACGAACATGCTGTAAAAATCACTAAGTTTTTTGGAACTTCTAAACAAAATAAAAAAACAGGAACAATTTTTAACTTCAGATTTTTTTTTTGGAAATTTAGAACAAATTTGGAAATTCTGAAAAATAAAAAATAGACAGAAAAATATGAGTAGATAAAGAATTACAAAAGAAATAGAGAAAATAAAAATAATACACAAAATGAAATGGGTGAACAAAATTTGAAATCAAGAACATATTTTAAAAATTTCTGGAAAAAAAATTAAAAGAACATATTTTAAACTTCTGAAAAATATTTTGAAAGTGTGAACATTTTTAAAAAATTTGGGAACAAATTTTGAAACAGGAGCATCTCGTGAAGTTTTGAACAATTTATGAGCAACACTTTAAAAAAAAGAAAATAAACTTGAAAACAGGAAAAAGAAAAACGAAAAAATGAAAAAAAAAAAAAGAGACAGAAAAAGAAAAAAAACAGGAAAACAAAAAAGAAAGAAACTGATTCAAGAACCTCCTAGAAGGTTCCCAAAACGAGAGAAAACCGGTTGGGAACCAACTAGAAAGTTCCCAAAACCGGAAGGCTGACAATTTTAACGGGCTGGCCCATCCCGAACAGTTGTCGGTTTCCCCCCTGTGCGTCGCTGCGGCAGTTTGCCGCAAAGAGCGGCAAATAGGGAAAACAGAAATAGCAATCGCGGTTCTACGTGATCAAGCGTCGCGGCGACAAGGGATGCTTTTGGTTGCCAGCATAAGGCCCGACCAGGCCCGATTCGGCAGTTTCTTCGGAACCAGGCCCGAGCGATGTATACCGAGCTCATATGGGTGGTCCCTTTGCTTGGAGAGCTCCTATTTGGTGAGGACGGGCGGCAAATGGTCGGGCCTTCGCCGAAGGAAGAGCGCATGGGCCGGCCAATTAGGAGGAAACAAGCTCACAAGTAAAAAAAAGAAACAAAAATTCATGTGCCCGCAAAAGTTCGAACTTCCGGCCTCCCTTTCTGGAGGTAGCGTTGCTACCGACAGAACCGGTGAGCTATTATGTTAATTTGAGGTGCGAAAGTTTAAGTACCATACTCTGTTGAATCTTTTTTTAATGTACACATAAAATATTTTGTAATATCCGTTGAAAATTTTGCGATATCCGTTGAACATTTTCTTAAAATAAGCTGAATATTTTAAATAATACACGATGAACTTATTTTAATATAGAATGAACATATTTGAAAACAAATATGAATATACGTGCTGAACAATTTTCGGACACGAACTGAACATTTGTGAAAATACCTTGAACAATTTACGAATACACATTGAACATTATGTAATATACACTGAACACAATTAAGAAACATATTGAACGTTTGTATGTTCATTGAAAAACCAAAACCAAAATAGAACAATTCCAAAATATATATACTGAACATTTTTATATCCATTGAACATTTTAAATAATACAAGATGAACATTTTTGAAACAATATGAATATGTGTGTTGTACAATTTTTGAATAAGCATTGAACATTTAGTAAAAAACGTTGAGCAATTTCATAATATAGGATGAACATTTTTGTAATACACGATGACATTTTTATATGCAAAGGTGAACAATTTTCATAATATACAATGACCATTTTTCTTGATACAATGAAATTTCTTGTAATGCATGGTGAACATTTTATATAATACGCAAATAAAAAGAAGAAAACAGAAAAATAAAAATAATGTAAAAGAAAATGAAACGAAAAAGGAACCAAAACAGAAAGAAAAAAAACCCGGACAAAACAACGGAAAACCGGACAAAACAGTGAAAAACTGAAAGCAAAAAACCGCAGAAGAAAATGAAAAAAAGACCTGCAGAAGCAGCGAAGGAAACAACAGCGATGGAAAACAGGAAATCGTACGTGGGCTGGCCCAAGTGGGGAGTCGCTTCAGGGAAGGTGCAGCTCCTGAACGCTCATGCGCGTCATATAGGATCCACCCCTTGCATGAGGGGAGTCTTGAGGGATGAGAGATGTGTACCTGCTTCTTCTTCTTCTACCTTCACTAAGTTCCTTCTTAATCTTCATTCTTCGTTCTCCTCTCTAATCTACACAACGGCGATTCGATTCGAAATAAGCTCCACGTAAAAAAAATGCGCATTGATGTTACCGTTCCATTTTTGCGACCAGTTCGTAGTTTCGTCGATTGTAAATGCTCAATTTTATAGTCACATTTGGAGCTCTTCGTCAAATTCGTCACGTACATTCGACCATTTGAAATTTCCACACGATATTCGTGTGGCAAGTTTTCTGCTTCGACGATCCTAGTGCATCGACGCCGCAATTACGCGCACACTATATTTCTTCTGCTCTGTCCTCTGTCTCACAGCCCTCATGTTCGTCCCTTTCGATGTCGCCGTCGTTCCTCTTGACCTCCTTGCCTGCATCCTACTACACCGGAGTTGTCACCGGTGTCGGTCATCTTGGCTTCCTCTCTCTTGTCCTACTGCACTGACGTTGTCATGGCGCGAGCACTACATTTCTCTTCCTTTGTACACTATCTTCGTGTGGTCTTTTTCTGCAGCGACAAGGCTAGCAGCTAGTTCGCCGCACCGCTGACAGGGTCGCTCGCGCACGGAGTTGTTGCTCGTGCATGACTCCGTGCTCATCGTGTCGGACGCGGAGCCACGACCATCGTCCACCGCAGTCGCCATGTCCAGCACGCACTGTATTTCTCCTTCCTGTTCCTCTGCCCTTAGCACTCCTCCGCACGAACTTCCTCTGTGCCGGTGACGCTAGCAACTAGTTCGCCGCGGCGCCGACAAGAACACTCACCTGAGACTTCATGCTCATCGTGTCGGACGTGGCGCCGCAGTCACCGTCCATTGCAGTTGCGAGGCACAGTATATGTTAAGTGCAAGTGTTAGCTCTTAATCATATTCGGCGTATACAACCAAACACTGTGTAGTTGCGTGAACCGAGCCAACGCAGACAACCAAACGCTATGTCAAAATTACACCCCTAATGCGAGAGGACTTGATGTAGACAACCAAACAATAAGCTTGCATTTCGTCAACCAGCTTCCATTGAGTCAGGCTAAACTAAGCCAGGCCCGGCTGCTACAGCTGCCAAACACGCTAGGGGTGGGCATAAAAACCGACGAACCGAAGACCGAACCGATGCCGAAACCGAAAGAACCGAAATTACGGTTTTTAATGCAAGTACAAGAAAATTCGGTTAGTATCTCTGCTAACGAACTCAATTCCTTCGGTTCGGTATAAGCATGTTAATCGAACAGAAAAACCGAATATAGGCATGGATACATGAATGTACATCCAACAACCAGCTGCTCCCGCGCTAGGTAGCCTCGAGCGCATGCGTTCACGAGTCACGACAAAAAGAAAATGGGCCAAGGCGCCGAGCCGACGAGCGACAACCTGCATGCAAGGCCCAAGCTGCCAAGCTGTTGTGGCTTCCATTTCCTATGCGTACGAGGCGCTGGTGGCAGGTGGTTTGTCCCACCTCGGCCAGCCACGCACAATGAGGTAAATAGCTATATAGAGCGGGGGTGGAAACTGGAAAGAAAGATAGACACACAATAGATTTGTGGCCACATTTGGTAAATACGGTATACACCGATTACCAAACCGAAATGCTCCGTTAACCGAATTTTTGGTTTCCCATTATTGACACCAGATTTTGGCACGGTCAATAACTTATTTAAGATGGCCTCAAATGGAGAACTGATCTTCATGAAAGAGTTCGGTATTGTCGATATGAACATCTTTGAAGTTTGGGTCATCGCAGTCCGATTTCATCTCGAAGGCCGAAACTATGCTCAAAGTACTAAGATCTTATATTCAGAGTATATTTTGGCTGATTAAGCCCCCAAGACGACCTCAAATGGAAAAATTATCTACACGGATTGTCTTCGTCTCGTTGAAACGATCGATTTTGATATAAAAATCGTTCCAATCCGAGTTCGTATGCAAAAGTTAGAGCCATCGGAATACAGTCCTGTCAGGAGGCAAAAACTGGCGCGTCCCACAAGACACCCTGTCTGATGGGTAGCGCGAGGGATAGCCTGTTTTGCGCGACCGATTTGACCCTCAAGATGACCTCTAATCAAAAAACGTTCAACATAAAAGTTATTCGTCTCGTCGAAACAGTCAAGATTGCTTTTGGGCTCGTTTCCATCCGAGATCGTTTACCACCACAAAAAATACCCGCAAGGTGCAGCCAGTTTAAACCGAACAGTTTTGGAAAGTTCGGACAAAACCAATCCGAATTTGACTAGGGTTTTGGACGTGAATCCAAGCCTTTTCCTTGCACGGGAAGTCCAGCCGCCTCTTATATAACTAAGGGGTGACGGCCGATTGAACAACACACAATCGATCAATCAATCTACTACTTTTCCGTGTTCATCTACTTTTATCTCTGCCCTTGTATCTTTCTTCTCGTTCTTCGTCGTTCTTCAAGATTGGAGGCTGCGAATCCACGAGGCTCTAGGGGCGGTAAGACCGACCTCGAGCAGCCAATCGTCGCCGCGAGCCCTGACGGGGTCCCTCCCGGGCGAGCGGGGCGTCTGGTCCCAAAAGCGCCGGCTTGCTGTCTTGCGTATCGCGCTGGAAGTCGGCCTCCCGCGGTGTGAGTTGCGGAGCATCTCCCTAGGCTCCGCGGGTACACATCGACGTGTTCGTGTGACGCGTTCCAGCGTCAACACACTTTTTGGCGACTCCGCTGGGGACGAAGCTTTGAAAGGTCTCCAGCCCGTTCTTGCTACGAAGAGATCATCATCAAGTTGCTGCAATCTACAAAGGTAATATGAATACCCAATTCCCCTTTGTAGATACAAAAAATCCATATGTTGTTGCTGGATCACCTATTGGGCATAATGTATCGGCTAGCCCTAGTTTTATCAATCATGCATCTAATTATGTGCAAGGGCTGATGCAAAACAATCTTCATGTTTCAAATTCTTATAAATTTAGCAACATGCAACATATGTATCCCAACTCCCATGCATCGGCAACCCCACAAATTCATATGCCGATGAGCAACATGATGAGTTCGATTAATCAATTTGAAACACCCCAAGTTAGAATTTCCAATGCCATACAAGAAAGTGTTTCACCCTTTTATTCATCGGCAGCTAATGTGCAATATAGTAATCCAACCATGCCGATGAATGAGAGAATTGGCCATGCTACTAATGGCTATTTGGCCAGTTACTCTCAACCGTCATATGCTACACCTCATGTTAGTAATTCTTCGGCACCATACACAACTGTAGATGCTTATAATTCGGCTTCACACCTTCCTGGTTATAGCCGAATGAATGTAAATTTTACAGGAGCGGTTGTGCCCAACATTTTAGAAGATGAGGTAGTGGTGGCTGCATTGAAGAGTTTAGCCCAAAATAAGAGAATTAGTGCTCTTTGCCTTGAACAACATGAAAACGGGCTATTTCTTGATTATGCCGCAATAAAATCTAGAGTTTTGCAAGAAGATGAATCTTTGCCAATTGATAAAACTGGCGAGCAAAAGTATGGTCTTACAACACTGCATATGCCTTTACCTAGTACTACATCATATTATACACCCCCTACACAATTACAAAATTTCAGCAACACCCGTGTGTCATTGCTAAAAGAATCTAAAAGCATTGGGGGGCAATCATATCCGGAGTGGGCTGAAATTAAGAAAAAGCTTAAAGCTAATTTTGCCGCTCGCCGTCAGAAACAAATAGAAAAAGAATTGGCTCAGATAAAAGAAGCATTGCCAATTGGTACTATCAATGAAAAGAAGGATGATTCGGAACATGAAAGTGCTTCGGTTGAAAAAGCCGAATCAAGTAGTATATATTCTGAATCCATCAAATCCAACGAGGCAAGCATTATTGAGAAAGGGCATGGCAAGCATAGGAAAACAATGGTGCTTGATTTTTTTGAAGTTAATGGAACCTACTTCCTGCCCTATGAGTTCCGTGCCGTAGAAATTGACAAGCTTCAAGGACAAGAACAAGTAGCCGAACAAAGTTCGGCCGACAAAAATCTTCAAAGCAATGATGCACGGATTCAAGAAAAAGATCATGACAAGGTGTTGGGGAGCCATCCAAAGACGGAGCAAGATGTTCTTCAAATGGCACCACTATCATACTCTCCCAACATATTTGAAGAGGTATGCATAGCGAGTAATTTACCTATTTTCAGATTTGGTCGCAACTTCATTATTGATGCATTTATAAGAAATATTCTCATAAGTAATTTTGAAAGACCAATGAGGAAGGGTAATTTACTTGTTAGCAGTAAAATTGTTATGGAACATATCGATCAACCCATTGCGCCATTTATAAAGACCGATAATGACTTATTGTTACAGCCAAAGCTTTCCGTGTTTCTTTGTCTAAAGTTCATATCTAGTTGGGTAGCTTTGCTTATTTTGTACTTGGCTTGCACTTGGTCTCAACTGAGACATGTATGTTCTAAATATCTTCGTTTCAGAAATTTAAAGCCAAGGTTAAATTCTTTGGGAAAACCAATGCTAGTATAGTTTCTTATTTAAGGACATCGGAAATGAATGCGAAAGAGAATTCATAGCCGAATGGGAAGATGCCAAATCTGAACCATTCGTTTGCTTAACTCCAAAGCCGTTCTCACAAAAAGATCGGCGAGAAAACAAAAGGTATACCTTCGATTCAAGCATGTGTGATCAAATATTTGATTTGTTGCTAAAAAATAATTACATAAGAATTCTTGATCACCATGTCAAGCCATCAATCCAAGGACGAATGTATTGTAAGTTGCATGATTCGTTCAAGCATAGTTTTGAGGATTGCAATATGTTTCGTCAAATAGTTAAATCGGCCATTGATAAAGGACGATTGAAATTTGTTGAGACACCAAAAGATGACCAGTCTATTCCGATTAGTCCCGATGGCAGAAAGTTTTTGCATCGGCTGCTTCAAGCCGATCCATTGAAAGAGAAGGTAAAAACTGCAGGTGATGAAATTAAGCTTTCAAATAATGAAGTTGTTGAAGAGCATAATGAACATAATCTTGAGGGCGAGAATTCCATCGAAGCTACAATCGAGATGCCAAGGACTGGGGGGCAGCAAGCAAATCCAATGATCGATGAAAGCAAACAAAAAGAAAACAAAGGCCAAAATAAGCGCAAGTGTAAGAGATCAAAGATCACCTTCGCTGAACTATTGGATAAATATCAAAAGAAGAGTGAAGAGAAGAATACTTATCGGCCGAATCATGTAAAGAAACCAAGATCACCCCCAAGGCGCAAATATAAGGATCGGTATTGGCAAAGTGAGAATTTGTATGCAACATATTCATATCCTTATTTTGGGCCGCCAATGCCAATGCCGTGGATGCCTCCCTATGCTCATGTAGATCCATATCTATCATGGGATAGGTATGATACAAGGGCACATTGTCCATCTTATTTTAGACCATCTCACCAATATTATGCAGCTCCGAGAAAAACAACATTTGAACAATCACATGTTAAAGACCGTTTCAATCATAAGGAATCGATCCGGAGCTCAAGGAAGAAGAAAGAGGTAGTCAAACAAGTTTACCGCGTTAAAAGAGATGGTCGTAAGAGTGCTACTTCAGATTTGATCTCAAATGAAAAAGAGCCAATGAAAGTATTGACATTGGCTACAAAGGCAAAGAGATGAAGCAATCAATTGATAAAATCAGAGTGCCAAATCTGAAGAAAAGAAGTTGAGGGTGCACAAGGCCAAAAAGAATTGCCATTGGTCAAAATAGAATCACAGCCGAGATGCCCACTCGGCTTATCGTATTGGCAAAAGAAGGAATTACAAAATCTTAGTGCACAAGAGCTGAGAAAGAAGAACATGGAATGGGTTCCCAAGAAGATCAATCAAGACAAAAATGATGTCCATGCTTCTGTTGCAACAAGTAAAATAAAAGTGAAGAAGGAAAATAATGAAAGCAACAAACAATTAAGCCGAAGGTGCGCATCACAACATCAAAATCTTCGGTTAGCACATCATCCATTTTCTTCAACCATGCCGTTGATGCCTTTGCCATGGAATTCATACCTAGGTATGATCAATTACCCTCCATGGATTTATTTTGATCCATGGATGCAACATAATTTTCTATATCATGAGAGGGTATTACCAATTACCATACATTTGGTTAGTTACATTGTTGCTAATACAAAGGGGCCGAAATATTTTATTCCTATTTTATTTGTTTATTTCGGCTATACATACTTTGGTGGGTGAATTTTACATGGACCTCATGTTAACGGTTGATATTTATCTATCGCCCTAAGAATATGTCAAAGCATGGCCGGTGTAGTATCTTAACATCGTCCTTAGTTCAATTGGAGATCAAAACAGACCTCATGCCGCTTAAAATATTTTTGCACAATGATCAAATCCAAATATGCATTGTCATTCGAATCGGAGCTTTGCCTTGCTATAGGTGCTATACATACTGAGGCTTTCGGTGATTCGTTATGAGTAGTGCAACAAATATCTAGGGTTTATCAATGTTTTGACGAATCACTTGTAGTTTATCTTGAGGTATGTCTAGATGCAAAATTTACCTTGGGTTGCTTTAAAATTGTTCATATATCTAGGCATGACAATTCGAAAGAGTTGGCACAACAAGCGTTCGGCTACTATGTTAATCATGGTGTATTGCATTTCTATCAATAGCCGATGCTAGGTCTTGTCAACATAGGTAAGGCTGAATCGAAGCCCACCGCTTCGGCCACTAATAGAAACTTTTATGCAGGCGAAGTAAGGATTGGAGGAAGTTCATTCTTGATTATCTGCAAAATCCTAGCGAAAGGGTGAACAATATGGTTCGGAGGATGGTTTTGATCTATGGAACCTTATCACCGGATTGTTATAGAAGCTGAGAAGTTTTCACCCAAGTTTGCATCAAGAGGTTCAAACAAGCAATGGCCGATATATACTTGTCGTCCTAAGAACATGCAAAATGGCCGATGGAGTGTTGACATCGTCCTTAGAACAAACTATGCGGAAGTTATTTTTCGGCACACAAACTTTGCCGAAAAACAGGGGGGCATGTGTTGACACCAGATTTTGGCACGGTCAATAACTTATTTAAGATGGCCTCAAATGGAGAAGTGATCTTCATAAAAGAGTTCCGTATTGTCGATATGAACATCTTTGAAGTTTGGGTCATCGCAGTCCGATTTCATCTCGAAGGCTGAAACTATGCTCAAAGTACTAAGATCTTATATTCAGAGTACAGTTTGGCTGATTAAGCCCCCAAGATGACCTCAAATGGAAAAATTATCTACACGGATTGCCTTCGTCTCGTTGAAACGAACGATTTTGATATAAAAATCGTTCCAATCCGAGTTCGTATGCAAAAGTTAGAGCCATCGGAATACAGCCCTGTCACGAGGCAAAAATTGGCGCGTCCCACAAGACACCCTGTCTGATGGATAGCGCGAGGGATAGCCTGTTTTGTGCGACCGATTTGACCCTCAAGATGACCTCTAATCAAAAACGTTCAACATAAAAGTTGTTCGTCTCGTCGAAACGGTCAAGATTACTTTTGGGCTTGTTTCCATCCAAGATCGTTTACCACCACAAAAAAAACCCGCAAGGTGCAGCCAGTTTAAACCGAACAATTTTGGAAAGTTCGGACAAAACCAATTCGAATTTGACTAGGGTTTTGGACGTGAATCCAAGCCTTTTCCTTGCACGGGAAGTCCAGCCGCCTCTTATATAACTAAGGGGTGACGGCCGATTGAACAACACACAATCGACCAATCAATCTACTACTTTTCCGTGTTCATCTACTTTTATCTCTCCCTTTGTATCTTTCTTCTCGTTCTTCGTCGTTCTTCAAGATTGGAGGCTGCGAATCCACGAGGCTCTAGGGGCGGTAAGACCGACCTCGAGCAGCCAATCGTCGCCGCGAGCCCTGACGGGGTCCCTCCCGGGCGAGCGGGGCGTCTGGTCCCAAAAGCGCCGGCTTGCTATCTTGCGTATCGCGCTGGAAGTCGGCCTCCCGCGATGTGAGTTGCGGAGCATCTCCCTCGGCGCCGCGGGTACACATCGACGTGTTCGTGTGACGCGTTCCAGCGTCAACACCCATTTTGGGGTGTTAATTTCGGTTTTCATCTTTGTTAACCGAATTGACAAAATAACCGAACGGTAGGTGGCAGTTGACATGCAGGTCCTCCGGGATGCCTTCACGAAGGATCGCGTTGCGTGGCATAGCATGCATGCAACCCTATAGCGCTACTAGGCAGAGTATATGCATCAAGTGGATATCAACATAGTAGCAGCAGCAGTGTGGTGTACGTGTACAGACCTGTATACAAGTTGAATTGCCGATGCATGCGTATTTATATGTATATATATACATGTAATTGATGACGTTCTCCTCTATACGGACAACACGTCCTCTGCATGGGTAACTCTTCCGTGAAAATGGAGCCCTCTCTCAACAGCAGTTGGCCGCCCAAAGAAGGCGTCCATGTTGCTCTCTACGATGCGCCCGGATAGGTGCATCAGTGTTATACAAAGAAGCGCCAAAGAAGGCTTATAACTTGAAAAAAAATTACTACTCCCTCCGTCCCAAAATTCTTGTCTTATATTTGTCTAGATACGGATGAAATAGTAAAATACAGGAAATAGTTCTTGGTCGTTTACAGAGTCGGATGTGCAGAAGTTTGTGTCTTCCCTTGGTGCGCATGCGTGACTTGGATCATATTAGTAAAGATTGCGGAACAAATGTTCAAGCTTAGATCCCCTAAAACTGCAACATTTATAATTTGACCTCTTCTATTTCTTCAAAATAACATGAAAACCCTTGCCAGCTGCTTTGGTTCTGCTCCTGCCCCCATCTTTGTGTCATGGAAACGTTAGCAACTGTACAATATACATACAGATGCATTAAGCTGATGCACACTCATTCACATTTCCTTATTTTTCGAGGATGCCTTCGAAGTCCTCGCCACCGCCTTCCATCATCACGTACACTAGCGACTCGGTCGCTGGCCATCGAGCTCATGCACGGCACCGCCGTGGCAACGATGTCCGGCGTGGAGTGTTAGCACCCAGATAGTATATCTCACGATCTATTACACTTGCTCACGAATTCGAGTATATGGTGACGATTACAAGCAGGGATACATGAATGGAAAGGGGATCGGGGAGGAAGAGGAACAGAGAGCCGCCGCCGCCGGGTGCCGTGATCCATTGGATGGGTTGCGCTCCTATGCGTGTGGCCTTAAGTAGCTGGTCAAGCTCACACCCACTCGGGCACTTGGTTCCGCGGGTTGGGCTTCCTTCTCCTGGCGGGCCGGGCCCCGAGCGAGGCCGTGTGCTTGACGAGGGAAAGGCCTGGAGAGGTAGTGGGCCTGACATCCCCTCCTTCTTGAGAGGAGGCTTGACCCCAAGCCTCAGCCGTCGGAAAACGTGCTTGCAGCTCCTTCTTGTCTTCCCAGGTGTCGTCGATCTTGGTTCGATCTGACCATCGTACCAGCACCTGTTCGACCATGGCTCCGTGCTTGCGCTTCCAGCGAGTGTCGAGGATGGCTTGAGGCACAACTGGCACATCAGAGAGAACAGGAAGTACTGGCTTGACTGGCGTACCTGGAAGCACCGCGCGGCGCAGCATGGAAACGTGGAAGACGGGGTGGATTGTGGCTTGCGGAGGTAGCTGCAGTTTGTACGCCACCTCGTTGATCTAGCTGATGATGGGAAAAGGACCATAGTGTTGGGAACGTAATAATTTCAAAAAAATTCCTACGCACACGCAAGATCATGGTGATGTACAACAACGAGAGGGGAGAGTGTGTCCACGTACCCTCATAGACCGAAAGCGGAAGCGTTAGCACAACGCGGTTGATGTAGTCGTACGTCTTCAGGATCCGACCGATCAAGTACCGAACGCACGGCACCTCCGAGTTCTGCACACGTTCAACTCGATGACGTCCCTTAAACTCCGATCCAGCCGAGCTTTGAGGGAGAGTTCCGTCAGCACGACGGCGTGGTGACGATGATGATGTTCTACCGACGCAGGGCTTCGCCTAAGCACCGCTACGATATTACCGAGGTGGACTATGGTGGAGGGGGGCACCGCACACGGCTAAGAGATCCAAGGGATCAATTGTTGTGTCCCAAGGGGTGCCTCCCTCCCCGTATATAAAGGAGTGGAGGGGGAGGGGCTCGGCCACCCTAGGCGCGCTTCCAAGTGGGAGTAGGAGAGGAGAGGGAAGGAGAGAGAAGGGCAAAGGAAAGGGGGGCGCCCCCCTCCTTGTCCAATTCGGACTGGGGGGAAGGGGGCGCGCGGCTGCCCTTGGCCGCCCCTCCTCTTCTCCAATAGGGCCCAATAGGCCTATTAGTCTCCTCGGGGGGTTCCGGTAACCCCCCGGTACTCCGGTATATGCCCGATACTCCCCAAAACTATTCCGTTATCCGAACATAGTCGTCCAATATATCAATCTTTATGTCTCAACCATTTCGAGACTCCTCGTCATGTCCGTGATCACATCTGGGACTCCGAACTACCTTCGGTACATCAAAAACGATAAACTCATATTATAACCATCATCGAACTTTAAGCGTGCGGACCCTACGGGTTCAAGAACTATGTAGACATGACCAAGACACGTTTCTGGTCAATAACCAATAGCGGAACCTGGATGCTCATATTGGCTCCCACATATTCTATGAAGATCTTTATCGGTCAAACCGCATAACAACATATATTGTTCCCTTTGTCATCGGTATGTTACTTGCCCGAGATTCGATCGTCGGTATCTCAATACCTAGTTCAATCTCATTACCGGTAAGTCTCTTTACTCGTTCTGTAATACATCATCCCGCAACTAACTCACTAGTTGCAATGCTTGCAAGGCTTAAGTGATGTGCATTACCGAGTGGGCCCAGAGATACCTCTCCGACAATCGGAGTGACAAATCCTAATCTTGAAATACGCCAACCCAACAAGTACCTTCGGAGACACCTGTAGAGCACCTTTATAATCACCCAGTTACATTATGACGTTTGGTAGCACACAAAGTGTTCCTCCGATAAACGGGAGTTGCATAATCTCATAGTCATAGGAACATGTATAAGTCATGAAGAGAGCAATAGCAACATACTAAACGATCAAGTGCTAAGCTAACGGAATGGGTCAAGTCAATCACATCATTCTCCTAATGATGTGATCCCACTGATCAAATTATAACTCATATCCATGGTTAGGAAACTCAACCATCTTTGATCAATGAGCTAGTCAAGTAGAGGCATACTAGTGACGTTATGTTTGTCTATGTATTCACACATGTATTATGTTTCCGGGTAATACAATTCTAGCATGAATAATAAACATTTATCATGATATAAGGAAATAAATAATAACTTTATTATTGCCTCTAGGGCATATTTCCTTCGTCTCCCACTTGCACTAGAGTCAATAATCTAGATTACACAGTAATGATTCTAACACCCATGGAGCCTTGGTGCTGATCATGTTTTGCTCGTGTAAGAGGCTTAGTGAACGGGTCAGCAACATTCAGATCCGTATGTATCTTGAAAATCTCTATGTCTCCCACCTGGACTTGGTCCCGGATGGAATTGAAGCGTCTCTTGATGTGCTTGGTTCTCTTGTGAAATCTGGATTCCTTTGCCAAGGTAATTGCACTAGTATTGTCACAAAAGATTTTCATTGGACCCGATGCACTAGGTATGACACCTAGATCGGATATGAACTCCTTCATCCAGACTCCTTCATTTGCTGCTTCCGAAGCAGCTATGTACTCCGCTTCACATGTAGATGCCGCTACGACGCATTGTTTAGAACTGCACCAACTGACAGCTCCACCGTTCAATAAAAACACGTATCCGGTTTGCGATTTGGAATCGTCTGGATCAGTGTCAAAGCTTGCATTGACGTAACCATTTACGACGAGCTCTTTGTCACCTCCATAAACGAGAAACATATCCTTAGTCCTTTTCAGGTATTTCAGGATGTTCTTAACCGCTGTCCAGTGATCCACTCCCGAATTACTTTGGTACCTCCCTGCTAAACTAATAACAAGGCACACATCAGGTCTGGTACACAACATTGCATACATGATAGAGCCTATGGCTGAAGCATAGGGAAAATCTTCCATTTTATCTCTATCTTCTGCAGTGGTCGGGCATTGAGTCTGACCCAACTTCACACCTTGTAACACAGGCAAGAACCATTTCTTTGCTTGATCCATTTTGAACTTCTTCAAAACTTTGTCAAGGTATGTGCTTTGTGAAAGTCCAATTAAACGTCTCGATCTATCTCTATAGATCTTGATGCCCAATATATAAGCAGCTTCACCGAGGTCTTTCATTGAAAAACTCTTATTCAAATATCCTTTTATGCTATCCAGAAATTCTATATCATTTCCAATCAACAATATGTCATCCACATATAATATCAAAAATGCTATAGAGCTCCCACTCACTTTCTTGTAAATACAGGCTTCTCCAAAAGTCTGTATAAAACCATATGCTTTGATCACACTATCAAAGCGTTTATTCCAACTCCGAGAGGCTTGCACCAGTCCATAAATGGATCACTGGAGCTTGCACACTTTGTTAGCACCTTTTGGGTTGACAAAACCTTCTGGTTGCATCATATACAACTCTTCTTCCAGAAATCCATTCAGGAATGCAGTTTTGACATCCATTTGCCAAATTTCATAATCATAAAATGCAGCAATTGCTAACATGATTCGGACAGACTTAAGCATCACTATGGGTGAGAAAGTCTCATCATAGTCAACCCCTTGAACTTGTCGAAAACCTTTCGCAACAAGTCGAGCTTTGTAAACAGTAACATTACCATCAACGTCAGTCTTCTTCTTGAAGATCCATTTATTCTCGATGGCTTGCCGATCATCAGGCAAGTCAACCAAAGTCCATACTTTGTTCTCATACATGCATCCCATCTCAGATTTCATGGCCTCAAGCCATTCTGCGGAATCTGGGCTCATCATCACTTCCTCATAGTTCGTAGGTTCGCCATGGTCAAGTAACATGACCTCCAGAATAGGATTACCGTACCACTCTGGTGCGGATCTTACTCTGCTTGACCTACGAGGTTCGGTAGTAACTTGATCTGAAGTTTCATGATCAATATCATTAGCTTCCTCACTAATTGGCGTAGTCGTCACAGGAACCGGTTTCTGTGATGAACTATTTTCCAATAAGGGAGTAGGTACAGTTACCTCATCAAGTTCTACTTTCCTCCCACTCACTTCTTTTGAGAGAAACTCCTTCTCTAGAAAAGATCCATTCTTGGCAACGAATGTCTTGCCTTCGGATCTGTGATAGAAGGTGTACCCAACAGTTTCTTTTGGGTATCCTATGAAGACACATTTCTCTGATTTGGGTTCGAGGTTATCAGGTTGAAGCTTTTTCACATAAGCATCACAACACCAAACTTTAAGAAGTGACAACTTTGGTTTCTTGCCAAACCACAGTTCATAAGGCGTCGTCTCAACGGATTTTGATGGTGCCCTATTTAACGTGAATGCGGCCATCTCTAAAGCATAAACCCAAAACGATAGCGGTAAATCAGTAAGAGACATCATAGATCGGACCATATCTAGTAAAGTACGATTACGACATTCGGACACACTATTACGCTGTGGTGTTCCGGGTGGCATGAGTTGCGAAACTATTCCGCATTGTTTCAAATGTAGACCAAACTCGTAACTCAAATATTCTCCTCTATGATCAGATCGTAGAAACTTTATTTTCTTGTTACGATGATTTTCAACTTCACTTTGAAATTCTTTGAACTTTTCAAATGTTTCAGACTTATGTTTCATTAAGTAGATATACCCATATCTGCTTAAATCATCTGTGAAGGTGAGAAAATAACGATACCCGCCGCGAGCCTGAACATTCATTGGACCACATACATCAGTATGTATGATCTCCAACAAATTAGTTGCTCGCTCCATAGTTCGGGCGAACAACGTTTTAGTCATCTTGCCCATGAGGCATGGTTCGCAAGTACCAAGTGATTCATAATCAAGTGATTCCAAAAGTCCATCGGTATGGAGTTTCTTCATGCGCTTTACACCAATATGACCCAAACGGCACTGCCACAAATAAGTTGCACTATCATTATCAACTCTGCATCTTTTGGCTTCAACATTATGAATATGTGTATCACTACTATTGAGATTCATCAAAAATAGACCACTCTTCAGGGGTGCATGACCATAAAAGATATTACTCATATAAATAGAACAAGCATTATTCTCAGATTTAAATGAATAACCATCTCGCATCAAACAAGATCCAAATATAATGTTCATGCTCAACGCTGGCACCAAATAACAATTATTTAGGTCTAAAACTAATACGGAAGGTAGATGTAGAGGTAGCGTGCCGACGGCGATCACATCGACTTTGGAACCGTTTCCCACGCGCATCATCACCTCGTCCTTAGCCAGTGTCCGCTTAATCCGTAGTCCCTGTTTCAAGTTGCAAATATTAGCAACTGAACCAGTATCAAATACCCAGGTGCTACTGCGAGCTCTGGTAAGGTACACATCAATAACATGTATATCACATATACCTTTGTTCACCTTGCCATCCTTCTTATCCGCCAAATACTTGGGGCAATTCCGCTTCCATTGACCAGTCTGCTTGCAGTAGAAGCACTCAGTCTCAGGCTTAGGTCCAAACTTGGGTTTCTTCTCTTGAGCAACAACTTGTTTGCTGTTCTTCTTGAAGTTCCCCTTCTTCTTCCCTTTACCCTTTTTCTTGAAACTGGTGGTCTTGTTGACCATCAACATTTGATGCTCCTTCTTGATTTCTACCTCCGCAGCTTTTAGCATTGCGAAGAGCTCGGGAATCGTCTTATCCATCCCTTGCATGTTATAGTTCATCACGAAGCTCTTGTAGCTTGGTGGCAGTGATTGAAGAATTCTGTCAATGACGCTATCATCCAGAAGATTAACTCCCAGTTGAATCAAGTGAATGTTATACCCAGACATTCTGAGTATATGCTCACTGACAGAACTATTCTCCTCCATCTTGCAGCTATAGAACTTATTGGAGACTTCATATCTCTCAATCCGGGCATTTGCTTGAAATATTAACTTCAACTCCTGGAACATCTCATATGCTCCATGACGTTCAAAACATCATTGAAGTCCCGGTTCTAAGCCGTAAAGCATGGCACACTGAACTATCGAGTAGTCATCAGCTTTGCTCTGCCAGACGTTCATAACATCTGGTGTTGCTCCTGCAGCAGGTTTGGCACCTAGCGGTGCTTCCAGGACGTAGTTCTTCTGTGCAGCAATGAGGATAATCCTCAAGTTATGGACCCAGTCCGTGTAATTGCTACCATCATCTTTAAACTTTGCTTTCTCAAGGAACACATTAAAATTCAACGGAACAACAGCGTGAGCTATCTATCTACAACAAACATAGACATGCAAAATACTATCAGGTACTAAGATCATGATAAATTTAAGTTCAATTAATCATATTACTTAAGAACTCCCACTTAGATAGACATCCCTCTAATCATCTAAGTGATCACGTGATCCAAATCAACTAAACCATAACCGATCATCACGTGAAATGGAGTAGTTTTCAATGGTGAACATCACTATGTTGATCATATCCACTATATGATTCATGCTCGACCTTTCGGTCTCAGTGTTCCGAGGCCATATCTGCATATGCTAGGCTCGTCAAGTTTAACCTGAGTATTCTGCGTGTGCAAAACTGGCTTGCACCCATTGTAGATGGACGTAGAGCTTATCACACCCGATCATCACGTGGTGTCTGGGCACGACGAGCTTTGGCAACGGTGCATACTCAGGGAGAACACTTTTATCTTGAAATTTAGTGAGAGATCATCTTATAATGCTACCGTCAATCAAAGCAAGATAAGATGCATAAAAGATAAACATCACATGCAATCAATATAAGTGATATGATATGGCCATCATCATCTTGTGCTTGTGATCTCCATCTCCGAAGCACCATCATGATCATCATCGTCACGGGTGCGACACCTTGATCTCCATTGTAGCATCATTGTCGTCTCGCCAACTATTGCTTCTACGACTATCGCTACCGCTTAGTGATAAAGTAAAGCAATTATAGGGCGATTGCATTGCAGTAAAGTGACAACCATATGGCTCCTGCCAGTTGCCAATAACTCGGTTACAAAACATGATCATCTCATACAATAAAATATAACATCACGTCTTGACCATATCACATCACAACATGCCCCGCAAAAACAAGTTAGACGTCCTCTACTTTGTTGTTGCAAGTTTTACGTGGCTGCTACGGGCTGAGCAGGAACCGTTCTAACCTACGCATCAAAACCACAACGATAGTTTGTCAAGTTAGTGATGTTTTAACCTTCTCAAGGACCGGGCATAGCCACATTCGGTTCAACTAAAGTTGGAGAAACTGACACCCGCCAGCCACCTGTGTGCAAAGCATGTCGGTAGAACCATTTTCACGTAAGCGTACGCGTAATGTCGGTCCGGGATGCTTCATCCAACAATACCGCCGAACCAAAGTGTGACATGCTGGTAAGCAGTATGACTTGTATCGCCACAACTCACTTGTGTTCTACTCGTGCATATAACATCAACGCATAAAACCAGGCTCGGATGCCACTGTTGGGGAACGTAGTAATTTCAAAAAAATTTCTACGCACACGCAAGATCATGGTAATGTACATCAACGAGAGGGGAGAGTGTGTCCATGTACCCTCGTAGACCGAAAGCAGAAGCGTTAGCACAACGCGGTTGATGTAGTCGTACGTCTTCATGATCCGACTGATCAAGTACCGAACGCACGGCACCTCCGAGTTCTGCACACGTTCAACTCGATGACGTCCCTCTAACTCTGATCCAGCCGAGCTTTGAGGGAGAGTTCCGTCAACATGACGACATGGTGACGATGATGATGTTCTACCGATGCAGGGCTTCGCCTAAGCACTGCTACGATATTATTGAGGTGGACTATGGTGGAGGGGGGCACCGCACACGGCTAAGAGATACAAGGGATCAATTGTTGTGTCTCCAAGGGGTGCCTCCCTCCCCGTATATAAAGGAGTGGAGGAGGGGGAGGGGGCCGGCCACCATAGGAGCGCCCCATGAGGAGTCCTACTCCCACCGGGAGTAGGACTCTCCCCTTCCAAGTGGGAGTAGGAGAGGAGAGGGAAGGAGAGAGACGGGGAAAGGAAAGGGGGGTGCCGCCCCCTTGTTGTCCAATTCGGACTGGGGGAAGGGGGCGCGCGGCTGCCCTTGGCCGCCCCTCCTCTTCTCCACTAGGGCCCAATATGCCCATTAGTCTCCCCGGGGGGTTCCGGTAACCCCCCGGTACTCCGGTATATGCCAGATACTCCCCAAAACTATTCTGGTGTCCGAACATAGTCATCCAATATATCAATCTTTATGTCTCGACCATTTCGAGACTCCTCCTCATGTCCGTGATCACATCCAGGACTCCGAACTACCTTTGATACATAAAAAACCATAAACTCATAATATAACCGTCATCGAACTTTAAGCATGCGGACCCTACGGGTTCGAGAACTATGTAGACCTGACCGAGAAACGTTTCTGGTCAATAGCCAATAGCGGAACCTAGATGCTCATATTGGCTCCCACATATTCTACGAAGATCTTTATCGGTCAAACCGCATAACAACATATGTTGTTCCCTTTGTCATCGGTATGTTACTTGCCCGAGATTCGATCGTCGGTATCTCAATACCTAGTTCAATCTCGTTACCGGTAAGTCTCTTTACTCGTTCCATAATACATCATCCCACAACTAACTCATTAGTTGCAATGCTTGCAAGGCTTAAGTGATGTGCATTACCAAGTGGGCCCAGAGATACCTCTCTGACAATCGGAGTGACAAATCCTAATCTCGAAATACGCCAACCCAACAAGTACCTTTGGAGACACCTGTAGAGCACCTTTATAATCACCCATTTACGTTGTGATGTTTGGTAGCACACAAAGTGTTCCTCCGGTAAACGGGAGTTGCATAATCTCATAGTCATAGGAACATGTATAAGTCATGAAGAAAGCAATAGCAACATACTAAACGATCAAGTGTTAAGCTAACGGAATGGGTCAAGTCAATCACATCATTCTTCTAATGATGTAATAACACTGATCAAATGATAACTCATATCCATGGTTAGGAAACTCAACCATCTTTGATCAATGAGCTAGTCAAGTAGAGGCATACTAGTGGCGTTATGTTTGTCTATGTATTCACACATGTATTATGTTTCCGGGTAATACAATTCTAGCATGAATACTAAACATTTATCATGATATGAGGAAATAAATAATAACTTTATTATTGCCTCTAGGGCATATTTCCTTTAGTCTCCCACTTGCACTACTCAATAATCTAGATTACACAGTAATGATTCCAACACCCATGGAGCATTGGTGCTGATCATGTTTTGCTGGTGGAAGAGGCTTAGTGAACGGGTCAGCAACATTCAGATCCGTATGTATCTTGCAAATCTCTATGTCTCCCACCTGGACTTGGTCCCGGATGGAATTGAAGCATCTCTTGATGTGCTTGGTTCTCTTGTGAAATCTGGATTCCTTTGCCAAGGAAATTGCACCAGTATTGTCACAAAAGATTTTCATTGGACCCGATGCACTAGGTATGACACCTAGATCGGATATGAACTCCTTCATCCAGACTCCTTCATTTGCTGCTTCCGAAGCAGCTATGTACTCCGCTTCACATGTAGATCCCGCTACGACACATTGTTTAGAACTGCACCAACTGATAGCTCCACCGTTCAATAAAAACACGTATCCGGTTTGTGATTTGGAATCGTCCGGATTAGTGTCAAAGCTTGCATCAACGTAACCATTTACGACGAGCTCTTTGTCACCTCCATAAACGAGAAACATATCCTTAGACCTTTTGAGGTATTTCAGGATGTTCTTGACCGTTGTCCAGTGATCCACTCCTGGATTACTTTGGTACCTCCCTGCTAAACTAATAACAAGGCACACATCAGGTCTGGTACACAACATTGCATACATGATAGAGCCTCAAGGAGTGATCAGGTTTGTAACGGTAGGGTCTCAAATTCATTGGCTGTGCTCCGGGCATGAGTGGGATACGGTGATCGCACGCTCGCCTTGGTGGTAAACCTTTGGGTTCTTCAAAGATGTCCTTGAACTGATCAATTACTGCCTGAATGTTGCCTGGGGTCGGGGTGACGATCTCATCGGACTCATAGACCTGATACAGTTGCACTACCTGTGCCACTTCCCCTTGTCGTTGCAGACACTGCAGCTGCAGGCTGTTGATCTCTGTGCAACTTGTAACTCCATCTATTTGACACTGAAGGTGCACAGTTCCCGTCGGAGTGGTGATCCAGAGTTGCTTGCCGCGCCAATCCACATTCATGGGGCTGTGCTCTTCGAGCCAATCCATGCCCAAAATAGCATCGTAAGCGCCCAACAAGAGAATCTTCATATCAGTGATGAACTCCTGCTCCTGAATAGACCAACATCACTTGGGTATGTGAGACACACAGCAAATCTCACCCCCATCGGCTACCTTGACTCGGCAGGGTCTGGCGAGGGGTGTCACCCCTAACAAAGAAGTTGCTAATTGTGCATCGATGAAGGAGGTTGAACTGCCAGAATCCACCAAGAGCAGGATAGCGCGACCCTGGAGCCACGCTTGGAGTTTGATGGCCTTTGGAGGAGTGCCGCCCGTGAGTTCTTGCCTTGAAACTGCCATCACTATCTCCACAGGAGCATTTTGAAGATCCTCGCTCCCGTCCATGCTGAACAGTTCCAGCAGTTCCTTGACGGTGTGAAGCTGCACGCTAGTGGGGCATGTATGGTCTTGCCCCCAGCGTACGCCGCACTTGAAGCAAAGCCCACGGGCTCGCCGATACTCGCGCAGCGCCTTGATCTTGGAGTCGTCGCCGCGGCTAGTGTCGCCGGTCCGGCGCTTGGGCGCAGTCGGTGTCGTAGGAGGCCGCCCCTGTGGGGGAGGAGGCGGGAGCGGCATGGGTATGCCCGCATGCGCTCGCGTCGCCAGGTCCGCCGCCTGAGCCGTGGTGGGTTGACGGGGTCGCTCCCATGTACCGCCGTCCGCCACCTCCTCCTGCAGCAGTGCTAGCGCGCATGCCATGTCTAGATCAGGCGGCCGCTGCACCAGCACAATCGCCCGTATGTCCGCTCGAAGCCCCTCCACAAAAGGAGTGAGATAATAATAAGGATGGATGGAATCAGAGTAAGCAGATAAATGCCTGATGATTTGCTCAAATTGCTCAATGTAATCTTCCACAGTTGTTGTTTGTGCAAGCGTGTAAAATTGGCGAATGAGAAGCTGATGGCGATCTCTGCCAAAACGGGTGCACATTAAGGAAGAAAAAGATTCCTAGTCGAATTCAGAGAGTTTCTTCTGAATCGACTGCAGCCACACTGAGGCAGTGCCCGAGAAGTTGAGCGTGGCCATGGGAACCCAGAAATTCTCCTGAATCGCGAACATATGGAAGTACTGCTCGCATAACGTCTTCCAAAGGCGTGGGTTCTCGCCAGAGAATTGGGGAAACGCAATCGATGGATGCGTCTGGCTGATCCCTGCGAGCAGCTGACTCGCATGCGCATAAGGAGAGGCAGAGACAGAGAAGTGGACTGACCGTTGGCCGGGATGGACACCGACGCGATCGCCGGTGCCAAACCCCGTGGTAGAACGTCGATGCCGCGGTCAAACGACCCGAGGGCGTCGCCCTCCACGCTCTTGCTAGTGCTGACGTGGTCACGCAGAGGCGCCGGTGGAGCAGGTGGTGGCGCCGCGCGTGCCGCCGCGGGCTGCCCTTCTGTAGTCAGAGCCGGTCGCGTCTGTTGAAGCTCGTCGACCGCAACCGCGAGCTGATCCACGCGCTTCTCCAGATTCGGCCGCCACTGGGCCAGATCGTCGAGCTTGGTGGTGTGGCTGTAGATGTCGGCGTGGATCGCGTCGAGGGAGCCCATGAGCTTGTCGAAGTAATCCTTGAAGGACGGCTCCATGGCAGAGATCCGGTCCTTGATCGACTTCTGCAGCCTGGTTTCGATCAAGTGCGCCAGGACGCGGATCAGAGGCTCTGAATACCAGATGTTAGCACCCAGATAGTATATCTCACGATCTATTACACTTGTTCACGAATTCGAGTATATGGTGGCGATTACAAGCAGGGATACATGAATGGAAGGGGGATCGGAGAGGAAGAGGAACAGAGAGCCGCCGCCGCCGAGTGTCGTGATCCACTGGATGGGTTGCGCTCCTGTGCGTGTGGCCTTAAGTAGCTGGTCAGGCTCACACCCACCCGGGCCCTTGGTTCCGTGGGTTGGGCTTCCTTCTCCTGGCAGGCCGGGCCCCGAGCGAGGCCGTGTGCTTGACGAGGGAAGGACCTGGAGAGGTAGTGGGCCTGACATGGAGGCCCGTGCACATTGTCGAGGAGGCTAGCTAAGCTAGCAGCTAGGCCGTGAAGTCAAACGGTGCAAGCTGCTCCTGCGTCTCTGCGTGTGGGAGCTCCTGCGTCCGCTCGTTTGCTTCTTTTCTCGGTCGCGGTAGCGTGGTAAGGTCAAATTCGCAGACCGTAGTCTGACGTACCTTCCCACCTCTCATTTTGGTGCAACGACAGCAGGGAGGAGGGGAAGGCTGCTGGGCTTTGGACACTAGTGCAGCACTGCTTTATGTACTGCCACTACAGGCCATCGCGTCTTCCTCTCTCTCTAGTACCAGTACTGCCACTGCTTTATGTATCCGAGAGTGGTTTTTTAGCGGTCCGGTTTCTACCGGATAAGCTCACATCACCCGTAAAAAAAAACAAGCTCACATCACATTGATGTTGGTCGAAGATTCGTGCAGTATTTGTCTGATCAACAAAGTGAACTGTGCGTATTTGTTTGGGCAGTACACAACCTCAACCGTTGTGTACTGCTATACATGTCGGAAATAGTAACAATACAACCGCAGGCCCATGTTAGAGCCACGCCTCATCCATATCCCCACTTGCTTGTGTGTCCTGTGAGCCCTGTGACGTAAATCGCAGTGTGCCGCGGCTCTACAAGATTCAGATTCAGATTTACCTGTCCACTTTTATCCATGGCTTACCAATTCGCCCTCTTACTACGAGTTTTAAACTGCAAGTTTGTTTCGCTTCCTTGTTGTCAAGGTAATGTGTCATCACAACTAAAGTATGGTTTTAATATCGCTGATCTGTGGGCAATTTTCCACCTCCAGATCTATTCCTATTTGGTACGGCACATTTTGCTGATAGTGTATTGTTTCAACACGAATGCGATTTCATTTCAAATCTTGTATGTTGTCGATGTTCCGCTCACGTTTTACTTATGTATGGTAGTGGCAACAGTCATGTTCTTCATTGTACTGACATTCGTGTTTGTACGATCGATTCTGTCATTTGTGGAAGTTCTACCTGCATGACAAAAATAACCTCCTCTATTAGTACATGAATATGGACAACCTCCGCTATTAGTACATGAATATGGACAGTGCTGCTACTATCAATGTGGTTAATAATTGTTGAAAATTGCAATTTTAGAGCCATGCTTACATTGTTAATCGGAGTTGCTAGGCCTCCGTGTCCATTATAGTACAAAGTACAGTACATGGCATACAAAGCTGAAATTTTCCTGTTGACATCATTGTTATAGAAACATACCCCCCCCCCCCAAAAGATGAAAATTGCAACTATTTTGTTCACCCTTGTTCAACATACCTGGTGCATCTAGTGCATACCTCCATGATCTTGATAGGCCATGTTTGTTTCGGTCATTTCCATCTCGGGTAAAAAGTTTCAATGCACTTTGTCATCATACAGTGCAAGTCAATTATTGTCCCAAAGTGCATAGCCTCGTGTTCATTAGCCCCAATTTTGTTAGGGTCCAACAGATGGATTTCCTTATTTACTATGTCCCGTACATACACTGCTTTAGTACTGAAGCGGTCTACCGGGACGAGTATCTGTACATGCATGTTAGTCGTAAGTGATCAGTAATGCAAGTATGTAATGATGCACTAAAGAGATGTTAGTATCATTGATAGTACCTGTGTGCAGTATTCTACTTCATACTTGAATAACTTGCTTTTGAAAAATTTGGCATACTGTTTCAGATCCGTTGGTCTGTCCTTGCATAGAGCTAGATGCTACAAAACCAACACAATTTAATATGAATGAGCAAACAAATTAAAACATGGCCATGCCGACGTGATTCACTTGGGGTTGACTTCAAATCATAAGACAAGGATGTTTTCTTACTCACCGACCAACTGTTTGGCATGAAGTGTCTAGGCCATCTATGAAATTCTCCAAACATTAGGTCACCGCGACATGTGTATGATCTAAGCAGTGCATCATAGTATTCCAACGAGTACATTGCACCTAGTATGGTATTTGCTTTCATAACCTTCCTAGATATATGTACTGTTGTTGGACTATGATGCTCATACCATATACTACAGACAAAACAAGTGAGTACTAATCAACATCGTTCATAATGCTTTGAATAATATGCACCGTTCTGCCTGAAATACATATGCTGATATATCGTTTTCGTTTTGTCTGTGCAACCATCTCTATAGTTTAGTACTCCGTGATACATTAATGTTTGATGTGTCGAACTCAAATGGTGACTTCCCATCATATGGCAAATGATCTGCATACGTCTTGACTTAATATTTCAGTTCAAATATGAAATATTTTGATAAAGTGGATAGGTTGTTTACCTTCATTATGCATTGCAAGATGTTGTGCAGAGGAATTCATCAATGATGGCTTTGCTTCCCCTGCTTTGTCTGTTTCGAGATAGAAATCACGTTTCTCGTTTGTTTCACACCCTACATGCAAATAGAGGAAGCTTATAAGTCTGCATGCAAATTTGAAAATCTCTTCTTATGTGCCATATCGTAACTATATTTTCTAATATATTGTACCACTGCAATTTTTGCTGTGGTTATTTGAAAGTATTCCGTGATTACCTTTTGTGTGCAAGACAATATGACTTGCAATGTGAGCATTGAAATCGGTCGAGCATTCTGCTCCCGAGACATTCATAATTTCAAATCTCTTTTCATGGTCCGCCTCACAGGACAATGTGCTTTTTGTTTTTTCTACAATATGAGTTAACGACATATAATGATTAAGAAAAGTGCTTTACAATTGAACTGGCAAACCTTCATTGTTTATTCTTGTGAACACATCTTTAGAAGATCTAATTTTTTGTCGGTTGGCCTTGTACTTGGTCTTCAGGATTAATTGTCCAGCTGACATGGCTTTCCCACTCCTAGTAGTTGCTGCATATAAAGTGGCGTTGTGCGACCATGCGATATGTTATGAATCAGTTAAAAAACATTCACATGTTTAAAAATCTTCCTGTTGCAAAACATGTCCACAAATTTGTCTGCTCTTTATAATCAATGTGCTACAGCAAGTAGATCCAATGTGAAACAAATCTTGTACATGCACTTCTCAAGACTTCTTATTCATCAAGTAATTCGCTGTCGTTCAGTGCCTCCCTCTTTCTCTTATTGTTCAACGATTGTAAAACATGTTGCCCTTGTTTGCTAAATCTAGAATAGCATACCAGGTGTGGTTCTTTGAACTGTGAACAATAGAGTTGTTACTACATGCACAAACAATGTTAATACATCCGAGACATGATATTCTGTGGATTACCTGGTGTTTACCCAAAACCCGGCTACTTGAGCCTTCTACATAGACCGTGTCCTCCTCTAACAACATCTTGGGTGAAGAGCGAAGCCCGTGGAAACACATTGTCAGGTATGTTGCTGTTGCTCTTTTTAGATTGTCCAGATAGTGAACCTGCAAAATTGTATTATTAGAACTAAGCAATATTTTTTGTTTGTTCTTAAGTAGTCCTGGTCATATAGCTCTATCGAATATGTTGCTGCTATTTACCTGCAGATACGGTGGACACCCGCCAAGCTTAATATGTGGGCACATTGCCCTGATTTGAGCCTGAGCACACCTTGTGTCGTGGAATAGTCACGTCAGATGTCCTCGTGAAAGGACTTAGTTGTGGAGCCATCGCAACTAGGAAGCTTGAAGGGGTTAAATCGGGACAAGGGACACGAGAGAGTTTATACTAGTTCAGACACTTACGGTGAAGGTAAGGCCTACGTCTAGTTGGGTTGGTATTGATGTTTCGATGACCAGGGAGCGAGATACGCTATGCCCGGCTCTCGATGAGTTGTTTCTTGCCCTAAGTCGCCCGCAGGTCGTCCCCTTATATACACGGGTTGACACCTGCGGCTTACAGAGTCCCGGCCGGCTTATAAACAGAGTCCGGCTCGGTGACCAGTTAAATCTACCTTATATTACAAGTCATGCCATCATGGCGGTTTACTACAATGGGCTTAAGCCGCCCGTGGGCCTTAAGCTCTTTATTGAACCGTCATCTTCATGCTTGGCCTTGGGCTTCCTCTGATGAAGACTCTTTGCGTAACCCGGCCCCTCCTGGGCGGCTTACACAAATAGTCATATCCCCAACATTAGGCCCCGGATTGATTTGAACCTATTCATGTCAATCTAAAAAATATTTTTAAAGAATTAAATCTTCAGTCTTCTGACTATATAGAGGGTTTTTGTTAACCCGCCATGACTTCATCTTCTGGATCTGCCTTAATTCGGCGTGACATCATCTTCCTTTAACTCATTTTTTATTCCACCGAATCCTTCAACGGATCTCTTCTTTACCGACTTCTTCGAAAATCAAGGCGTCGGGGCCGCTGGATAATAATTGTTATCTCCTCGTTTCCCGCGCCGTCTCAGTCATCTTCTCATTATAAATAGCCACGACTCGGGTCCTTTCCCTTTTACCCCTTCAGTCATCTTCTTCCTCTCCTCTCTGCCGCTCAAGCTCCGCCGCCGTCACCATCGACCCCCTCGTCTTCGTCAACTCAGGCCGCTGCATCAACCTGATTGTAACCATAGATCTACGGCGAGCCTCCGCAGCTCAACCTCATCCGTGAGTTCTTTTCTTCCATTTCCTTAGATCTATCTTAAAGCTCCGCCAAGTTCATCAGGTTCATCGCCGCCCGATGCGAATCCTTGCTAGATGCACTTCCACAACCTGTTTAGATTGTAAAAACTGTACAGAACTGCTGCGGTAGCTGTTTGCGTTGATCTTGTACATAAATAGATCTCATTTTTCTTATTTAGAAGCCTCCTTTGGATGCATGAGCTTCTCTGCCCTGGTTTTAGGTCTAGAAAATTTCTCCTTTAGAGCAATAGTTTGATCGATAATAATAACTGTTATCCATGAAACTTGTTTCTATCACCCGGAAATTCTCTTCTAGAAAACTTACTTTATCACCACTATATAGGCGTCCAGCTTAAATAAGTGACACTGAACTGTAAGCCTTGCCTTCCTCTCATGACCTTAAAAATCTTTGAATCACTGTTGATCCTGTTAGCGGCTTAAACTTTACTGCACAATTACCCTTATATCATTAGGCCCCTTGCTTAAGCCGCTATTTTAAATAAATTTGGATATTTCTCCCGGGTTAAATGTGAACGGAAATTTTTACTTTGTCGTAGGCCACTGCTGTTATGGCTCCTAAGGCGGCCAAGGCCCATGTGACTTGTAACTAGGTTCCATCCACAGTCACCAAAAGCAAACTTGCTGAGTTTGTGACATCTGGCCATCTGCCAAAGAAGGAGATCATGTCCTATCATGCCCCTCACCCGTCTAAGGAGATACCTCAACCCAAAGACGGGGAGGTAGTCATTTTCACAGACCATATGAACCGGGGGTTTGCCCCTCCCGGCTCAAAATTCTTCAGGGAAGTTCTGGCTTTCTTTGACCTGAGGCCTCAAGACATTGGACCCAATTTCGTGTCCAATCTGTGTAATTTCCAAGTCTTCTGCGAGGTATATTTAGGAGAGGAACCAAATCTACTGCTGTTCAGGGAGCTTTTTTACTTAAACCGGCAGAATGAGCGCGCCAGCGGACCTAGTCTTGAACTTGGCGGCATCTCAATCCAGCGGCGGAGAGACTGCCTTTTTCCTTACGCTGAGCTGCCGAGTCATCCCAAAGACTGGAACCAGACGTGGTTCCACTACCAAGACACCTCTCCGGCTAACGAGAAGCCTCTGCCCGGCTTTCACGCCCTGCGCCTTGAGTCCAATCATCCTTCGGCGGACAAGTTAACTGCTGTTGAGCGCCTGCCTCTCAACCCCACCATCAGAAAGATCAAGGCCCTTTTGGGCAACGGGTTAACTGGCATTGATTTGGTCCGGGTCTGGGTCACCTGGCGGATACTACCATTAAGACGCCGCTCCGGCTTAATGTGTACTTATACAGGCGAAAAGGACGACTCAATGCATCATAGTCCTGAGAACTTACCAGATGATGTGGCAGATGCTACAGTCCAATCACTATTGAAGGAGGGCACTGTAACCAGTAGTACTTTCAGTTTGCTTCCCTTTTGCAAGAAGAATCCGGCTCCTGCAGTAAGTTACTAGTCTTCACAAATACTCTTTAATATGTTACCTTCTGGTACTTATGATTCCTTGTCTTTTTCCACAGGCCGACGACAACTTCTGGAAGGTCAAGTATGACCATGAGGCTGCAAAACTGGCCCGGGCGGCCAAGAAGACCGAAAGGAAAGCCGCCAAGACGGGTACCTCTAAAAATAAGAACCCCAGCGCCTCTGATATGATGAGATTGGACGACTCTTCTTCAGATGAAGAAGAGGTAATCTTTTTAATTTTCTTTAATTCCTTCACCGTTACCTTACTGAAATTTAGATCCTTTCAGGAGGATACTGGGAACAGTCAAGCAGCTGGCGAAGAGGTAACTATAATTTCCTTCGACTCAGAGCCTTTGCCAACACAAAGAATCCGAAGGGTGACCCGGAAAGTAAGGTTTTCACACCCTCTCACTTACCAAGATCCCCAATTTCTTTTGAAGAAACAGCAGCTTGAGAACTGGCGGCAGACTCGGGCCAACCAGGACGTAGAGCTTTCCTCCGGCTTACCCGATGTAACCAGGAAGCGTCGGACCGAGGTTATCTCCGACTTACATTTTTGTTTATCCTTGATGGATTTGATTCGCCAACCTCTCAATTCATCTGACTCCAACTATCAGGATACTTCCCCTTCTTCTGATGAGTCGATGCAATCGAACATGCCGGCATTCAAAATGGCTCCCGGGTAATATAACCTTTCTTACCTCGAGTTTATCCATACTTATGATTTGATCCTTATCCTTCCACTTTGACTGACAGCTTGCAAGTAAAGCCCAGCAAGAGGTCAAAGAAGAATAAGCCGTCCCAAGACCCAGTGGTTACTGAACCGGTGCTTGACTCATCCGTTCCAGACAGCTCCGCTCCTCAGCCACCGCCTGAACCGGCCTCTGACATTCCGGAGCCAACTTCTGACCCGCCTGCAGAAGACGTGATTCACAACTCGGATGACCCAGAAACTCCTAGCCCGGCCAAGGCGTTTGACCCGGAGGTTGAAATTGTGAAGAGCCAATACGTTGAACCGGGCCGGCCTACTGCCCTTGCCCAATGCACCGCCAAGGAGGAATTTGCCCAGCGCTGGAAGTCCAAACAAGACACCACCGATTACTCTCACTTAAGTATTGGTGATATAGTCTCAGGCTATCTGAGCCAAGTACACAGTAGTCGTGACCTGGAAATTGACATGGTGAAGCAAATACAACATAAGTCTGAGGTAAAATTTAAGCTTTCACTCTGAATCTTACTTACTGTAACAGCCCCCAAGTCTATTGCTTATGAATGAATATGCTGTAGACTTAATAATCTGCTAGCTATTAGTTTCGTTCGGTTTAAATTGAATATGTTTAACCCAGAGATAACATGAAACTTTAAATTTGTGTTACATTAGCCCCCAAGTGTCAAGTACTTTTACTTGTAAAGTGCTTGAGACTTAATATGTGTGACTTGGTAAAATAAACTAAAAATTCTTTAAACATACATTAGCCCCCAAGTGCCAAGTATCTTTACTTGTAAAATACTTGGGACTTAAATGTTATCTTACCAAGATTCTTACCATAACCTGATGTCAATGCAGGCCACCGCAAGTCAATTTGAGGCGGAGATTGCTGATTTGAAGAGTCAGTTGAAAACCCAAGAGCTCGAAGCTCAGAAAGCCAATTCCAAGTTTGAATTCAGTGTCTCTGAACAAGAGAAGCTGAAGAAAAAATTTGAATCGGAAAAGAAGGCTTGGGTTGATGAGAGGGCTTCATTGGTGACCCGGGTTGAAACAACGGAGGCATCTCTTGCCGAGGCAACCAATGAGCTGTCCGACTTAAAGTGGCACATATCCCAAATGGTCTCAGCTATCTTTGGTAAGCCGCTCATAAATATTGTAATCCTTCAAGAGTTATTGTGATAGTTGCCTCCGGCTTATTGTTATACCTGTGAATATGCAGGCCCCAGGAGTGCTAATCTGAAGGAAAATATGCTTGTCAAGCTTAAGGCAGTGTACACCTTGACGGAACAGCTGTACTCTGGGTCACAGCGTGCGTTGACCACTGTGGCTTTACCAAATACCTCTCCCCGGCTCCTGCAAGACGTATTGAGACATCTGTTGGTGCTACCTCAACGCATCCAAGACTTAAGGCGGGCATCTGCGAGAGCCGGAGCCGTGGCTGCTTTGAGTCGGGCAAAAGCATGGGTGCCAGAGCTTGACCTTGCTGACCTCTCGCATGGATATCCAAGTCTTAAGGAGGACGGCATTGCTTTTGGTGAACAGGACTTCACCGCCTGTGTCAAAGTCGTACGCCCTCTGGCGACTCTCATTGGGGAGGATACTGACCTCACCAAGTATTCGCCGGGTTATGATAGCGAGAACCGGAGAATCCCAAATGTCCCATATGACCAAGTCAGCCTGCTCCCTCCAACGCGTAAGCATACCTTTGGCCCTGAAGTGGACCCGGCCAGTTTAATAGATGATGAAGTTGAATTTGAAGCTTTGAGCGGCATTGACTGGGCCTCGTCCACCTTCCAGGACACAACAACCGAAGGAGAGGCGGGGAAGGATAACCCGGAGTCATCAAGCCAGCCGGAGGAATGAGCCGCCAGCCGGGTTATAACTTGGCAAAGAACAATGCTTCACTTATTCAGACTCGGGGAGTCTTGTAATAGGATAGAAAAACTCCTTAATGCCTGTCATGCCTTATGGTACTTATTGCTTTTGTTAAGCCGCCAATACCAAATTCATCTTGCTTATGTTAATCAAGTGTTTCCTTGATCCTTCACCTTGCTCCGTTTTAACCTGCACGTAAAACAGGCGAGGCTTTCCTTGACGATTTACTGCACCAGGGGGTAATAGAATATTGATAACCCGGATATGATAAAAAAATCATATGTATGAGCCGCTTCATGATTAGTTAAAACATAATCATAACAGCATACCTGGGACCCTTTTTGATAACCGTTCCGGCTCATATAAGTTTTTACCTGGCACTTGTTAGAACCTGAAGTAACTAATATAAAACCGGAAAGATCAAGAACCATCTCCTCAAGAAGGTTTCAATGATAGTGAAAATAATCATACTTGCAAATGTTCACAGGATCCTGATTCGAATATGATCAGAAAACCATTCCAAAGGGGTTAAGCTAAGATTCAGATACGATCATATAGTCCCCAGTGGCTTTGGCGATGCCGATCAAGTGGGTATCGACAGCTATGTTCTCTTTGGTTCGAATACGACCTATGTTTGAACAGGAAGCCCCCAAGTGAACATAAGAGTTGTTTGATGACGCTGATTCGAATACGATCCACGTCAGACCCAAAGGGGTTAAGCTATGATTCAAATTTGATCAGGAAGCCCCCAAGTGGGTTTGGCAATATGCCCATCAAGTGGGTATCAACAGCTATGTTCTCTTTGGTTCGAATACGACCTATGTTTGAACAGGAAGCCCCCAAGTGACCAAGGCTAGATTCAGATATGATCATAAGCCGGACCAAAGGGAAAGCCGAATTCAGATATGATCCGTCCCCTATTGGCATTGTCCATCACCTGATAAAGAAAACATGAAACATTCTTTATGGGAAAAAGGATAGAGGTCCTGCTTTTATTGCTTTATATAATATGTACATTATAGAAAGTATCTTAAGAAGTAACTTAAGTATAGTAAGGCCGGAGATGAGCTATGTTCCACGTCCGGCGGGTCTCCTGCTCCGATTTAAATGAGTGCTTGCGCTCTCGAATATCGATGAGATAATATGACCCGTTGTGCAGATTCTTGCTGACCACAAAGGGTCCTTCCCAAGGCGGGGATAGCTTGTGCATATCATACTGATCCTGGATGAGCCGGAGCACCAAGTCACCTTCCTGAAAGGTTCTGCTCTTAACCCGGCGGCTGTGATAGCGGCGCCGGTCTTGCTGGTAAATCGCCGAGCGGGCTATTGCCAAGTCTCGCTCCTCATCCAACAAATCGAGTGCATCCTGACGAGCCTTTTCGTTATCCGCCTCAACGTAAGCCGCCACACGGGGTGAGTCGTGCCGGATGTCACTTGGCAGGACCGCTTCTGCTCCATAAACCCTGAAGAAAGGTGTGTATCCCGTAGATCTGTTAGGCGTAGTGTTGATGCTCCATAACACGGAGGGTAACTCCTCTACCCAACAACCCAGAGCTCGTTGTAAAGGGACCAAGAGCCAGGGCTTGATACCTTTCAGGATCTCTTGGTTAGCTCGCTCGGCTTGACCATTGGATTGAGGATGAGCAACAGCCGAAACATCAAGCCGGATATGTTCTCTTTGACAGAACTCTTCCATGGCACCCTTAGAGAGATTAGTGCCATTATCAGTTATGATGCTATGTGGAAAACCAAAACGAAAGATCACCTTTTTAATGAACTGAACCACCGTGGCTGCATCACATTTACTGACCAGCTCTGCCTCAACCCACTTGGTAAATTTATCCACTGCCACTAGCAGATGTGTCTTTTTGTCCTTAGACCTTTTGAAAGGTCCAACCATGTCAAGCCCCCATACTGCAAACGGCCAAGTAATTGGGATCATCCTCAACTCTTGAGCCGGCACATGAGCTCGTCGTGAGAACTTTTGACACCCGTCACATTTACTGACCAGCTCTTACGCATCAGCGTGAGCCGTCAACCAATAGAAACCATGACGAAAAGCTTTGGCCACGAGGGATTTTGACCCGGCATGATGGCCACAATCTCCCTCATGGATCTCACGGAGTATTTCTTGGCCTTCTGCAGGTGACACACAGCGTTGAAACGCCCCTGTGATGCTGAGGTGATGTAACTCGCCGTTAACAATTGTCATGGATTTGGAACGCCTGACGATTTGTCTCGCCAATGTCTCATCCTCCGGCAACACACCTCGGGTCATATAAGCCAAGTACGGCACCGTCCAATCCGAGATAGCATGAAGAGCCGCCACCAGTTGTGCCTCCGGGTTTGGCACTGCTAAGTCTTCCTCGGTAGGTACCTTGACAGAAGGGTTGTGTAACACATCAAGAAAGGTGTTTGGCAGCACCGGCTTACGTTCGGATCCCAACCGGCTTAAAGCATCAGCCGCCTCGTTCTTCCTTCGATCAATGTGCTCCACTTGATAACCCGTGAAGTGACCAGCCACAACATCTACTTCACGACGATAAGCCGCCATGAGGGGGTCTTTGGAATCCCACTTGCCTGACACTTGTTGAGCCACCAAATCTGAGTCGCCCAAGCATCGTACCCGGCTTAAGTTCATCTCCTTAGCCACCCGGAGACCATGAAGTAATGCCTCATATTCAGCTGCATTGTTAGTACATGGAAACATAAGCCGGAGTACATAATGAAATTTGTCACCTCGAGGGGAAGTTAACACCACTCCAGCCCCCGAGCCTTCTAGCTGCCTAGACCCGTCAAAGTGAATAGTCCAGTATGTGTTATCCGGCTTCTCCTCAGGGGCTTGCAACTCTGTCCAATCATTGATGAAGTCCACCAAGGCCTGAGACTTAATAGCCGTCCGGGGCATGTATTTCAAGCCATGAGGCCCAAGCTCAATATCCCACTTGGCGACTCGTCTTGTGGCCTCCCTGTTCTGAATAATGTCCCCCAAAGGGGCAGAACTTACCACAGTTATAGGATGGCTCTGAAAATACTGCTTCAACTTCCGGTTTGCCATGAACACCCCATAAAAAAGCTTTTGCTAGTGTGGGTACCTTTGCTTGGATTCAATGAGCACCTCACTGATGTAGTAAACCGGTCGTTGAATCGGATGCTCCTTGCTGGCTTCCTTACGCTCCACCACGATGGCAACGCTGACGGCTCGCGAATTGGCAGCCACATATAACAGCAAAGGCTCTTTGTCAATTGGAGCCGCAAGAACCGGCAGCTCAGACAATTGTCTCTTTAAGTCCTCAAAAGCAGCATCAGCGGCCTCACTCCAAACAAAAGTGTCAGTTTTCTTCATCATCTGATACAATGGGAGGGCTTTCTCACCGAGCCGACTTATGAACCGACTTAAGGCGGCGATGCACGCCGGTTTAGCCAGAGAGGTAATCGCCTTAATCTTCTCCGGGTTAGCTTCGATGCCTCTGTTGGACACCAGAAAGCCCAAAAGCTTGCCTGCAGGAACACCAAAGACACATTTGGCCGGCTTAAGCATCATCTTGTAGACCCGGAGATTATCAAAGGTCTCCTTTAAGTTGGATATCAAGGTCTCCTTTTCTCTGGACTTCAGCACGATGTCATCCACATATGCATGGACATTATGCCCAATTTGGTCATGCAAGCAGTTCTGTACACACCGCTGATAAGTCGCCTGGACACTCTTGAGCCCAAATGGCATAGATACATAACAGAAGGCTCCAAACGGAGTGATGAAAGCCGTCTTCTCTTGGTCCTTATCTGCCATCTTAATCTAATGATAACCGGAGTAAGCATCCAAAAAGCTCAAACGCTCACAACCGCCGTAGCATCAATGATTTGATTAATACGGGGGAGAGCAAAAGGGTCAGCCGGACAAGCCTTGTTTAAGTCCGTGTAGTCCACACACATCCGCCAGGTGCCATTCTTCTTGAGGACGAGCACCGGGTTAGCCAACCACTCCGGGTGAAAAACTTCAATGATAAACCCGGCTGCTAAGAGCCGGGCGACTTCTTCCCCAATAGCTTTCTGTTGTTCTTCATTAAAACATCGAAGAAACTGCCTGACCGGCTTATACTTTGGATCAATATTAAGTGTGTGGTCAGCGAGTTCCCTCGGTACACCCGGCATGTCAGAAGGTTTCCATGCAAAGATGTCCCGATTCTCACAGATGAACTCGATGAGCGCGCTTTCCTATTTGGGATCCAAGTTGCTGCTGATGCTGAACTGTTTAGAAGAATCACCCGGGGTAAAGTCAACAAGCTTTGTCTCAGCTGCCGACTTAAACTTCAACGGCGGGTCATGCTCTGTAGTTGGCTTCTTCAGGGATGTCTTATCTGCCGGGTCAACATTATCTTGATAAAATTTGAGCTCCTCTGCTGCACAGGCCGACTCAGCATAAGCCGCGTCACCTTCTTCACACTCCAATGCCACCTTACGACTGCCATGTACAGTGACGGTGCCCTTGTAACCCGGCATCTTGAGCTGTCAATAAACGTAACATGGCTGGGCCATAAACTTAGCATAAGCCGGTCGTCCAAACAGAGCGTGGTATGGGCTCCTGATCTTGACAACTTCAAACATCAACTTTTGAGCTCGGGAGTCATGTTCGTCTCCAAAAGCCACCTCCAGTTCAATCCTGCCAACTGGGTAAGCCGATTTACCAGGGACAACTCCATGGAAAACAGTGTTGGATGTTCTCAGATGTTTATCAGTCAACCCCATGCGCTGAAAGGTCTCGTAGTAAAGGATGTTGATGCTACTACCCCCATCCATGAGCACCTTGGTGAATTTATACCCACCAACCTGAGGCGCCACTACCAAAGCCAACTGACCCGGGTTATCGACCCGCGGAGGATGATCCTCCCTGCTCCATATGATGGGCTGCTCTGACCACCTTAAATAATGAGGGATTGCCGGCTCAACGGAATTCACAGCCCACTTATGAACCTTTTGGTCACGTTTTCACAAGCTAGTGGTAAACACATGATACTGTCCACCACTCAACTGCTTCGGATGACTTTGATAACCCGACTGTTGCTGCTGCTATCCGCCTTGACCAGACTGCTGCTGACTGTTACCACCTGGATGCCCCTGAAAACCGGAATTTTAACTGCCGCCCGGGCCATGAAAGCCACCGGCCCCTGAGCCGCCACCAGATCCTTGACCACCGTCTAAGGTGTTGGAGTTTTTAAATGCCTTCATGATCGCATAGTCCTTCCATAGATGTGTGGCCGGCCGCTCCTGGGTGCCGTGTCTTGGGCAGGGCTCATTGAGTAGTTGCTCCAGCGATGGGCCTGACCCACCGGAGCGAGACGGTTTACCCTTACGTATCTGATTGTTACCTCGTACGTTGGCATTGGCCACGAACTCCGGGTTACCGTCCGCCTTACGCTTATTGCCGCCTTGATTCCCCGGGTTAAGCTGCTAACCCTTTCCATTGCCGTTCCTTTTTCCCTTCCATGTCTTCTCATCGTCAGATGCGGGATCCTTGGTACTATCAGAATCAGCATATTTGACTAAAGCCGCCATCAGCGTACCCATATCCGTGAGGTCATGTTTAAGGCGCCCCAGTTTCATCCTCAGCGGCTCAAAACGGCAATTTTTCTCCAGCATAAGAATCGCAGAGCTGCCATCCATCTTATCGGAGGAATGAATTATCTCCTTGACCCGGTGTACCCAATGGGTAGTGGATTCTCCTTCCTCTTGCTTACAATCCGTCAAGTCCACAATTGACATAGATTGTTTACATGTGTCCTTGAAGTTCTGGATGAACCGGGCCTTTAACTCGCCCCATGAACTAATGGAATTGGGCGGTAAGCCTTTTAACCAAGACCGGGCCGTTCCATCCAACATCATGGTGAAATACTTAGCCATTGCCGCGTCACTGACCTCTAGCAGCTCCATGGCCATCTCATAACTCTCAATCTACGCTCCGGGCTGTAAATTGGCCGTGTAATTTGGTACCTTTCGAGGTCCCTTAAAGTCCTTGGGCAGACGTACATCGCGTAGAGCCGGCACCAGGCAAGGGACACCGCCAGTTCTAGTGGCTACTCCCGCCTCAACCGATGTCATTGGATACTCCGGGTGATCATTCTCCTGACGTACTTGGTCCTGCGCCGGGTTATAGCTCCCGGGCTGGTTACGTCGTTGGGCATTGCTTGACAAAGCTTCTGACTCCATGCGTCTGCTGTAACTCGGGCTCCGGTTCTGGCGAGGCGGTGCTACCCAAGGCGGCGGAGTTGAGTGAATCCTGTCCCGGCTTTAAGAATAGGTCTCCTGCTGCGCCAGGGCTGTATGGAGGAGCTCCCTGACTCTCCGGGTCTCCACCGCCGTCGGGTCATCTCCGTCCATAGGAAGAGCCACCAAGCGTGCTGAAGCTGCAATCAAGTTCTCCATGGGGTTGGAAAAGTGACCCGGTGGAATCGGCACATGACGCGGCGGTGGCATGCTCGCGTGAGGCGGCACCATATCCCTGGGCTGAGCTGGTCCTCCTGTTCCGGCTGTCATAAGCCGATCGGCCTCTGGCGGGTTACTAGGGCCGGCTCCGGGTGTAGCAAAGAGAACCCGGGGATCGTAATTCGGAGGTAGACGGGACTGCGTTTTCTGATGTCTCCTCCTCATTACCTCGTTGGATGCGTTTAAGCTCATCGTGAGCTGGTAAGCTTCTGACTGCAAACATTGTGCCCAGGCGTCGAGAGCCGCCCGCTCCGCAGCTAGTCTAGTATCCTCAGCTGCTAAGTCCTCCTTGGCCTGAGCTATCTCCTCACGTACTTGCGCTACTGCTGCGTCATGCTCATCTTTATCTGCAGGAATCACCGTGGCAGTTAACAGGGCCGTAAGCTTGTCAATGAGGTCCAGCAGTACCTAAGCCGGTGGGCGCACGGGGCCGCCTGCCCCGGCTGCTCCTGACCCGGACGTGATCGCCGCAGCTGCTGTAGAGTTTGAGCCGGGCTGAGTTCCAGCCATGAAGATTCCGGCCCATCTTGGCGGCTCATCGGGGTCCGGAATACTGATGCCATCGGAACAGCCCCCGAGCGCGCCGTCTTGTACCTGATACAATGAATCTATCGAGCCGGCGGACGAATCACCGTCTGAAAGGACGGCCGTCTCACCCCCATCTTCAGATCCAGAAAGTTCCTCTCCGTGGACGCAGCCCACGAAGGCACGCCTTACGACTAGCTGAGTCTGGGTCTTCCTCGCACGCTGAGCCGTCTCGACGAGGTCGGTGCAGTTGTCCGGCTCAGGGCCCGACTCACCGATCCGGCCGATGAAGACGTGGATTCCGTCGAAGGGGACCCGGTACCCGTACTCAATTGAGCCGGCGTCGGGGCCCCAGCCTTCGTCGTCGATGTAGATCTTGCCGCGATGACTCTTGGTCATCCGGCCCACTACGTACCCCTTGAGCCCTTCGAAGTTGCCCTTCAAGAACTCAAATCCACGGTGCACTGGCCCCACGGTGGGCGCCAACTGTCGTGGAATAGTCACGTCAGATGTCCTCGTGAAAGGACTTAGTTGTGGAGCCATCGCAACTAGGAAGCTTGAAGGGGTTAAATTGGGACAAGGGACACGAGAGAGTTTATACTAGTTCGGCCCCTTACGGTGAAGGTAAGGCCTACGTCTAGTTGGGTTGGTATTGATGTATCGATGACCAGGGAGCGAGATACGCTATGCCCGGCTCTCGATGAGTTGTTTCTTGCCCTAAGTCGTCCGCAGGTCGTCCCCTTATATACACGGGTTGACACCCATGGCTTACAGAGTCCCGGCCGGCTTATAAACAGAGTCCGGCTCGGTGACCAGTTAAATCTACCTTACATTACAAGTCATGCCATCATTGCAGTTTACTACAATGGGCTTAAGCTTCCCGTGGGCCTTAAGCTCTTTATTGAACCGTCATCTTCATGCCCTGCCTTGGGCTTCCTCTGATGAAGACTCTTTGCGTAACCCGGCCCCTCCTGGGCGGCTTACACAAATAGTCATATCCCCAACACCTTGCCTCCTATAGAGTTCGCTTCCTCACATATTCAGACTAGTTGAAGGAATGTATCTAAGTTGGATCAACAAGGCTAGGAATGATCTCAAATGGGTATGCAATTTTGCTGCCATTTATAGCAAGCAATCCTGCTATTGCTAAAACTGTTGCGGCAACTCTGAAACCCATCTGTTCGCAAAACATCATCTCCTTTGTGTATTCTGTAGTGACAGTGTCTTCTATGTGATTCACTATGAAATGTGCGGGTTTATCGTTTCCCACCAACAAGAAACACTTGACAAGTTCTACATGTGACCTTGATACCAGCTGTGATCTCTCTATATGAAATACCGATTTTCCAGAGCATGGTAAGCTAGTCACAATGTTTACGTGTGTATCTTTGATAGGTATCACTACAAAAAAATACACTTCCGTGATGATACGTGTTTGTCACAGTAGGTCGCGTTTTCTGTCATGCATGTACATCCATGACGATTTTATGACAGAATCAAGAAAGTCATACCTGTGCTGTCGTAGAAGTGTTCCATAACATTACCAAAATTAATCACGGAAGTGTCCACTTCCATGACGATAAATCGCGCGTCACAGAAGTGCTTTCGTCAAGGGTGACTGACACGTGGCATCCACCGTAACGGAACACCGTTAAGCTATCAGCTCAGGTTTTGGATTCGATAACCAGTTAACAGCCCCGACCAATGGGAATTTTCCACGTGTAAAATCATCATTGGCTGGAGGAAACACGTGTTGGCTCATCGTTGGGACAGATGTCATCCACTCATTGGACAGAAGGCACCTATGATACGTCGACACATGGCACGGCCCAACAGAGGCCCATTCCTGTGAAAAGGCCGGCCCGTTTGACTTGGTCAAAAGGTGGTGGGCCGGCCCATGGAAAGCCTGTTAACGGCCTGTTCGCATATAGCCCATTTACAACCCGCTAACCCAAGGCCCGTTACACCCTATCTGAATTAGGCCCAGTAGCGTCATCTGGGCCATCCAATATGATTCCAGCCCGTTTTCACTTCTGGCCCATGTATGGCCCATGACGTCTTTTGGCCCATATGAGGACCTATGTAACTCTTGGCCTATTAACAGCCCATGGTGAAACTGGCCCGTAATGAACAGCGTATCACTTTACACCCATTAACGGTCCGTGGTGAAACTGGCCCGTAATGAACAGTGTATCACTTTATACCCATTAACGGCCCGTTATTCTGTTGGGCCGTTTCTAGCCCATGTTATCTTTCGGCCTTCTCAGAGCCCATTTATTCTTGGGCTCATTTCCAGCAATCGTTTACTTACGGCCCGTTACTGTCATTTTCTGCTTGTGGGCCAAATTCAGCCCGTGGTTATAGTCGGCCCGTTTGTGGTCCATTAATACGTTGGGCCGTTTTCATAGCGTCATCAAATACGGCCTATTAACAATGGCCCATTATGGTCGGCCCATGAATGGATGATTCCAACTCTAGCCCGTTTACGGCCATAGTGCGGTCTGTTTGGCCCGTTTGGCCAATTGATCATACGGCCCATATAAGTCCCATTGATGATACGACCCGTAGAAGGCCCATTGTTTCTAAGGCCCGTAGAAGGCTCACTATTTCTATGGCCCGTAGAAGGCCCACTGTTTCTACGGCTCGTAGGAAGCCCAATGTCACTAAAGTAAATATTAGCCCATGGTTATTGTGGCCTAGTTTTTAAAAATAGGTTATTGCAGCCACTAGCAAACCGCGGAAAAAGAACTGCACTGACTACAAGCAAACAAATAAACAAGACAACAAGGAAATAAATAAGCAAGCAAGTTATGCTAGGCTATCATGGCTATTACACATATTACATCCACTTGGCATCAAAGTTCGCCACTAGTGCAAATATAGGGAACAAAGCAGCATATAAACGCCGCAACAAAACAAGTTCAGAACTGAAACCACTTCAGAAGAGTTCAAGAAACAATACCCTGGGTACCCATAATGCTGGCAAGATGCTTAGCAAGCTTATTAACTTTCTCTTGTTTGGCGCTTAAATCCTCCAGCGCTTGCTGTTGCACAAGAAAGTACGCATCTGAATTCTGCAGGGACTTCCTCAGTCCTTCGGCTTCTTGCTGCAGCACAGCTGACTGATGCCTTTCAGCTTGTAGCCGAGACTGAAGAAGCCAAAGTGATTCAGGCAGTGAGTTCGAAGAGCTTGTGCCAGCGGTACCGGCCAGTAACTCGAACACTACATCAACGCAGGACTGTGGGATTTTCTCACTGTCTACAAGATCATTTTTATCACCTTTCTTGGAGACCAATAGGGTTGTCTCACTATCTTGAACCTTATCTGCATTACTTTCTCTACCATTGTATAGTGGGATGGTCTTCTCCAATATTCTGTTTGCATACTACAAGAGAAACAAGCAGACACATCACATGTTTAGCCTGTAGTATACGAAACTCATTTTGGTAAACCGGTTTGGTTAAGGTGGACAGGATAACAGCATGAAACAAACATATATCTATGTACTATGGTCACTGTATTGTCCATATCATTCTAGTTTATGTTGCCTAATCAAGATAGAGACACAGTTCAACTCATATATTTTTAACACACAGCAGCATAGACAAAATATAAGTGTGAGAAACTACACAACATTGGCAGCACTTGTAATGTGCATCACATGAGAACATAACTGTTTATACAACTTAAACTGAAATCAACATAGAGCAAGAAGTTAGAACAACAATCCAGTTAAAGAAATAGGTTTAAAACATACCTGTTGCGCCATTCGAGTTTCTATTGGATCCTTCAAATTCGAAAGTAGTTGGTATGAGTAAATACAGTGATGCAACAACAAAGGAGTATGGACCATCACTACGGAATCTGACCTGAGAACAGTTACTCTTCTGCTTTAAACGTGGAGTTTGGGTTAGCTGTGGTGGTCTTCGTGCTTTGGGCACTGCAGTAGCTTTACAAACTGCTTGTGTGGGGGTACTCTATGGTGGACATGGTGCTTTGTCAACTAGAAGTGGGTTACTATCCGCTGGGGTTGTTGTTAGATGGGTTGTAGCTGGTTCTCTGCCCAACGGTGTAAGTGTGCAATCTGGAATAGTCTCGATTATGTGTGGTGGAGCTAGTTTGTGGGCCAGTAAAACCATGGTTCTATTTGCATCGACGGGTAGCACTGTCTTTTGTAAAGAACGGGTTTTTGCTCCCTTAGATACTGCCATCACCCCCTCCAGTTCAAATGGCTGATAAACAAGAAAAGAAATTGAACATACAGACATTGTATGATAGACAGATGTGGTAATTCACATATATGTTGTCTAACCAAACAGGACGGCATGACACAATTTCACATATATGATGCCTAACTAAACAGGATAACATGACACAGTTTCAGATATATGATGGATAACTTAACAGGATATAATGGCATAATTCAACATGTGATGAGTACCTAAACAGGATGACATGACAAACCTATATGATGTCTTTCTAAAATAGGTTGGGATGAAATAATTCACATACATGTTGTCTAAGTATACAAGATGGCATGATATAATTGACATAATTGATTCATATACTAAGCAGCTGGCACTCGCATGTATGATCTCTAAACTAAGCAGATGGAATTCAATATTGTGCATATCATGTCTAAACTAAGCAATGCAAGACACCATATGCATCATATGAGAAATATAAACATTGCAACTTAGAGCATACACCTCAGGTGGGATATAGGACTGGTCATCTCTCTCTGAATCCTCCTCTAAGGAGCTCCCTGTAACCATCGAGATATATGCTTCAACAGGTACCATTGCCTGCTCTGAAGACCTTGTTTTCACTCCAGATTTTTCCATAACCGGCTCAAATGGCTGATGCACATGAAGAGTAGTTCAATATACACAGATTGTTGACAAATGGAAGACGTAATGAAAAAAAAGATGGCATGAGATAATTCACATATATGATGCCTGGCTCCATGGCGGTGCATAATACACATATATGATAGCTGGCTGAAAAACATGGCATTGCATAATTCACATATCTGATATAGAAAGCAAACAGGAGGCACTCGCACAAAGCATGTCTAATCTAAGCAGATGGCATGGCAATGCAAGACACCATATGCATGATATGAGCAATATAACCCAGCCAAGTTAGAGCATGCACCTCGAGGGGGGGGGGGAATACGACTGGTCATCTGTCTCTGAATCCTCCTCTAAGGAGCTATCTGTAACCAGCAAGAAATCTGCATCGACAGGTAGCACTGACTGCTCAGAAGACCTTGTTTTCACTCCAGATTTTCCCATGACCGACTCAAATGGCTGATGCACAGGAAGAGTAGATGAATGTATAAACATCATTGACAAATGGAATACATTATGGAAAAAATATGGCACAATACAATTCACATATACGTTGACTAGCTAACATGATGGCATTGCATGATTCATGTATATGATGCCTGGCTAAAGAAGATGGCATTGCATAATTCCCATATACTCCCTCCGTTCCTAAATATTTGTATTTTTAGAGATTTCAAATGGACTACCACATACGGATGTATATAGACATATTTTAGAGTGTAGATTCACTCATTTTGTTCCGTATGTAGTCACTTGTTGAAATCTCTAAAAAGACAAATATTTAGGAATGGTTAGAGTATGATATAGAAACCAAACAGGTGGCATTCACACAAAGCAAATCTAAACTAAGCTGATGACATATAAGATGTATAATGTAAGCAATGCAAGGCGCCATATGCATGATATGACCAACATCAGCATGCCAGGTTAGAGCAAACACCTCAGGTGGTAAACAGGCGTGGTCGGCTCCTTCTAAATCCCCATCTGAACAGTTATCTTCCTCTGGAATATAATCTGGAAATGCAGGAGGGGGGCGCACTTCGCCCACCATGGAGCGGTGTCTGCATGACATTATATTCCCACGCAACGGTCTTCTCTTTTTCTCTACATGTTCAGTACGATTGTGTATATTATCTGACATGCATAATAAAAAAATAGTTAGATTTTGTAAGGCCTAAGGGGTGCATGCAAAAATCAAGACTGATGGTAACAAACGAGTGGATGGATCAAACACTAATGATAGCAGGTAGATTATAGCTTCAGTTTAAAAAGATAGACAATGGATCATCTATTGTTTGTTGCCCACCCAACATGAACCACATAGAAGACCCAAGATGAACCAGATAGTAGACAGATACTATTCGTTGCTGGCTCGATATGAGACCCATGGGCATTTCAAAACTCAAGTTTGAACGATAAAGTAGCAGGTAATAATAACTGATGTATAACGTAAGCAAACACGAAAAACCGCGACCTCTCTTCTGGAACTGTGTAGTCCTCAGGTTCATCTGCTCAGTCGATGATGGTAATGCAGTTGGCGTGGCTGCCGGCAACGAGGAAGATGATCTGAGGCGGCAAAAGAAAGTCTGCAGGGGGATCTCTGCTGCAGTGAACGCTTCTGTCGATGGTGCACCTCTGGTGGGGTGGATGACGGCACGGCAGGAGCAGGACATAACACAGAGTTTTCTTTTATGCCTATCTGAAAATGAAGTAAATCTGTAAGGGCTCCTTAGAATTGGAGGATTCCATAAACGCAGTGATAGGAAAAACACAGGAATAGGATAGGAATGCATGTGCAAAACAGAGCATTTGGAAACATAGGATTTCAGTCAACCTGGGTGTTTGGTTCACATGAATTGGAAGAACATAGGAATGGAGAAACATGGTCAAATTAAAGTCAAACCACGTGAAAATGAAAAAAATAAGAATCTTATTATGCGAGTAATGCAATTAGTTCTGTTCTTCATGCATATTAATTTGAAAAGGACGTCCAAGTGAATAAAATTCCTACCTTTTTTCTTCAAAAGAGATACCAAAGGAAAAAATCCTCCAATTTTTCTTTGCTCCATTCCTTCTAATAGGTTTGCACGAATAGTAGTTCCATAGCAAAGGATCCCTGAGGGATCGACACGAATGCAGAGTAACAAAGTTATGCGATGAGTGTACAACCTCTTTGGCATAGCCTTGTGGATCTCAACATCATTGGGTTGGACGTGGAGGATGGTGATGATGCTGGTGTGACTGTTGGAGGCGGGGAAGAAGATCCGAGGCCTTTGGAAACGACGCCCGAGGGTACTGCTCCACTGTGATGGACGGTTCCGTCGTTGGAGCAGCTCTGGTAAGGTGTACGGAGACAAGGCTGAAGCAGGACAAGACAGACAACGTTAATCTGAAGTGGGACCCTAATATCATCTGCACTAGATGATGTAAAATACATCACCAAAAAGTGCTAGATGTAAAACGCATCAGCCATGCCACGGCCGCTCCGACAGATGCTGTAAGTACTGTTCACTCTGAACTTAACTGAAGAAAATGAACTTTATAGTCGAAACTGAATTTTACTGTCGAAACTGATTGAACTAGTAGCAGAGCATTGCAATAGATGTTTAGGGCGTTCGAGAACTAGTAGCAGAGAAGCAGTGATCTAAATCAGCAGACGCTCGAGCAGGGAACGCACTAGCAGAGAGCAAGTCGTGCAGTAGCACCGCGAGCGAGTGCTAAAGCAGCAACTCCTGTAGCTGCCGGAGGTCGTGCAGCAGTAGCAACAGCGCAAGCGAGAGTAAGAGCAGAGCAGCAGCACGAATGAAAGCAAGAGCAGTGCAGCAGCGCGACCGACAGCAAGAACAGAGCCGCGGCGCGAGCGAGAGCCGGAGCTAATGCAGCTAGTGCCGTTGTGGAAGTCGCCACCGAGGAAGCAACGACATGGGGGAGAGACGCCGTGGATGATGTGGCTGGCGATGGTGCCGTCGATGGAGACCCGCCATGTCTGCTCGGTATCGAGCACCAGGAGCCCCGTGAGATCGAATAAAAGATAAAATGCAGCGGTGAGTGCAGAACCTCCTTGGTGGCGCTGAGTTGGCCTCGGCTTCATCGGAGGAATTGGTGAGGGTGCTGCGGTTCCGGTGGGGCAGGTCAAGATGGCGCTGTGGGGATTGAGGTTGCGTGATAGACGAGGCGAATGTCAGGGCAGCTCCTTGGAGGTGGAGGACGGGGCGGCTGATCTGGCGAGACGACGAGATCGATAACGGATCCTCATCCGGTGCGGTGGATGAGGGAGGACGAGCTGTTGCAGTGGACGACGTAGTCAGGGAAGAGTCTCCGGCTGTGCAGCGGTTGGGAGGCCAACGAAGGAGCGTGGGGTTTCGCGGGTTTGGTGGCCTCGGTGTACGAATGGGGGGGGGTGTAGGGGGAGGGGGGAGCCAAGCTTAGGGATGCGCTTGTCTGAAATGTAGGGTAAGTTACCAGCGTACCCCCACCGGTTTTGACACCGCGACATGGAGCTTCATTGCCGGCTGAGGGCTAGAAGGGGGATTTCGTGTGTCTGGGCCGCGGGACCGATTTCAGATGAGGAGGGAGTTCTCGCACGCATCGAAATTTCGGGATAACAAGGCGCGGCGCGAGTTGAAGAGGCGGGAGTTTCAAAGTAGGTGAGACAAAAGATACTCGAGCTTGAAAATTTTGGGATAACAAGGTGCGGATTCCTTGTTCGACAGAACAAACTTAACGTGTAAAAAAACAATTCATACAAGACACAAGAGAGTAGGGTCCCCTTTTACTATATTGCTATAGATGCCATTGAAAAAACTACAAGAAAAATGTAAAAAAAATCGAGAGAACAAGATTACCCTAAACAGTACCAAATCGATTCGCACTTCCCTCAACAACAACAAAAAACAAATCAATTCCCACCAAAAGAAAGAGTTATGTCCCCTTTTATATGATTACAAATGCCAGGATCTCGAATTTCAATTTTTGAATCCACGTTATGTGAATTCGAATATATCGCTAGGTGACCTTGCAGTTTATAATTGATGTAGTCATACATTTTGATCTTCCATCATATATGAACATTTTACTCCACCATGTGAACATAATATTGTCGTCTACCATATGGACTAAATCTGAATCAATTTTCCTTATTTGAATACGATTGTTGTCAAGTTATACAATAATTTAAATATTATCTTGATAACAAAAAACATGCATATAGCAGTAATCATATTTCATTATGAACTACATGTACCAAATGCTCTCCAATTCAAATATCTGTATCCATTTTATGTTGAATTCAAATCATAGTACATTATTGGTCTAGGTAGCGAGATGTTCGGGATAATCTAAACCCTGTTTTCATATGTATAATTTTTGGCTGAATTGGGACAAGTTTTGATATAAGCTTCTTGCAAAACCGGAGATTCTCTCAACAAGCCTCGTGGTTCCGAGAGGGAACGTGTCACCTTTGTGTGCGAAATGATATATGCTGCCCCCCCTGATTTTCTTTACAGAGGCAACATAGAACTATATGAGTGCCCTGTTAAATTTTGGAATTATTTCGGGTTCATTTGGCCTTTTTATACATTAATTGAGTTTCTGGACTTTTAATGTGCATAATCTAAATATGAACTGCATGCACATGCTCCAGTGCACCAAAGTTGGTTGAAAAATCACATGTGTGTCCTTGGTTGAATTTCTAGGTTCCATGGAAGAAATAAGAATGAAATTCAAACATCTGAGCGTCGTGACTCGGCCGAGAACATCGAGAAACTTAGATTTTAAATTCATGTAAATCCAAAACTCGCTTGGAAATCATGAAACTTGGCATGGTGTCATGTCATGGCACTAACATGTTGTGGTAAGAAATTGGGCCGATTTGGAAGCTCGTGGTTCTAAGAGGGAACGTGCCACCTTTGAGTGTGAAACAATATACGCTGCCCCCCTTGAGTTTCTTAACAAAGGCAACATAGAACTACATGAGTGCCCTGTTAAATTTTGGAATTATTCCGGGTTCGTTTATCGTTTTTTATACATTAATTGAGTTTTTGATTTAATGTGCATAAGTCAAATTTGAACTACAAGCACATGCTCTCGTGCACCAAAGTTGGTTGAAAAATCACATTTGTGTCCTCGGGTGAATTTCTAGGTCCCATGCAAGAAATGAGAATAAAATTCAAACATCTGGGCATCGTGGCTCGGCCGAGAACATTGAGAAACTTGGTTTTAAAATTCTTGTAAATCCAAAAGACGCCTGAAAATCATGAAACTTGGCATGGGTGTCATGTCATGGTACTACCATGATGTGGTAAAAAAATTGGCCGAATAGGAACATATTTTGGTATAAGCTTCTTGCAAACCGAAGCTTCTCTCAAGAAGGCTCGTGGTTCTGGGAGGGAACGTGTCACCTTTGTGTGCATAATTCAAATTTGAAATACAAGCACATCGTCCAGTGCACCAAAGTTGGTTGAAAAATCACATGTGTGTCCTCGGGTAAATTTCTAGGTTCCATGCAAGAAATGGGAATGAAATTCAAAATTCTGGGCGTCGTGGCTGGGCTGGAAACATTGAGAAACTTAGTTTTTTAATTCCTATAAATCCAAAACACGCATGAAAATAATGAAACTTGGCTACATGCTGTGGTAATTTTGTAGTCCAATTTGCGAAGCGCACACATTAACAATCAACAAAGTCATTTTGGAACAAGTGCTGTCACGTTACAATCGGAAACACAAGTATTATTGAAACCGTGGGCGTTCTATTTACTACCATTTACGTGCCGCCATGCGTCCCCATTTTTTATTAGCTAGGAGGCATCATGCAGGGTAGCTATTTGAGTACGAGAGGCGTGCGATCAGACCCCTGCGCGTGCTTATCGGGAGGAGAGCCCTTTGATCTCCATCTGATGTCCACCTCTCTCCCAAGGTCTCCATTAATGGCGCCCGAGCCTCTGTTTAATGGCATGGCTATGTCTCGCTCGACTGAGATTTAAGAGAGAAAAAAGAAAATCTGAAAGCACGGATCTTGATGTAAGATCCGATAGACCTATATAGCATCTACTACGAGCAAGACTGATGAATATATAAGGACGATTAATTGTCTTACATAATTAGAAAGATAATTAAAAAAGCCACATGCGGCTACGCCCGAAATACACAAGGGCAAAAGAAGAAGGAAGACAAGGATCTGGCTCGCTGATCTCTACTTTCTTGATGCGTTGCTGCAGGCCGCGGGAACTAGTCTCTGCGGTGAGCGGCGATGAGCTCTTTCGTGTCCTCAAGACGCTGCTTGAGAACATCCACGGATTCCTCCACCAGCCTTTAGCGCTCATTGCGGAGCATGTCATTCTCGTCCATAAGTTTCTTGACGATGATGTCAGTCCTCTTCAACAAGGCACTGGTCTCCTCCTGCTGGTCTGCACTTCGGACGATCTTCGCCCTCAGCAGGTCGCGCTCGGCCTGGAGCCTCACATTGCCCTCCCTTAGTTGCCGGATGACGCTGGTAGCCTGTTCAAACAAGGCTTTCATGTCATCTTGCAACCTCGCCCAGCCAGAGATCTGATCCATCTGGCTATGGACGATCGCATGCATGCGCCTGTAATAGTCGTCGCCTGCCCGCGAGAAATTTTCCCAGGCTGCCGTGGTGCAGCAGGACATCTCTGTTGCATTCGCGGCGCGGCGGGACATCTCTGCTGCTTTCGCGGCGCGTCTGGACCAGTCTGCTACATCAACGGCGCGGTGGGACCTCCGTGCTGCTTCAGCGGTGCGGCGGGACCTCTGTGCTGCTACTTCCGCGCGGCGGGACATGTCGGCTGCTTTCGCAGCGAGGCGGGACATCTCTCGTGCTTCTGCTTCCATGCTTGCCTCTCCCTGGTGGCAATCTCTCGACCCAGAACTCACGCTGGCCATGGCAGACGCAAGGGAAGGATGCTGAATGACTTGTTTGTTTTTGTGGATGAGGAGTTGAGGAGGAATGTGCAGTCATCTTGGCATACTAGTATTTATAACCGAGTACTAATACGCTCCTAAGTGGGAAACCATTTAGGTTGTGATCGGTGTGAACAAGTTTGCAATTCAATATAGCATGGTCCTAATATGATCCTAAGTGGGAAACCGTTAAGGTTGTGCTCGGTGTGAACATGTTTGCAATTCAATATAGCATGGAGTAATTTGGAATGTGACGAGACGCAAGCTCAACATTTATTGACGGTTCTAGTTTCGAAGTGCGGCACTATTCCCGATGGAGTAGTTCTTTTTCTACTACTGTGTACGTGCAATATGTGGCACCGTCGTTTACATATCTTAGGTTAATGGGGCGTTCGATAGGAATAGCCGCGTGGCGAGCTCTAGGCTAGTCTTTTTTTTCAGACGCATTAAACCTATCTCTCGGGACTTCTCGCACACACTCGTCCTCTCATACGCGCGTCTATTTTTCTCGAAAAGGAGGATGATGACCCCCGGCCTCTGCATCTGGGAGTCACAGACGCATCTGTAGCTATGAATTGTAGTGTTCTCAACCATCCGATTGGCTCTATCATGGATGTACCTATATACTAAAACATCTCTAGATACATCTATATTTTGACAAATGGAAGGCATGTATTGTGGAACGGAGGGAGTGCTTGTCATCAAAATAGATAAGAAGGGACGTATATAGAACTAAAATACGTCTACATACATCTCCTTTTATCCATTTTGATGACAACTAGTACTTCTTACGCAAAGGAACTTTATATCCAACAGACACAAAATATCCGCTCGACTGTTGGAAATTACTGATCTGATGTCGAAGTAATTGCTGCATCGCCACCAAAACCCACCATTTCTTAAGCTAAAGTAGACCAAGGTAACCCCTATATTAGCATATTACTAAGATAAACAGAAGGCACTGTAGAAACATTTAGGACGTGAGCTTGTCAATCTGAATGTGGACGGGCACCAGCTTAGCCCCGGCCAGCAGCTTGGGCAGAACTGTGAAGAAGATCAGCTTCTGCACGTCGATGTCGCACTGCTTGTCACCTCCATTTCCACCTTGACGGCGTCGGTCATGCCTTTGGGCTCCCCCGGCGGGCCGTCCGCCCACAGCTGCGGTAGTGGCGACGCCCCCGCTCTGATGCAGACGACCGACACGGTGATAGGCGCGCCGATGTCGAGCATGCCGCTGACCAAGAAAAACGCGCGGCCGTCCTCCTCCGCGAACAGCAAGAGCCGTGGCCGACAGTGGCACTTGCAGCTGGAGCACCTTGCCGTACTGGATCCTGTGCACGGGCATGGGATGCGCGGTGCTGATGTGATCGTAGAGCGCCGACGGCCGGCCTTCGTAGCCGCAGATGGGCACGGGGCATTTGCAGGGCGCGAGCGGACACACGCTTTGGTGATCGACGAGCTTGTGGTAAGTTATGTAGAGCCCACAGCCTTTGTGCGGGCACTCCTCCCTCACCAACGAAAGGACGGAGTCCACCACCGTGTTCCGCACGTTGAAGCCACCACTGCGCTCGCACTTCTGGCACTGGCACTGGTTCCCGGGGCGCTCGATGCAGCAGTCCGCGCAGGCTAGGTGCCCTTCCTTGCATTGCAGAAATCAATTGAACAGCACATCAATCAAGAAACCTGCACCTTGCTCAATCAGCCGAATGGACGAGGTGTATTCGAACCTCATACACCGGCGGCGTCAAGGGGCGGAGGCACAAGGGGTAGTGGAGCAGGGTGAGGTCCATCGAGACCTTAGAGAGCTCCATCGTCGGGTCCTGTTCGGTCTGCATGATCTCGCCCTCCTCGTGCACAACCATTTCTCGACTTGGGCCGGGGCATTACAAAGCTTTACCGTCACATATTTTATACTACTTCAAGGTGCATTAAATCAACACATGCAAGTATCAAAAGGAGAGTCACGGCATGCATGCATGCGTTGTAATTAATGCATCGGTAAACGCAAATTATTTAAATATATCGAGTGCAGTGCTTTGATGTGTCGCGTCAACTCGTACATCAAGGTGAAGTTTGATTGTCCTCTCCCTCGCGGACTTAACTGCACCTGCCTTTGGTTGTATGACAGGTTGGCCACCCACCTGTCAGGCCCACCTGTCATACACGCAAAGGCCGGAGCGTCCCTCCCTCGCCCATGAGCGTGGTGGCTGGCAAGACTAGGAGAAGCTTTCGCTATACGCTCTCCCTCCCGCACGCGATGGACATGCAGCAGCTCAAACCGTGTCAGATGGCCAGAAGCGTACTGTAGTACTCCTCAAGTGCAGTAGTACTCCATCATTGTTCGACTTCTCGAAGAGGCGAAGAACCAAGCGCATCCCGGGCGCTCGTGTGGCAGTTTCCTGTGTAGAGTAGTCTAGGATAGCGTGTACCGTGCGTGTAAGCTTAAAATCATTGGGGTCGGCTCCATGCTATGTGGCCGTCTCGAAGTTTTTTCTAAAAAAATTAAAATAGTCTTCTGTCCCTACCTGTCACCCTGGTGATTGTAGTTTGCACGCTCATCTGGTCAACACAGGAATATATATTTTAGTTTTTTTTTCGAAAAGGTGGACTCCCCGGCCTCTGCATCAGAACAATGCATACATCCACATATATTTTAATTTGTGGTGGGTAAATGTTAGAGGTTGCAGAAAATATATTGTACACTTCGGGTCTTTCAGCCAAGTTTAGAGGCAAGCATGTGGGGCCAGTGCTATGATGTGTCGCGTCAACTCGTACAACAAGGAGAAGCTTGATTTTACTACTACACGCCTTCTCCCTTGCCCATGCGCGTGGTTGCTCGCAAACGAGGACATGCTTTTGCTTAGTAGTACTTCTACAACAAGCTATCCCTCCCGCTCACGGTGGACGGACATGCAGCAGTGGATTCGACACTGTAGAAGCAGTAGTAGTAACATCATTGTTCGTCTTCTCCAAGAGGCGAAGAGCCAAGCGCAAACCGAACGTGGCAGTTGCGAACATTGGAGCATGCATATAGCCAGGCTCTTGCATGAGACAAAATTGCTATGTGAGCCCACTATTGTACTAGTATGTACAACTACTTGCTAGTATAGCCCTGTAAACCAGAAAGCAGTATTTGCCCTTCTAGAGATTTCAACAAGTGACTAGACTACAGCAAGACGGAGTACATATGGAGCAAAATGAGTGAATCTGCACCATAAATAAATACGTAGAGTAGTTCTATCGTTTTCCTCTCTGAGGTGCACAATATTGAGTATATTGACTAGTCTCTTTTTGACACACATTTACGTTTTTTTGACACAGTACAGACGCAAGCGCTCATATACACGCGCATACACCCACCCCTATGAACGCACACACGCACGACACTATCATCTTGAAATTTACGAAGTCACCATAGGCACCTCGTCGTCGACGGGTCCATAGGTGCTTGAATGCCAAGGAGGGAGAGGGTAGCGGTTCCCGAGACGTTGAACGGTCAATGATGCATCCTCAATTACATGCAGAGGGAATTAATTGGAGAAGCAGAATAGAGCCAGCACGATGTGAATGCAACCGAGTTTGAACTCTCATATAATAATGGCGTCCCACCACTCCAATCCATCTACTCCCAAGTCTCTGCGCAACACTGCTCACTCCAATCCAAGACTAAGTGACCAGAAGCCACAAGCACCTATGGAGGCGATGGACGTGAGCGGCAGTCATCTGTGCCAAATCATCCAAGGCGCCTGAGGGAGTCCTGGACTAGGGGGTGTCCGGACAGCTGGACTATCATCGTACGCCGGACTCCAAGACTACGAAGGCACAAGATTGAAGACTCCGTCCCGTGTCCGGATGGGACTTTCCTTGGCGTGGAAGGCAAGCTTGGCGATACGGATATGTAGATCTCCTACCATTGTAACCGACTCTGTGTAACCCTAGCCTCCTCCGGTGTCTATATAAATTGGAGGGCTTTAGTCCGTAGGCCACAACATACATTACAACAATCATACCATAGGCTAGCTTCTAGGGTTTAGCCTCCTTGATCTCGTGGTAGATCCACTCTTGTACTACCCATATCATCAATATTAATCAAGCAGGACGTAGGGTTTTACCTCCATCGAGAGGGCCCGAACCTGGGTAAAACATCGTGTCCCTCGTCTCCTGTTACCATCCGCCTAGACGCACAGTTCGGGACCCCCTACCCGAGATCCGCCGGTTTTGACACCGACATTGGTGCTTTCATTGAGAGTTCCTCTGTGTCGTCACCGATAGAGCGGATGCCTCCACCCGTCTTCAAAGACGGTGTTTTCGCTGGAGGGGCCTTGGCTGCCGGCCAAACTATCCGGCTAGGTGGTTTTCTTATGACCGCCTGTCCGGCCGCCGCCTCGACGATGACTTCTCAAGTCGTCAGAAGCAATCTTCGCGTCAGCCCGAAAGCTACCGAACAGTTGGATCCAATAGAGCTCTCGTCTGTTAACGAGCTCTTGGATCGCATCGCCGCCCTGGGAGTCGCTACGGACTACGACCAGATTGGGCTTAAAACCGATCTGAGAGAGATTAACTCTCCCCAGGCCACCCACCACGTCGCAGTGGTAGAGGAGCAATACGGCAACTCTTTGCCCGTATTGAAAACTATTCATGTCCGGATTCCCGAACCCTCCATGCCAGACTTCCGCGGAGGAACGGGCTTCGATCGAGCATTGAACTAAAATCATGCATCACTCCGGACTCGCTGGATTGTGTCCAGCAACCTAAGCTTCCGAATTCGGACGCTCTTCGGCCTTTAAGCCCCAAGATGGGCAGGGATTCGGATTTTAGTCCACCCACCCGCCCAGACATATGCGATCTATCTCTAATACGGCAAGAGCCTGCTGAAACAGTACATCACTACTGGGCCAGATTCCTCCTGGTTATGGACAGGATAAAGGACTGCCGAGAGGAAAACGCAATCTCAATCTTCTGCAATAATTGCACGGACAAGGGAATACTAAATGCCATTGATCGTCGCAAAATTACGCGCTTCACCGATCTGGCATCCATAGTACGAAAGTACTGTGCGATGGAGAGTTTCCGGAAAACCGAAAATCAGTTTTGGGATAATCCGGCCCCAAACCCAGTCCGCAGCAAAAGGGCGCCATACACTCAGGCCCCAGATGCAAAAATAAAAAAACAAAAACCCAATAAGGGAAGCGGAACCGTACTGGAGGGATGGCTCAATGGACCCTGTAAGCTTCATAGTACAGAGGGAGCCGTCCCAACTCATAGCCTTCGAGCATGTTGGATATTACGGCAGGTGGCCAAAAGTGGCGAGGAGCTTCTAGCCCCGCAAAACAGCTCCAACAATACCGGTACGGTATCAACAGTCTTCGAGACTTTCGCGTCAAACAATATGCGAAAGCGAACAATCCGCGGACTCGCCGAAGTCTACCAAATAGCAACAGCAAATCCATGGAGCGACACAGCTATCACCTTCGGTGCCAGCGACGAACCCAAATTCCGAACAGCCAGAGCACCAGCCGCACTGGTGCTTAGTCCCATAGTGGACGGCTTTCGACTGACAAAAGTCCTCATGGATGGCGGCAGCAGATTAAACCTCATCTACGAGGAAACTCTGCGGAAAATGGAAATCGATTGGAGCCGTATTGAGCGAAGCAGCACAACCTTCAGAGGAATAATCCCTAGCCGGGAGGCACGCTGCACCGGACAAATCACACTCGATGTGGTGTTCGGCTCGCTGGACAATTACAGATCCGAAGAAGTCACGTTCCAGGTGGCCCCGTTCAACAGCGGATATCATGCTATATTAGGACGGGAGGCATTGACAATTTTTCAAGCAGTACCTCATTACGGGTACATGAAGCTCAAAATGCCTGGGCCCGGCGGAATAATCACCCTCGCTAGCGATCCGGACATAGCACTCCGCGCTGAAAATAAGACAGCTGCACTAGCCCTGGAGGCACTATCCGAAGCCTTAGCAGCAGAGGAACTCACAGCGCTGCGCTCTACGGTGAACAGGGACGATGTGATACTCGATAAAAGATCCAAGTCCACCTCCTTCAAACCAGCAGATGAAATAATAAAATTCCAAGTCCATCCAACGGGCCCAACAAAGACGGCCTCCATTGGGGCACAATTGAACCCCGAAGTAGACGCCGCACTGCGTGAATTCCTTCAGGAAAATTGGGACATCTTCGCCTGGCATCCTTCGGATATGCCTGGAATCCCATGCAGGTTGGCAGAACACAGCCTAAACATCCTAAAAGGATTTAAGCCAGTCAAACAGGCTCTTCGACGATTTTCCGAACCCAAAAGACAGGCAATGGGAGAAGAGCTAGCCAAACTATTAGAAGCCGGATTCATTAGAGATATCAAACATCCGGACTGGCTAGCAAATCTGGTGATGGTACCAAAGAAGGATAAATCCTGGCGCCTCTGTGTCGATTTTAAAGACCTCAATAAGGCTTGCCCAAAGGATCCCTTCCCTCTCCCCCGCATCGACCAAATCATCGATGCTACCGCAGGGCACGATTCGTTGTGCTTCCTGGACGCATACTCTGGCTATCACCAAATCAAGATGGCGGAAGTAGACCAAGCCGCAACGACATTCATCACTCCATACGCACCATTCTGCTTCAACACGATGCCCTTCGGACTTAAAAATGCCGGCGCAACATATCAGCGCATGATTCAAACCTGTCTGGCCACCCAGATTGGCAAAACAGTCGAAGCATACGTAGACGACGTAGTCGTCAAAACAAAACACGTCGAAACTCTAATAGACGATTTGAGGCTCACATTCGACAACCTCAGAGCATATGACATCAAGCTGAATCCAGAAAAATGTGTTTTCGGCGTACCAGCCGGAAAGCTGCTGGGCTTCATTGTATCCGGTAGAGGGATTGAAGCAAACCCGGCTAAAATCCGAGCTCTGTCACAATTGGATATTCCAAAAGACCTCAAACAAATACAAAAATTAACAGGATGCGTGGCAGCTTTAAGCCGCTTTATCTCCCGTCTAGGAGAAAAGGCGTTGCCCCTCTATCGCCTCCTCAGGCGCACCGAACACTTTGAGTGGACGGATGCTGCCACTGCCGGACTCGAAGAAATAAAGGCCATATTGGCAACAAATCCGGTCCTGGCTGCGCCCACTCTGGGCGAACCAATGTTGTTATACATCGCAGCAACGCATCAAGTTGTAAGCGCGGTCCTCGTCGTCGAACGAGCGACAGAAGGGCATAAATTCCCTCTTCAAAAACCAGTGTATTATGTATCCACTGTGTTAACCCCCTGCAAATCCCGTTACCCGCACTATCAGAAGATAGCATACGCGGTGTTCATGGCGTCCCGGAAGCTCCGACACTACTTTCAGGAGTGTTCGATAACAGTGGCCTCTGAAGTACCACTCAATGACATTATAAATAACCGCGACGCAACGGGCAGGATTGCAAAATGGGCCATTGAGCTCTTACCATTCGATATAATTTACAAACCTCGGCGAGATATAAAGTCACAAGTTTTGGCTGACTTCGTCGCCGAATGGACCGAAGCCGAACTCCCTAAAGAGTACGGCGCATACTCTAATTGGGTTATGCATTTCGACGGCTCTAAAATGTTGGCCGGACTGGGGGCTCGCGTCGTATTGACGTCCCCAACCGGGGATACAGTCCAGTACATACTTCAAATAATGTACACGGACTCCAACAATGCAGCCGAATATGAGGCCCTATTACATGGTCTCCGGATGGCAGTCTCCATGGGTATTCAACGCCTAGAGGTGCGCGGGGACTCAAACCTTGCAATATCCCAAATAAATGGAGACTTTGACGCCAAGGATCCAAAAATGGCAGCATATCGCAACGCCGTTCTAAAAATGTCAGCTCGGTTTGAAGGACTCGAATTCCATCACATAGCCCGAGATAATAACCAAGCGGCCGACGTACTGGCGCGCATCGGTGCGAAACGTGATGCTGTCCCTCCAAATATCTTCCTGGAACGGCTCTTCAAGCCATCCGTACTATGGGAAGAGGAGCCCGGAAGTAACAAACCGGAAAAAATCGAGCCAATTGGCGATTCAGCCGATGACATAACACCGTCAGCCCACGACATAATGGCAGTAATCGCCCCGTGGACAGAACCATTCCTAGCCTACTTGCTTAGGCAGGAACTCCCCGAAGACCAAAACAAGGCCCGCTGCATAGTCCGGCGATCGAAAGCCTACAAGGTCCATGAGGGAGAACTTTATAAGAAAAGCACAACCGGAGTCCTTCAAAGGTGTATCTCCGAAGAGGAAGGGCGAAACCTCCTGGCTGAAATTCATGCCGGACTAGGCGGACACCACGCAGCAGCCCGGGCCCTTGTAGGAAAGGCATTCCGTACAGGATTTTATTGGCCGACGGCCCGGGCAGATGCCCAGGACTTAGTCCAGAGATGCGTTGGTTGTCAGCTCTTTGCTAATCAGAGCCATATGCCGCCTACCGCCCTCAAAACTATACCCATTACCTGGCCGTTCGCGGTCTGGGGGCTTGATATGGTTGGACCCCTTAAAGGGGGAACCCACAAGCAAAGGTACCTATTGGTCATGGTGGATAAATTTACCAAATGGATAGAGGCCAAGCCGGTCAAAACGGCAGAGTCCGGACCAGTGATAGACTTTATATCCGGGGTAGTACACCGTTACGGAGTCCCCCACAGCATCATCACCGACAACGGCACGAACTTCACAGCCGACGAGGTTAAGTCATGGTGCAAGAATATGGGCATCAAGCTCGACTACCCTTCAGTCTATCACCCTCAAACCAACGGTCAAGTGGAATGAGCAAATGGTCTAATAATGAGCGGCATTAAGCCCAGACTAGTGCGGTCACTTACTAAATCGGACACACACTGGGTCGAGGAGCTCGACTCCGTACTCTGGGGGCTGCGGACAACGCCTAACCGCATTACCGGATTCACACCATTTTTATGGTATACGGCGCAGAGGCAGTCCTGCCCTGCGACATTATTCATGACTCACCTCGAGTGCGCATGTACGAGGAAAGAGAGGCCGAGCTGGATCGTCAGGACAGCCTGGACACATTGGAGGAAGAACGCGACGTCGCCAAAGCTCGTTCCGCATTCTATCAGCAGCAGGCTCGAAGATATCAAAGCAGAGAAGTACGGGCCAAGACTTACAACATTGGCGAACTAGTTCTACGCCTGCCGGACAAGAAAAAGGACAAGCTCAAGCCCAAATGGGAGGGGCCCTTCATTATCGATCAAGTCCTGACCGGCGGAGCATACCGTCTACGAAATGCGTCGGATAACCGACTCGAGCCGAACCCATGGAACGCAGCCCGCCTCCGAAGATTCTATGCCTAGCGCCGGATTAAGAGTTCGTCCCCTCCCTCCGTCCAAATTTTTATACCTTGGCTGCCTTTCGTTTCTCTTTTCATTACCTTTTTTATTAATAAGCCCCTAAAGGCTTACTTTTGCATTTTTCGCATACACTTGATGTGCCATCCGCACTCATTATACCTGGGGGCTTCTTTTACAGAAGCTCAATTATAAGGGTTTCATGCCCAGCACATGTGTCACGCTTCCACATGTACCTTTTACTCACCATTATATGCATCGATATGACTTAAGTTTTGGCCAAGCTGGGTTGCCTGGCTCCTGTGCTTACCCCTACGTTCCCGATTGTTCGGCTAGGAGGTAAAGGGAGCACCTCTGCGATTGTTACTGCCGGGTCAGCCGGATGTGTACCTCAGACTGGGTGAAGCCGAAAGCTAGCGTTCTTAAGGGAATATTCGGTCGGTGACTTAAAAGATGACTTTTTACTCATTTATCTATCTGCCCCCAGATGTTTTAATGCTTTCTTTGCAGTCCGGACATGCACTTTAGGGCATGCCTCCCAGCGAAAGGAACCCTTAACGGAACTATTCTCCCTAGAAGATGTTTCTTACTAACCATGTAATATAACATAACTAGTTGGGCACTTGTCTGATAAAGCACTAATGACCCCTACGCCTGGTCTCCATGCATACCACGGTTGTTTCTTAACCAAAAAGGTATTCGGACACACTCCGGACTTTAGGGTCCCGAGGTTGAAGCGAAAAGGTCGGCAAAGACAAATGATCTACAATCCGGCTAGAAGGCATTTCACATGTCACTTCAAAGGAAAACATACATTGTCAAATTTATTGATTGTATTCCTCCTCAATCCCGTCTAACAGGCTGTCTAACTTACAGTCCCGTTGGGAAAACTTAGCAGCCAACTCTACTTGGATGTATACTAAACTCACAGGGATCTCCTTCCCATCGGGCCCCATCGGTCCAACTTCGGCCATATGGTTGGGATCCGCCTTCTTATACTGCGTCTTCACCATGGCCCAAGCCTCCCTGGCACCTTGACGGCAAGCCGAAATCTTCCACAAACGGAAGCGCTGCCGCACTCCCTGAAGCTTCTCCGCAAGCTCCCCAAGGCCCTCGGGTAGGGAGAGGGCTGGCCATAAAGCCCGGACGACGCCTGTCATTGCCTGCCGAACTTGTTCGAGCAGTTGCAATAGTTCGGGAAGCTGATCACCCGTTGATATGGGCATATCCTCTGCAGGACGACCTGTGAGTATACCTACAAGACATATCATGTCAAAATACTTCCTCGCCGAACTCTTCTTTTCACAGGAGTCCGCTCAAGCACTTACTATAAATGCCGCGACGAAGCCGCTGATTCTCCTTAACGGAGACGGACAGCTCGGCTCGAGCGCCTTTCAGCTCTTCTCCGATCTTGGCATTGGCATCCTGGAGCTTGTTCCTTTCTTGCTGAACCCTATTCAGCACACTCTCGCCGGCCTTTAGCTGGCGCAGCAATGCTTGCCTGTACGGATCTTGTCCGGCGGCACCTGCAATGTCATTATTAGACTCGCGCGCACGCCGCACAACGCTTATATTTATTAATAAAAATGTGTTACCAGGAGGGGTCTCTGCGTCTCCTCCTGCGGCAGCAAGTGCGGCCTCAAGTTGGGCCTTGCAATCTTGCAGCTCCCGAGACAGCTGGGCATTCTTCTCGGTAAGAGCCTGCGTTTTCAAATGATCCTTAAATTAGTTAACATAACTACTTTAAGTCTCGGGGGCTACTGGTATATACAACCATTAAAATTCCCTTACCCGTATGTCCTTCACATACTGCTCCGTGGCTCTGCTAAAACCATCTTGAGCGGCACGGAGATGCGCGTCCCCTGTGTTAAAGGCATCCAATGCCTCAGGGGAAAAGCACGCTTCACGAAATACTGTCCGGCGGCGCCTATGGTTCATGGCGCTCTCCACCTCAGACTTGGTGGCGGACAGTCTGTCGGTGTCCTCCGTTGGAGAAGGATCCGGCCCGCGCCTTGCGCTTGCCTCCCCCTCCAGGCCGGGCACTGGAGCCTGGCCGGTGTAGGTTGGATCGGCAACTTCTGCGCCCGCAGTTCGGCGAGCACTTTTTCTCCTGCAAAGATCATGAGCACTCAGGCGTTTCCTAGGAACGTCGCTCTGAAAATTCAAATGCGAGCTATACCTTTGCGGCGACATTTCCGTCCGCACCGCGCTCCTTTTCCGCCTGCTGGTCCAAACTGACCTCTGTTAGTCAGCCGCCGCGGGCTCGGCTTCCTGCCGTGAAGGCGCTTCCTGCAAAATACCATCGTTCGCGAAGGTTAGAAATGGCAGGGAAGAGATAATGGTGTCCGGACTTCGGTCGCGGTCACCTGGGAAGCCGAACACAGTCCGGGGTAATCCGCCGTAATGGCCACCAAGGCATTGTCTATGCTGAGCTGGTGAAACACCCCGTCGATCAGCTCCACCTCGATGTCCGGGTCCTCTTCGGAGGCCGGATCCAAGGATCTTTCTGGATCCTCGGGTTGCGGAGCAGGACTCACCATGTCCTCCACAGTCCGGCGTAGATCCTGCACCGAAGACATAATGTAAGAAGCTTAAACTTCGAAAGCATGGGTTGAGCCCTTAAAGGTGTTCATTTACCCATCCTCTAGGGTTGATCATGGAAAACCCATTCAAAGGGTTCGTTCGAAGGAAGTCCTCCATCTCCCCCTTGTACAGGCTGGACAGGATCTCCACCAGATCCTTGGTCGAATCCGGCCCTTTGCGGCCATGACGGGTGGCATCGTCCTCCCCGTTGAAATCCCACATGGGGTGGCCTCTGTATTGCAATGGCTGTACCCCCCGCATGATGCATGTCGCCATGACTCCGATCATGGTCAAGCCAGAATGGGCCATTAATCTTATTCGGCCCATCAAGTAATGGACGCTCTTGTCTTCCTCCAATCGGGGGCTCCGTGGGCGCCAGCTGAGGCGCTTCTTCAAAGGAGCAGCACTAAACTCCGGGAGGCCGATCCGGACTGGGTCCGGCAGCGGAGCGTCTCCTATATAAAACCACTCTGAAGGCCAGTCTTCGGACACCTTCTTGGGAGTACCGGATGGGTATCCGGTCCCGGCAATGCGCCATATTTCGGCGCCGCCCACTTGATATATGGACCCCTCGTGAGAACGGGGTACGAGGCAGAACAACCTCTTCCACAATGCAAAATGGGGCTCAATGCCCAGGAATAGCTCACAAAGAGCTATGTAGCCCGCGATATGCAGGACAGAGGCGGGCGTGAGGTGGTGGAGCTGGAGTCCGTAGAACTCCAGGAGCCCGCGGAGGAACGGATGTATTGGGAATACGAGTCCCCTTACCAGATAGGGGACGAAGCATACTCGCTCCCCCTTATTGGGGCTTGGGGTAGCCTCCGCTTGCCTCCCACCTTGATAAGTAACCAGTCCGGCCCGGACTGGGACCATGAAGGCCGGAGGGAGAAATCCCCCCGTTTGGAGCTTCACTAGCTCGTTGTGCGAAACAGAGCACCTCCTCCAATTCCCCGGCGGTGGGCTGGGAGAGCGTGAAGAAGAGCCGCGTCGACGGTCCATGATGGAATGGATTTTTAGGTCAAAGGCGCTCCGATGAAGTATTCGCGGGAGGAGGATGGTGTGGTTTGGATCTGGATTTTTGCCTCTTTTATAGGTAGATGACTCGCACGACTGGGGGGTGAAACGTAAAAGACGCCCTGGCTTTTCGCATTCGTGCGACGCGTGGGAAAATACCATTATTGGGCGTAGAAGCCGAGAAACACAGTATTTATGATGAAGCCGGACACTGTTCGGCAGGTACATGGAACTTGACGGGAGAACCCGCCTTGCAACGCCGAAGACTATACACGCGCTGGACTTATCGTCATTGAAGCCTGGTTCGGGGGCTACTGAGGGAGTCCTGGACTAGGGGGTGTCCGGACAACCAGACTATCATCGTCCGCCGGACTCCAAGACTACGAAGACACAAGATTGAAGACTCCGTCCCGTGTCCGGATGGGACTTTCCTTGGCGTGGAAGGCAAGCTTGGCGATACGGATATGTAGATCTCCTACCATTGTAACCAACTCTGTGTAACCCTAGCCTCCTCCGGTGTCTATATAAATTGGAGGGCTTTAGTCCGTAGGCCACAACATACATTACAACAATCATACCATAGGCTAGCTTCTAGGGTTTAGCCTCCTTGATCTCGTGGTAGATCCACTCTTGTACTACCCATATCATCAATATTAATCAAGCAGGACGTAGGGTTTTACCTCCATCGAGAGGGCCCGAACCTGGGTAAAACATCGTGTCCCTCGTCTCCTATTACCATCCGCCTAGACGCACAGTTCAGGACCCCCTACCCGAGATCCGCCGGTTTTGACACCGATAGCGCTGGCCTGCGGGCCCGCACCGCACAACATTTCCAGACGGTGCTAGCGACCGCCGGCATCATAGCCCTCGCTAACGCCAGCTTCGCCTCTCGCATGGACGACATGATGGTCAACTCCATCCGCAAGTTCACTGCCATCAAGAAGCGCGCGGACAACCTTGCTGTACTGCTCCAGCCCGCGTGCCCAGGCTCCTCATTGCCTGCCACCCTCATCGGCCTGCATGGCGACGAACTCTTTTAAGCCCTGGTGGCCTTGCAGGTGCCGGAGGTCGCGACGAAGAATGTGCACCTCGAGGCCGCGCTCACCGCGCAGCGCCTCGCCATGCAAGAAACCATCGACCTGCACATCCACGTCTATGAGGAAATCATCTACATAGGCCACTACAAGGCAAGCGAGGACAGAAAGACGTTGACCTTCTTCCAGTGGCTGGAATCTTTGGACGCCATTTTTCGGAAGCACATCGACCTAGCCACGAAAGCCGCTGCTACTTAGGCGCCGTTCGGTGGCCGGCGCCCTGAGTCGAGGAGTTGGACGTTGTCGATGGATGCATCTCTTCTTCTTTCCTCCTGTAACTAGCACTGTATCGCCTCGTGGCCTTAATGTTTTATTAGTATAGTACTCCCTCTGTCGTGGAATTAACACGTCAGATGTCCTATCAGAAGGACTTAGTCGTGAGGCCAACGCATCTATGTGGTAGCTTGAGAGGGGTTCAGTGGGACGAGAGACGGAGGGCGGATCAACACACAAGACAAAGATTTAGACAGCTTCGGGCCCCGGGAAACATCATCCGGTAATAGCCCTACATGTTGTTTGTGGCTAGGTCTCATTATCATCACGAGGGAGTCGCCGTAAACTGGCTCTTTGTGTCTAGCCCTAGAGATTGTTTCTTCTTGCTTGTCCCTCTTTGGGGAGCCCTGCCCCTCACATATGTTGAAGGGGCGGTTTACATGACTAGTCCTAGTTGGATTATGATTACTCTATTACAAGTGGAGTCCTAGTCTTGCTTCCTTTGTAGGAGAAACTTCCTTATGTCTTCCTCTCAAACCGGCCCACCATAACATGAGCTGGCCTTTCATGAACCGCTCGTTGGGCCACCGGGTCTTGTCGCTCCTCTGGCCCGCCTGCTGGATTACCAATGAATCGTAAACTGCCAGGTCCAAGCGGGTCGCTAGTGAATCGCCAAACTTCAGCTGGGTCATAGATCCGACGGTTTATACCGCAGGGTATATCCCCGACATTAGCCCCCAATTTAATTTGGATTCATCCATGTTAAACTGATCTGCAACATAAACACAAGAACAAATTTGTCGGGTTGTGTTCCAATTTAAATATTCTTATAAACCGACACTTGATCATCCTTAAATCCTTGTCATTTCTTCCTTCTGAAAAATCCGAGTCAATAGACCAGCTTCATAATCAATTTGCTTAAAGAAGATATTTTGTAAATAAATAATCCATTTGAACCGGCCTTCAATGCTCTGATTTGACAAGAATATTGGTCTTCAAATATTCAACTAATATCCGCCGGTTTGAAAATGTAAAACTTGCCAGTTTATCATTGCCAAAATTTCCGGGTTATAAAAACTGATGATCCTGGGTCATGACCGTTTATAGACACCGGGTTATGATTGTTGCCAATACCGGGTCACACAATTAATCTTCCTAATTTTCCCAAAACCGAGAATTTGAAGATGTTCCTCCTTTATATGCATATTACCTGTAGCCCCCAAGTCTTAAGAGGAGAACACAGTGATAGCTTAAGACTTGTGTCAATATAAATGTTGCAACCTTGAAGAAATCCAGATTGTTCATCTCAATCACTAGTCAGAACTGAGTATTCCACATATGTAGCCCCCAAGTGCCGGGTTGTCATGCTTGCAGCAATGTGGGACTTGAAATTGCCTGATGCTCAAAAAACTTCAACCAGTGTAGCCCCCAAGGGTCGGGTCATTATGCAATAATGAGCATGGACTTTGTAAATATAATCATGTAGATTTGAGCAGTGATGTGTAGCCCCCAAGGGCCGGCTCAGTAAGATAATATTGAGCTAGGACTTGATATATACTTCAATGAAAATAATATCATATGATGTAACCCCCATCATGGGGTTTGAATCCACGTCCACAAGGTTAAGAGCCTTGTGCTTTACCAACTGAGCAGTGGACCCTTCAATATAATGGTTTTAAGACTTGCGTACCTTGTATTGTTTGACAGGAGCAATTGTTAGCCCCCAAGGGCCGTCTCATTACGATGTGATGAGTCGGGTCTTCAACAAGGTGAGCAAACAATGACTTTGCATTAGCCCCCAAGTGTCATGGTGCATGCTTGCAGCGACATGAGACTTGCATATTTGGTATAATCTCAACTTTGAGTAATGTAGCCCCCAAGTGCCGGGTCGTAAGCCTGCAGCGACTCGGGACTATTCCCTCCATTGTAGAATAAATCATATTCATTGATAAAATAATAGCCATTGCGCTAAAGCGACTTTGAAAACCTTAATCATAATACTGGTTATTGATAACCATAAAATCTAGCCATGTTGGCTATTTGAAGATTTGAATAATATAATCCAATGATTTATGAGCGCATGATTCCGATGCCGCAATCCAAATATATACTGGCGACTTATAGTCCAAAGCCAGGCCGGGTTAACAAACATCGGATAATTTCTCATCATATACTGGCGACTTATCGTCTTAAAGCCAGGCCGGGTTAATAAACACCGGATATTATTTTATCTCATATTGGCAACTTATAGTCAAAAAGCCAGGCCAGGTTAATAAATGCCGGTGATTTATAATTATGCTTTATTCAACCTGTTTCTGCATACAACAAGTTTAAAGTGTCCTAGCGGTTTACCGCCAGTCGGGTCATAATGCCCAACATATAGCCCGTGTTTATAACCAAGGCTGCACTTAAGAATAATTAAATATGAAATATGTCATACCTGTGACATTGAATCACATTGTTGGTTTGCTAACTTTTTGTAGTAAAGGTGATAACCCAAATCTTGAGTGTTTGAAAACGCCCACCACATTGTGCTGGTGCGTAATAAGCCATGCCGGGTTATGATAAACACCGGGTGATCATCCTGGCGACTTATAGTCAATGCCAGACCGGAGTAAGAGATGCCGGTTCATAATTGATTATGTGCTAACAACTGATAACTTTAAGCCACGCCGGGTTAAGAAACACCGGGTTGATGTAATGACATATAGTCTGGGGGGGTCAGTAGACACCGGTTTAACTTAGAACTTTGAAAAAGAGATAAAACTTGCAAAAAACAAAATCAAATAAAACTTGTAGTCGAGGCTTTTCGAGGGATGCTAGGCCCAAATTCGAGGCTTTTCGTGGGCTGCCAGGCCACTGAGTTAAACCATTTGACAAAGCCTTTTAAGATGGGCCTCCAACTAACCAATCGTCGTTTTAACTTTGACAAGTTCAGGATCTCTATGAGAGTAACTTGTCAAACATTCGGCGGGTCATGCCAGGATTACCTGGATAGGAGTGGCTTACTTGATGAAGGCAGGTTAACCCGTGGTTTTAGGTGAATACACCAGGCTTCCAAGCCGTGGGTCTATACCCAATTACAAGGGTCCTTTCAAACTCTTTGTTGCTTTGCACAAAGAGCCCCCAAGTAACTTTGTGAGCTGTGCTCAATGGGTGCCTATGTTTGAGTTGGTGCTTTTTGCAACACTCTCTTTGACCCCTAATTGATTTCCCTGGTGGCCTTACGCCGATCAAGAGGTGTAGCTATGGTTCGAATATGACCAAGCCCCCAAGTGATTAATAATATGATAAGCCAATAAGGCAGGATACCCATGTTTGAACCGCGCATCATGGCAACAGTTCCTCTTCGGCAACTTTTAACTTTTTGCAAGAGATAAATTCTTCTTGAACCGGGATTTTGAACTGGATATTGAAAGCGTCAGAGCTTTATGCGAGACATCTTTCCCTTGAACCGGACCTTAAATCGGAATCTTTATTTTCAGCCGGAATTTTTCTGACGGCCTTTAAACTCGAACTTGCAAGAAGTTAATTCTTTGAACCGGACATTCTTAAACCGGATTTCAGAGCTTTATAGCTTTGTGGGAGAACAGATTTCCCTTGAACCGGATTGTAAACCGGATATTTGAGAGCTTCAGTGAGACTGACTTCCCTTGAGCCGAATTTTAAACCAGAATCCTTTCTGATGACCCGGAACTTCTTCCTTAAGCCGGGATTTTGTAACTGTCATATCCTTTCTAAACCGCAAATTTTCTGACGGCCTTTAAACTTTCATAAATATAACAATAGCCTCCGGGACCGGGTTATCTTCACCTCCATCGTCCTGGGGTTCTTAAATTTGCTGAAACTGGCAAGATTTGCTGAGTCATGTCATCGTAGCCCCCGAGTCTCAAAGGTGACTCGAGGAGTTGGCTTGAGACTCTCCATATTTGACCGTGATATAAACCGGTATAGTTTATATATCATTGGTGTTGATAGCATGGTGTGAATCCATAGAAGGTTGAGGTGACTGCGGCGGGTTATAAATCATCCCGTATGAGCCATGTCAGCAACTCGGCCAATGGTTCCTTCCAACTGGCGATTTGAAGGTAACCAAACTGCTGTGGCGGCGACTTGTGCGCCTGCCCATTGAGCCACCTAGTGCACGGCGGTTGATAGTATATGATAATTTGCCTCCATTTTGTTGAAAGAAAAACCGGCTACCCAAGCAGTGACTTGCTCATACTCAATAAATAGCTCATGCAGACAGGTGCGGCCCAGTGTGTTGATGTAGACCGGGCCGCAAGAGACGGACATCAAAGACGACCGCGGCTTCAGAGGCAGCACAGATAGTTGCATCAGACGCGGTGTTATAAGCCGGCGTGGACAGGCGAGTTAGCCACATCATGTTGATGTAAACTGGTTTGTAGATTGGTGGCTTGCAGATATATTCACCGAGCTTGATATGTTAGGCCAGAAATTATCCACCATGGAGTTGATGATCACCACGGGCGAGCCGGCCGTGGGAGCAGACAGATGAACCGGCCGCAGCGTTGTAAGCCGGTGCGGACGAGCAAGTTTGTCATCCTCATTGTAAGCCGGCGCGGGCGCGTGAACCGGCCGCGAGTGCGGACGGGTGAGTCGTCCCTGGCGTTGTAAGCCGGTGCGGTCGCGAGAGATGGCCACAGGTTGGAAACGGCCCGGACCTGGGCGAGACAAACGTGGACACGGACGATGAGTCAGTCACGCGTGCGGATGTAGCAGGGGCGGCGATTTGCACAAATCACCCTTTATGCGACACCTTTGTAAGGAATAATGGTCCTGCGAAAAATTATTATAGACCAAAGTAATTGTTCTTTGCTAAAAACAATATGTGTTTAAGAAAAATAAACTTGGATGGACATCACCTGATCTGTTTGATTGACAGATGATCCGTTGAAAATGACACAAGCAACTTAGACAGACCGGCGATTCAATATAGCCCTGGCGGCTCAACACTGCAGGCTGGTCAACACGGCCCCGACGGCTCTCGCACTTCCGAGTCAGTAGCTCCACACATGTAGTAGCATTGCCTTCATGGCTGATTTTTTTCTTTTTTTTGTGTGTGGCTCGCAAAGGCTGGCGCATGTCCTCATCCGTACTGACACTGCGCTCCTAGCCAGTACGCCAGGATAACTTTGGTATCATATCCTTGTGAGACTTTTGGACCTGTGCTAATTCATTTGAGGCTGGAGATGCTCTAAGTGAAGAGGAGCAGGAGAACGAAGACGAAGAAGAATAGTGGTTTATAGGCAGAAAAAATTTAAGAATGTTGCTTAATGTGCATGAGGATCCAAACAATGTATATTTGACACGATTAAAGTTGACTCATGTCGAGCCTCAGGGTGGTGGTGGAGCGGTCATGGTGGACGGTTGGTTGTGGCCACCGTGTAGTTATGGAGCAGGTCCCAGGAGAGAGGTGGTCGGCGAGCCCGTGCCAGAAGAAAAGTGCCGGCGGTAGGCAAGGTAGGGTGGATGGTGACCATCACACTATTTTCGAGTGAGCGAGGTGTCCGCCATCGCACAGGCAAAGAAGTTGAAGCCTGGGTCAAGGTTGGCCACCGTGGTTGGCGTGAAAGTTGACAGACCCGAAGGCCGGTGAGGAAGACATTTTTATTATAATTGCTCAAATATCGTGCGAGTGAAACTAAAGACAATATTCTGATATTGTGCAAGAATTTGTTAAACGCATCAAATAGATATTAATTTATAACAAGTTTTTAGTTCGATCATCGCACTATCTGTATGCATTGTCAAATTGCCTTTTATTAACAATTTACAATGTAAGTGAAGTGGACTTAAATTATTACTCGATTATACCTGTGCTATCTTTTTTTTACATGTGAAATATAACATGCATTATGTTTACATAATTCCAGCAAAATATTTCAAAAGTCCGTGGCAACGCACGGGCATTATACTAGTAGTACTCCCTCTCTCTCAGTTTACAGGGCGTGCGCGTACCCCTAGGTCGTCAATTTGACCAACCTAATACAAGTCATATATTACAAAAAATATATCAATATAAAATTCAAATGTTCTATTTTCAAACCGTATAATTTTTGTGTTATATAGTTTATATTAGGGTGACAAAATTGGTAACCTAGGTATACGCGTAGGACTTGTAAACTGAGACGGAGGGAGTCCTACTAGTAAACCAAAGTGACGGAGAGAATAAGGAAAGGACTATTACTAGTGAATCTCCCATCGGTTTGGACAGATCGTCTCACGTCGGCCGAACCGGACGCAAAACCCTAATAATTTTTTATAATCTCAATCTCGTATCTCCCTTCGACTGCTTGCCACGGAGACGATGTATCTTCTTCTGCGCCGGTTCTTCTTCATCCAGCACATCATGAGCTTTTTTGATCCTTATAAATACCCCTTCAAGAACTCATCACCACCGTGCGCGAGCCCCACGGTGGGCGCCAACTGTCGTGGAATTAACACGTCAGGTGTCCTATCAGAAGGACTTAATAGTGAGGCCAACACATCTATGTGGTAGCTTGAGACGGGTTGAGTGGGACGAGAGACGCAGGGCGGATCAACACACAAGACAAAGATTTAGACAGCTTCGGGCCCCGGGAAACATCATCCGGTAATAGCCCTACATGCTGTTTGTGACTAGGTCTCATTATCATCACGAGGGAGTCGCCGTAAACCGGCTCTTTGTGTCTAGCCCCAGAGATTGTTTCTTCTTGCTTGTCCCTCTTTGGGGAGCACTTCCCCTCCTTACATATGTTGAAGGGGCGGTTTACATGACTAGTCCTAGTTGGATTAGGATTAATCTATTACAAGTGGAGTCCTAGTCTTGCTTCCTTTGTAGGAGAATATTCTTTATGTCTTCATCTCAAACCGGCTCACCATAACATGAGCCGGCCTTTCATGAACCGCTCGTTGGGCCACCGGGTCTTGTCGCTCCTCTCGCCCGCCTGCCGGATTACCAATGAATCGTAAACCGCCAGGTCCAAGCGGGTCGTCAGTGAATCGCCAAACTTCAGCCGGGTCATAGATCCGATGGTTTATACCGCAGCGTATATCCCCGACACCCTCCGTTCCCAAATATAAGTCTTTCTAAAGATTCCAGCAAGTGACTACTACATACGGAGCAAAATGAGTGAATCTACACTCTAAACTATGTCTACATACATTTGTATGCTGTATTCCATTTGAAATAAGTATCTAAAAAGGCTTATATTTAGGAACGGAGGGAGTATATGGCATTTTTATTCTAGTCATAATGTTTTCACTGTGAGGTGGGGCCGCAGTTGAGCAAACCCACCTCACCCACCGGGCGTCGGCCGAGTTTAGAATTAGAAGAGAGAAACGAGGGAGGAGAGCTAGCTGTAGCACGGACGCTGTTGTCAGATGGTACTCGTGTTTATAGAATAGGAGTACTGAGCACTCATGCCTCTTTTTTTTGAGGAAAAAATTAGTCGTATGTCTAGTACCACTAGTTGGGTGCGTGCGACCTATAGCTGTCATCACTTTAGGTCTCCTTTTCGAACCGCAGCTACGCTTCACAGTACATATTTTTCACGCATTTATCCTCCTATATGTACTCGTAGGCTATTTCCACATGCTCCCATTCACCGACATGTGGGACATAGAGCATTTGGGTCGTAGTGCATGCACGACTCGGAGCATATGCTGAGGTACTTTACATTTCAGACCTCACGAATTACATGCAAACCCCCCGCAGAAGAATAAATAAATGAATGAATTACTACATGAAACCGAATTATTTTCATAGAAACCGGAGCATGTTCATTAAATTTTGGACATAACACGTTTATAAAAAATGACCGGACCTAAACCAGTCTAAGGGCCTCTTTGATTTTTCCCGCAAAAAAGGGCCTCTTTGATTCACAGGATACTGAAAACACATGAATGGGGAAAGTATGATGGCGATGAACCAAGACGAGGAGAACTCTAACTCTGTTAGAGGTTAGAGTTAGATTCTAACACTGAACTCACTCTAAACCAAAGAGGTGTATGGATGGCAGGGTTAGATTGACAATAAATGCTCTTTCTCAATCATTTGACTACTTTGGACCCTATTTCCTGCCAGATTTGGTGTGGCCGGCTCTTCTGTGGCCTCCTCCCGCTCACAATTGACATAAATGAACCATCTTTACAAATCAAGCATGCAAAACATGATAATTTTTACTCTGTCCATACAAATGAGATATCCCACTTAAACATACAAGTCGTCAATCAAGCTTCACAAAAAAAACACCCCATGAAACAAAGCAGGAGCTAACTCATCAAGGAAGTCATTCACGATAGGGAGGGAGCCCGGAGCCCCTCACGCACCGAGGGAGGAGCTCGCCATCGTCGCTCTGGAGGATGGCTCTATAGATCCCAAGTCCCGGGAACCCCTTCGACGTCGGTCCTTGCGAGTTGAGGTCGACACCGGCATGGGTAGCAGGGCCGCTTGCCGCAGACTGGGAACTTAATATTTGGACCTCTAGAAATAATGCAAGCCTGTAACTAAAATACGTAGAAAGGTGAACTGAATCTTTGGGCCTCTATAAATAATGCAAGCTTGAAACTGAAATACCTAGAAAGGTGAACTGAATCTTTGGGCCTCTAGAAATAATGCAAGCCTGAAACTAAAATACCTAGAAAGGTGAACTGAATCTTGGGCCTCTAGAAAGATTTATTACCTCCTCAAGCAGCATCAAACAATTCCATGCGTGTACCACAAATCTATACCAAGTTTGATCAGGATCTACTTTTCCAAATCAGAATTAGCACTAGAGCGAGCAAGATCAATGATATGGCCGTGAGACAGAGAAAGAACGAATAAACTCACCCCTCTCGCGACCTCCCTGGTAGATGCGCCACCGCCACGCACGACAGAGGGAGAAAAACGACCGGCGAAGGGGGAGCGGGGCGACCTTCGAAGGCCGGAGGGAGAGGGTGGCCGGAGTAGGGCGGCGGAGGCCCGAAGGAGAGGGCGGCTGGAGGAGAGAGAGGGCGAGCGGTGCTTGTGCAGGCGGCCCTATGGGGAACAGAGAGGAGTCTTGCGAGAGGGGGGGGGAGCGATCTGGTGCGGCAAGGGAGATTTTTTAGTTCTCTTTTAGCGGGCCCGAGGATAACTAACCCAATTAGAACCTCTCCACCGGGCTAGTTTTTTTAGCTGGATTAGAGCAAACTAGCTCAAACTAACCCCTCTTGTTTCGATAATTTGAGGCTATTTCAACCCAAACTAGCTCTAACTCAGGGATCCAAACAAAGTGGAGTGTTACCGTACATGCTACAGTGTGGACCGTAGCACATTGTTTTTTAGCCATATCACCACATTGTTTTCTACTGCTGGTTCACTGGGCTACCGTGGTTTGCACTGCTGGTTCACTGGGCTGCCGTGGTTCGCACTGCTGGTTCCCTGGGCTGCCGTGGTTCGCACTCCTCCGACCTGAGTAGTAGTAGTACTAGTATATACCGCATCATTCTTTGCTCCTTCTTACTATTCCGACATGTGGGAGAGCTAGCATCCGGGTTGACGTGTCATGCACCAGATTAGAGCGCGGAACGGAAGGGGGGCATCACCCCGGTCGGAGCGCCAGTAATTCATGACTATAGTGAGTGGTCATATCACAAGTCTTTCCAGCAGTAACGCGCCGTCAAATCACACAGCCCGACCTTTCCAGCAGTATGTTTGAGAATCCGCCACTCGCTCACCCTCCTGGCCTCTCTGTCAAACCGCCTACCTGAAAACTACCGCGCGTACTACCCGGGAAAAGCCCCGCCCTCAACTTTTAACTACGCGAAAATAGTTCGAGCTTGTTCGTTCTATATAAAAACAGTACTTCTTGTATGTTTATTCACCTGTGGGGTTGTTCAATGAATGGAGGGGCGGGGAGCACAAGTGAACAATACTAGTACTACTAGTAGTAAGTAGGAGTCATACAGTAGTCACCTTAAATAGAGAGTTTCTTTTATTTAATGCCACGTACACAAATTGAAACACTTGTTGTGGAGAGAAAAAAGATAATCACTCCACTATATATGTACGCAGGGGCCTGAGCGCTTGCTTTACTAGGGTTGCTCTCTTCATTCTCTCATCCTCTCCAGATATAAACAAGATAGCGGTAGCAACATTTTCTCTCTGCTCATCGCTAGTCACAGATCCGGCCGGATCCCTTCGGCCGATGTGTGTAGAGGACTAAAAGGTGCATCGTTCACGCGGTCATCACCGCCAAGGGAGGAAACCCACAGCTGCCAGAGGGGCCCGATCCTCTGCCCGTGTCGTTCTCTCCGACACAGCGCCGACTCAGGAGGTCCTCCGTCCCTTCTTCCTCCCGGCCGTATTGTCCGCAGATCTGACCTACCGCTGTCGACATCTCGGCGACCCTCAGGTATAAGTTCTTCGAAAGCGGCCTTGCTCTAATGCCCCAGCTCCCACGTGTCTGCATGTGCATCTTTTTGTACTCCCATCAGCTCTTCCAAAGCCACCTAAATTTTTAGTATTATTAGAGGTAAAGCTACTTCATGCATTCAAATCTAGGGCTTTGTTCAAACAACGAAGAAAGGGGGGAAAGTTGTAGCATGAATCTAGGACTTGATTCAAAGAGGAAATAATATGGTGAATGTAGTGGAGACCAGATACCCAACCGGTATCTTGGTTGAAAAGGGAAATAATGGGAAAACGCAGTACAAACTGGATAAGGAACATATCTATTATTGGTTGAAAAAAGGATAGAAAGTGGCGGCTGGTGGACAAGTCAGCAGAGTATGTCCAAGATTAGATTTGCTGCCATCACATAGTAAAAGGTCTCCAGGATTAGATTTGCTGCCCTCACATAGTAAAAGGTCTCAGGATTAGATTTGCTGCCCTCACATAGTAAAAGGTCTCCAGGATTAGATTTGCTGCCCTCACATAGTAAAAGGTCTCCAGGATTAGATTTGCCAGCCTCACATAGTAAAAGGTCTCCAGGATTAGATTTGCTGCCCTCACATAGTACAAGGTCTCCAGGATTAGGTTTGCTGCCCTCACATAGCATGAACAAACTCGGCATCACCACTTTATGCCTCCTTGTAGGTACATTGTGCTGATGCGTCCACTGTCGCATGTCCTTATACCAACCTTTTGTTGTTGTTAATGTAAGGGTGCATGTAAAATGAAGCGATCACACTGTTACCTTAGGGACATGTCTAACCAGTGTTATTGTTAATCTAATGCCTCCAGTGATAAGATGCAATTAAACTGTGTTACAAATGGAACTCCTGCTGTTTTCCCCAGTAGATAAGTAAGTTGCTCCTTTACGCTGCTGAGTGTCCTGGTGTCCCCACGGTCCCATGCCCTTAAACCAACTCTTTAGCTGTTGTTGATTTACTGTGTCTGGTAAACAAGAAATGCCACCATTAAAGTAATCCCATATTTGAGGAATCTCATTGTTGATCGTAATGCTTCTGGTAACATGAAGCATTGCCGATGTTCTAAAATTTCTACTGTCCTTGCGTGATTGCCTTGAACATAATTAAGATGCTTCTTTTCATTTTGTATATGTTTCGTATATTCTTATTGACCAGCAACTGTTTACTTTCTATCTTTTTGTGCTGATAGGGATATCCATTTCACCTTGTTGCTATTGTGACCTTTTGGTGAACTGCACAAAACACTTTTTTTTGGAATGAGTGTCTTGTGCAGTTCAACTAAAATGTCACGTGGGCAACATCTCTCAATTTTGGTGGAACTGCACAAAATGGTGATTGGAGTTTCCAAAATCTCCGTCAAGTTCTGTTGGTAATCTCGTGCAACATTTTATCAACCTTTTCAAGATGGAGCCGTCACTGTCACCACAATGGCACTTTATTTTAGTGGAACTGCACAGAAGGATAAGAAAATTATAGTTGCACCTTACATGAGCTGGACAGCCAACCTTATTGTTCCTCAATTTTAGTGCAACTACTAAAGAAGAACCTGCCAGCTCACGAGAGCAAGTACTTCTTGCTAGCTGAATGATGCAATCTTTGCTTCATTTTAGGTGAACTGCAGAAAAAGGCGCATGAATTGAATCATGGAACTCCAGGCTGACCTCATCCTAGTGGAGCTGCAGGTTGAGTTCAAGGAGGCCACTATTAAAGTGAAATCATGCTATTCTTGTTTGTGCTGTGCAAACCGGAATACTCAACTATAAATGTTGTGACGGTCAAGAGCATTCACCAAGTTCTTCGATTGTATGACATGGCTAGCAAAGATGGATTTAATCCCGATATTCACTTTATCAAAAGGCTCTAATGGGTTGGTTCTGAATCTTGCAAGCTGGGAATCAATGAGATGTGTAGGCATCTTTGTTGTACTTATTATTTGAATCTTATTTGTTGGTTCTGAATCTTGCAAGCTGGCAATCAATGAGATGTGTAGGCATCTTTGTTGTACTTATTATTTGGATCTTATTTGTTGGTTCTGAATCTTGCAAGCTGGGAATCAATGAGATGTGTAGGCATCTTTGTTGTACTTATTATTTGGATCTTATTTATTGGTTCTGAATCTTGCAAGCTGGGAAACACGGCATGATGATACAGAGGACAAGAACCATAACAAACAGTTCAAACTTGGTAGTATTATCTTTGTGAAAGTGCGACAAATATGTTGATCGTGTGCGTCCTGAGAATAATAATTCTCATTGTTGTGCATGTTGATCCTGTGGCACTGATAGACTGAGCCAATGCATTGCTTGTTTTAAGTATAAATTTCTATTAAAGCTAATTAAATTTAAGTAAAGTGACCACTAACTCCTTTTATTACAGTACCAATACAGACCCGCTCGTGAACCGACGTGTGGCCGGAGTAGGCTTCTTAATGGAGGCGTTTGAATGCGCCGAGGGTGCATCTTTTGCCAGGCGTGCAGCGGACGAGGGAGGGGTGGTAACTATTATCACCTGTACACACTCAGTTTACTATTGAATCCAGTTCCCCAAGAGCTGAAAAACAAACTACTGCCGCCGCCTACACACTCGTTCACTCGAAGAGACTCCAATGGCAATCCGAGGGGTGAGCCTGCTGGATATGGACTTCAGCAAGGAGTTCCCCTTTGAGTTCGCCGTTCAGTCCTATGGCTGCACCAAGTTGAATGTGATGTACACCAATGATCCGGACTCGGTGAAGCTCTGCCTCACCGAGTTCAAGCAGTACCTACAGGACGAGAAAGCACAAGGTTGCAGGACTAGACCTTGTGCCCATCATTCATCTCCTGATAGGGACCAGGGATCGCCGTCGCCCAGGTATGTGTGTGGGACGAGGTTCTCCTCTACCACTTCTGTAGGGCCATCAGAGGTTCTGGAGCATTCGCCCGTTTCATCGGCAGCCGCGACTGAACCTTCGCTACGGTGGAGAGAAGGAAGAACGGGACGATTCGGCCATTTGGTGCAACAAGCTTCTCGACATCCAGAAGCAATACAAGATCATCAGCAACGGGCAGGAGAAGGACTCCGTGGTTGACCTCTCCGAGACCATCATCGACCCCTGATACGCCAACATGAAAGAAGACAACAATACTGTCAGCGTTTTGGGAATGGGGGTCCCCAGACTTGCCTGCCTGCGGCGTGGCTCAAGTGGGGGCCCAATGCAGCCCAGCTTCATTAACTCAAGCTCAAGACCCTCGAGAGGGGCCAAGCCTCGCGGGGTGGATGACAGGAAGCTTCTTCAGGAGCAGCCTCCTCAGGTAGGCTCGCGAGGAGGCGGAGAGATCAAGGCAGGGCACCTCCCGAGGAGCCCGTGACGCAAGCCATGACGATCGAAGGCCAGGCGGGCGCCAGGCGGGCGCTGGCCTGCGCAGTGTCCTTGTTTCCCTTTCGGTGCAAAGGGGACTAGCACAGACCAAGGCATCAGGCAAAGGTTACCGTTTCGGTGCAACAAGACCAAGACCAGCAGAACGACAGGATGGAGGTCATCGTGGAGCCTAGGGCGCCGTCATCGTCAGGGCCTTTGGCAGCCGAAGACCAACGTTAGTCAGGATAAGTGTACCAGATGTTCCCCTTCAAAATGGCCAATTGTTGGCGCCCTTCCCGCTCATTATTTGGGGAAGAGGCCCAGGGCCTCGCTCTATAAATAGGACTAGCCACCACAGGGTAGAGGCATCTAGAAACAGATCGATCAGAGAGAGAGAGAGAGAGAAGTGACTGAACTTACCCAAGCAGTTCATCGCACCAGCTTAGGAACAGCCCCTCGCGAGGCTGTTCTCCCTTTGTAGTATTCATCATCAGCCCCTGAGGCAATCCACCACACCACACACTGGAGTAGGGCATTACACCACAATGGTGGACTGAACCAGTATAAATCTCGTGTCCCTTGTGTGTTGACCTTTCTTGCTTAGATCCTTGCGAGACTTCGAGACGTGAGCTAGTAGGGGAGAGATCTCCGTGCGCACCCCAGTGTTCAACCCTCAAGGGTCTGCCGGAACCCGAAATCTGACATTTGGCCAGGTAGGGGTGCCCCCGAATCCTTCTTCCGCCGGCTCGCATTTCGTCGCCACGCCGCCCTGATGTCAAGCCACCCGACGGCCAACACCGACCGCTGGGCAGCGTGGCCCGTCCACGCCATGCCACCGGCCCAGGGCAACCTCAACCTTGCGCCTCAGGCAGCTCGCGCTTCGCAGGGCGCTGCGGGCCGCGGGTGACGCGGCCAAATGCCGCCGGCCCTCAAACCGCGACAGGTGCGGTCAGCAGCAAGAGCTTCAAACCATGCTGCAGCCACAACACCGCACACCCGATGGTAGCAGGCGAACTCCAGGGCCGCGCTCACGGTGGCCCAAGAGCTGCTACGGTGCCGGCTGCTGGAGGGTGGTCCTGACGTGTTGCTAGAGCGAGTAGCCGAACTCCTGGACGCCGCCACCTCGGGAGCGCCTCCTTTCTACGTCCATCTGCCACCCCGGGTCTAGGGCGGGCTGTATGGCGGCCCCATACGTGCCCACGCGACTCCGAGCAGACTCCAGGCCCAGCTCAACGCCAATCCGGCCATCGACGCTAGGCGCCAAGTCGCGCCGGCCCCATCTCTGGCCGGCGAAGGAGCACACGCTGCGACCTTCGGCCTCGGCGGACCACCGCGCCATCACCCTCAAGACAACGCTCCAGGCCGAACTGCGTGGCATGTGGGGCACTACGGCGAGAACCGTGGGGTTGCGGTGCCAGAAGCTTATGTGCCCCGCATGGTGGATCGAGAGTGCGCACTGGAAGAAGACCATGTCTCGTTCCTTGGGCCAGGCTGGGGCGAGGAGCCACTAGAAGATGAGCTCTTTCAGGAGCCCCAAGAGGGCCTCGACGGCCGCGCCGGCGGCAACAACTATCTGGTACCACTACTTCCTCAGGAGCAAGTTTATGCTAACCATGGGTCGCAGGAGGTAAAGGTCGCCATGGCAGATGGCTGCCCTAATGCTGCAGCCTCCTATACCTTGGGAGGAGGGCACCGGGGGCTGCAGGAGAGGGGCCGAGATCTGGGCTCGTCCCCGCGGTGCTCGGCACCAGGCGCACTTGATACGTCTCCAACGTATCTATAATTTTTGATTGTTCCATGCTATTATAATACCCCTTTTGGATGTTTATGGGCTTTATTTTACATATTTATATCATTTTTGGGACTAACCTACTAACCGGAGGCCCAACCCATATTGCTGTTTTTTTTGCCTATTTCAGTATTTCGAAGAAAATGATTATCAAACGGAGTCCAAATGGAATGAAACCTTTGGGAGCGTGATTTTTGGTACGAACATGATCCGAAGAGCTTGGAGTGCAAGTCAAGAAGCTTCCAAGGGCCCCGCGAGATAGGGGGCCGCGCCCCCTCTGTAGGGTGCGCCCCCTGTCTCGTGGGCCCCTCGGGCGGCCACCGACGTACTTGTTCCTCCTATATATACCTACATTCCCCGAAAACATCTAGGAGCACCAATAAACACAATTTCCACCGCCGTAACCTTATGTATCCACGAGATCCCATCTTGGAGCCTTCGCCGGCACTCTGCCGGAGGGGTAATCAACCATGGAGGGCCTCTACATCAACATCCTTGCCCCTCCGATGAGTTGTGAGTAGTTTACCACAGACCTACGGGTCCATAGTGATTAGCTAGATGGCTTCTTCTCTCTTTTTGGATCTCAATACAATGTTCTCCCCCTCCCTTGTGGAGATCTATTCGATGTAAACTCTTTTGGCGGTGTGTTTGTCAAGATTTGAAGAATTGTGGGTTTATGATCAAGTTTATCTATGAATAATATTTGAATCTTCTCATAATTCTTTTATGTATGATTGAGTTATCTTTGCAAGTCTCTTTGAATTGTCAGTTTGGTTTGGCCTACTAGATTGGTCTTTCTTGCCATGGGAGAAGTGCTTAGCTTTGGGTTCAATCTTGCGGTGTTCTTACCCAGTGACAGAAAGGGTTGCAAGACACGTATTGTACTGTTGCCATCGAGGATAACAAGATGGGGTTTATATCATATTGCATGTGTTTATCCCTCTACATCATGTCATCTTGCTTAATGCGTTACTCTGTTCTTATGAACTTAATACTCTAGATGCCGACAGGAGTCGGCCGATGTGTGGAGTAATAGTAGTAGATGCAGGCAGGAGTCGGTCTACTTGTTATGGACGTGATTCCTATATACATGATCATGCCTAGATAATCTCATAAGTATGTGATTTTCTATGAATTGCTCGACAGTAATTTGTTCACCCACCGTAATACTTATGCTATCTTGAGAGAAGCCTTTAGTGAAACCTATGGCCCCTGGGTCTATCTCTTATCATATTTGCTTTCAATTTACCTTTATTTGCATCTTTACTTTTTGCATCTATCTTACAAAATACCAAAAATATATTTATCTTATCATTCTATCTTTATTAGATCTCACTTTCGCAAGTGGCCGTGAAGGGATTGACAACCCCTTTATTGCATTGGTTGCGAGTTCTCACTTTGTTTGTGTAGGTGCGTGGGACTTTTGAGGAGCCTCCTACTGGATTGATACCTTGGTTCTCAAAACTGAGGGAAATACTTACGCTATACTTTGCTGCATCACCCTCTCCTCTTCGAGGAAAACCAACGCAAGCTCAAGACGTAGCAAGAAGGATTTCTGGCGCCGTTGCCGGGGAGGTCTTCGTTCAAGTAAATACATACCAAGTACCCATCACAAACCCATCTCCCTCGCATTTACATTATTTGCCATTTGCCTCTCGTTTTCCTCTCCCCCACTTCACCCTTGCCGTTTTATTCGCCCTCTCTTTCCCAATCTCCTCCTCTCTTTTCGCTTGCCGTTTTCCTGTTTGCTTGTGTGTTGGATTACTTGTTGCCATGGCGCAAGATAATACCAAGTTGTGTGACTTCTCGAATACCAATAATAATGAATTCCTTAGTACTCCGATTGCTCCTCTTAATCATGTTGAGTCTTGTGAAATCAGTACCGCTTTGTTGAATCTTGTTATGAAAGATCAATTTGTTGGCCTTCCTAGTGAAGATGCCGCTACTCATCTAAACAATTTTGTTGAATTGTGTGACATGCAAAAGAAGAAAGATACGGATAACAATATTGTCAAATTGAAGTTATTTCCGTTTTCACTTAGAGATCGTGCTAAAGTTTGGTTTTCGTCTTTGCCTAAAAATAGTATTGATTCTTGGAACAAGTAGTGCAAAGATGCTTTTATCTCTAAGTATTTTCCTCCCGCTAAGATCATCACTCTTAGGAACGATATTATGAATTTTAAACAACTTGATCATGAGTGCATGCTATAGAAGAAATCAATGTTTTGAGTGGAAAGATGGATGAACTTATGAAGATGTTTGCTACTAAAAATACTCCTCTTGATCCCAATGATATGCCTTTGTCTTCCTTGATTGAGAATAATAATGAATCTATGGATGTGAATTTTGTTGGTAGGAATAGTTTTGGAAACAACGCTTATAGAGGAAATTTTAATGCTAGATCGTTCCCTAGTAATTCCTCTAATAATTATGGAAATTCCTACAATAATTTTTATGGTAATTTTAATAAGATACCCTCTGATTTTGAGAATAGTGTGAAAGAATTTATGATTTCTCAAAAGAATTTTAATGCTTTGCTTGAAGAAAAATTGCTCAAAGTTGATGATTTGGCTAGGAACGTTGATAGACTTTCGGTTGATGTTAATTCTCTTAAACTTGGATCTTCTTCTCCTAAGCATGATATAAATGAGTCTCTCAAATTAATGAGAATTTCCATTGACGAGTGCAAGGAAAGAACCGCTAGATTGCGTGCTAAAAAAGAAAGCTTTATAAAAGCATGTTCTTCTAGTCTTCGTGAAAATAATGATGAGGATCTTAAAGTTATTGATGCGTCTCCGATTAGATCTATGTTTTGCAATACGAATTTTGATGATTATGGGAGTGATGATGAATCAACTTTGCCTAGAAGGCGTCCCAAAAAATTCGGAGTCTTTAGATCTTGATGTTAAATTTGGTAAAAGTGAGATTGGAGAATCCTCAACTTCTAATAATATTGAACCTACTATCTCAGATTTCAAGGAATTTGATTATGATAATTGCTCTTTAAAAGGTTGTATTTCCTTGTTGCAATCCGTTGTTAATTCTCCTCATGCTTATAGTCAAAATAAAGCTTTTACCAAACATATTGTAGATGCTTTGATGCAATCTTATGATGAAAAAATTAATTTGGAAGTTTCTATACCTAGAAAACTTAATGATGAGTGGGAACCTACTATAAAGATTAGAATTAAAGATTATGAGTGTTTTGCTTTGTGTGATTTGGGTGCTAGTGTTTCCACGATTCCGAAAACTTTATGTGAAATTCTAGGTTTCCATGATCTTGATGATTGCTCTTTAAATTTGCACCTTGCGGATTCCACCATTAAAAAGCCTATGGGAAGGATCAATGATGTTATTATTGTTGCAAATAGAAATTTGGTGCCCATAGATTTTATTGTTCTTGATATAGATTGCAATCTTTCTTGCCCTATTATTCTTGGTAGACCTTTCCTTAGAATGATTGGTGCGATTATTGATATGAAGGAAGGGAACATTAGATTCCAATTTCCTTTAAAGAAAGGCATGGAGCGCTTTCCAAGAAAGAAAGTCAAATTACCTTATTAATCTATCATGCGTGCTACTTATGAATTTAGTGCCAAAGATGGCACTAGATCTATCTTTGCTTTTATGCCTAGCTAGGGGCGTTAAACAATAGCGCTAGTTGGGAGGCAACCCAATTTTCTTTATGTTTTTTGTTTTTTCTCCTGTTTAGTAATAAATCTTGCATCTACCTTCTGTTTAGATGTGTTTTATCTTTTAATTAGTGTTTGTGCCAAGTAGAACCTATAGGATAACCTACGATGATAGTTGATTTGATTCTGCTGAAAAACAGAAACTTTGCACGCACGAATATAATTTTGTTAAATCACAGGAACGTGCTTTTCGTTGATTATTTTTGATGCTGTTCAACAGACAAATTGTCCAGGACGTCCTATTTTGGTAGGATTTTTAGAGTTCCAGAAGTTTGCGTTAGTTACAGATTGCTACAGACTGTTCTGTTTTTGACAGATTCTGTTTTTTGTGTGTTGTTTGCTTATTTCAATGCATCTATGGCTAGTAATTCAGTCTATGAACCATAAAGAAGTTGGAATACAGTAAGTTTAACACGAAAATAAATAAAGAATGAGTTCATTGCAGTACCTTATGTGGTGGTTTTGTTTTCTTTCACTAACGGAGCTTATAAGATTTCCTGTTGAGTTTTGTGTTGTGAAGTTTTCAAGTTTTGGGTAAAGCTTTTATGGACTATGGAATAAGGAGTGGCAAGAGCCTAAGCTTGGGGATTCCCATGGCACCCCAAGATATTCAAGTATAGCCAAAAGCCTAAGCTTGGGGATGCCCCGGGAAGGCATCCCCTCTTTCGTCTTCGTTCATTGGTAACTTTACTTGGAGATATATTTTTATTCGCCACATGATATGTGTTTTGCTTGGAGCGTCATGTATTATATTAGTCTTTGCTTTTTAGTTTACCACAATCATCCTTGCTGTACACACCTTTTGGGAGAAGCCTATTTGATTAGAATTTGCTAGAATACTCTATGTGCTTCACTTATATCTTTTGAGCTTGATAGTTTTTGCTCTAGTGCTTCACTTATATCTTTTAAAGCACGGTGTTGTCTTAATTTTGAAGAAATTGTTAGTCTCTCATGCTTCACTTATATTATTTTGAGAGTCTTTTAGAACAGCATGGTATTTGCTATGATCATAAAGTTGGTCCTAGAATGATGAGCATGCAAGTTGGGTATAATAAAAACTATCATAGAAGGTGAATTGGATGCTATGATCAATTTGATGCTTGATATTTGTTTTGAGATATGGGGGTAGTGATATTAAAGTCATGCTAGTTGGGTGATTATGAATTTAAAGAATGCTTGTGTTGAAGTTTGTGATTCCCGTAACATGCACGTATGGTGAACCGCTTTGTGATGAAGTTGGAGCACAATTTTATTTATTGATTGTCCTCCTTATGAGTGGTGGTCGGGGACGAGCGATGGTCTTTTGCTACCAATCTACCCCCCTAGAAGCATGCGCGTAGTGCTTTGGTTTTTGATGACTTCTAAAATTTTGCAACAAGTATATGAGTTCTTTTGATTAATGTTGAGTCCATGGATTATACGCACTCTTTCACCCTTCCACCATTGCTAGTCTCTCTTGTACCGTGCAACTTTCGCCGGTACCATACACCCACCATCTACCTTCCTCAAAACATCCACCATACCTACATATTATGGCATTTCCATAGCCATTCCGAGATATATTGCCATGCAACTTTCCACCGTTCCGTTCATATGACACGCATTACTTTTGTCATATTGCTTTTTGCATGATCATGTAGTTGATATTGTATTTGTGCCAAGGCAACCTTCATAATTTTCATACATGTCGCTCTTGATTCATTGCATATCCCGATACACCGTCGGAGGCATTCATATAGAGTCATATCTTGTTCTAGCTTTGAGTTGTAAATCCATAAAAGTGTGATGATCTTCATTATTAGAGCATTGTCCTAGTGAGGAAAGGATGATGAAGACTATGATTCCCCCACAAGTCGGGATGAGACTTTGGACTTTACAAAAAAAGGAAAAAAAGAGAAAGGCCAAAAAAAAGGAGAAAGGCCAAAAAGAAAAGAAAAAAGAAAAAAAGAAAAAAAATCATAAAAAAATAAGAGAAAAAGAGAGAAGGGACAATGCTACTATCTCTTTTTCCACACTTGTGCTTCAAAATAGCACCATGATCTTCATGTTAGGGAGTCTCATATGTTGTCACTTTCATATACTAGTGGGAAGTTTTCATTATAGAACTTGGCTTGTACATTCCAATGATGGGCTTCCTCAAAGTGCCCTAGGTCTTCGTGAGCAAGCAAGTTGGATGCACCCCACTTAGTTTCTTTTATTGAGCTTTCATATATTTATAGCTCTAGTGCATCCGTTGCATGGCAATCCCTACTCACTCACATTGATATCTATTAATGGGCATCTCCATAGCCCGTCGATACGCGTAGTTGATGTGAGACTATATTCTCCTTTTTGTCTTCTCCACAACCACCCTTCTATTCCACATATAGTGCTATGTCCATGGCTCACGCTCATGTATTGCGTGAAAGTTGAAAAAGTTTGAAATTATTAAAGTATGAAATAATTGCTTGGCTTGTCATCGGGGTTGTGCATGATTAAATACTTTGTGTGATGAAGATAGAGCATAGCCAGACTATATGATTTTGTAGGGATAACTTTCTTTAGCCATGTTATTTTGAGAAGACATGATTACTTTGATTAGTATGCTTGAAGTATTACTATTTCTTATGTCAATATGAACTTTTATTTTGTATTCATTTGGATCTGAACATTGATGCCACAATAAAGAAAATTACATTATGAATTATGCTAGGTAGCATTCCACATCAAAAATTCTCTTTTTATCATTTACCTACTCGAGGACAAGCAGGAATTAAGCTTGGGGATGCATAATACGTCTCCAACGTATCTATAATTTTTGATTGTTCCATGCTATTATATTACCCCTTTTGGATGTTTATGGACTTTATTTACACATTCATATCATTTTTGGGACTAACCTACTAACTGGAGGCCCAACCCATATTGCTGTTTTTTTGCCTATTTCAGTATTCCAAAGAAAAGGATGATCAAACGGAGTCCAAATGGAATGAAACCTTCGGGAGCGTGATTTTTGGAACGAACATGATCCGGAGAGCTTGGAGTGCAAGTCAAGAAGCATCCGAGGGCCCCAGGAGATAGGGGGCCGTGCCCCTGTCTCGTGGGCTCCTCGGGCGGCCACCGATGTACTCTTCCTCCTATATATACCTACGTACCCCGAAAACATCCAGGAGTACCACGAAACACAATTTCCACCGACGTAACCTTCTGTATCCACGAGATCCCATCTTGGAGCCTTCGCCGGCACTCTGCCGGAGGGGGAATCAACCACGGAGGGCCTCTACATCAACATCCTTGCCCCTCCGATGAGTTGTGAGTAGTTTACCACAGACCTACGGGTCCATAGTTATTAGCTAGATGACTTCTTCTCTCTTTTAAGATCTCAATACAATGTTCTCCCCCTCCCTTGTGGAGATCTATTCGATGTAAACTCTTTTTGCGATGTGTTTGTCGAGATCCGATGAATTGTGGGTTTATGATCAAGTTTATCTATGAATAATATTTGAATCTCTCTGAATTCTTTTATGTATGATTGATTTATCTTTGCAAGTCTCTTCGAATTATTAGTTTGGTTTGGCCTACTAGATTGGTCTTTCTTGCCATGGGAGAAGTGCTTAGCTTTGGGTTCAATCTTGCCGTGTTCTTACCCAGTGACAGAAAGGGTTGCAAGAAACATATTGTATTGTTGCCATCGAGGATAACAAGATGGGGTTTATATCATATTGCATGTGTTTATCCCTCTACATCATGTCATCTTGCTTAATGCGTTACTCTGTTCTTATGAACTTAATACTCTAGATGCAGGCAGGAGTCGGTCGATGTGTGGAGTAATAGTAGTGGATGCAGACAGGAGTCGGTCTACTTGTTATGGACGTGATGCCTATATACATGATCATGCCTAGATAATCTCATAAGTATGCAATTTTCTATCAATTGCTCAACAGTAATTTGTTCACCCACCGTAATACTTATGCTATCTTGAGAGAAGCGTCTAGTGAAACCTATGGCCCCCGGGTCTATCTCTTATCATATTTGCTTTCAATCTACCTTTATTTGCATCTTTACTTTTTGCATCTATCTTACAAAATACCAAAAATATATTTATCTTATCATACTATCTTTATTAGATCTCACTTTCGCAAGTGGCCCTGAAGGGATTGACAACCCCTTTATTGCGTTGGTTGCGAGTTCTCAGTTTGTTTGTGTAGGTGCATGGGACTTTTGAGGAGCCTCCTACTGGATTGATACCTTGGTTCTCAAAACTGAGGGAAATACTTACGCTAAAATTTGCTGCATCACCCTCTCCTCTTCGAGGAAAACCAACACAATCTCAAGACGTAGCAGCACTCCGGAGGTAGGCCCTCTGCCGGGGAGGTGCCACAGGGCCTGCCCCCGGCAGAGGACCCATGGTCATCGGGGGAACCGTTGGCGACCGCTCTATCCCATTGGCGCCGTCCTTGGTTTCCGGTTGCCGTCAATGGCGGTAGAGTGCGGCGCAAGGCGGGGCCCTCGTCTGGCGATATGAAGCAAGGCCGGTACCTGTGAAGCTCGCCGCCCCGTGACACTCTCACGTAATAATGAGTGGGGCTGTACACGCCCCAGAGTCTCCGGAGAGCCGCCCTTGGGCCTCGGGGGCTCCCTCCCATGCCCAGTGGCAGCACGTAGCTCCGCATTGGTGAGAAGACGTCGAAGACTAGACTAGGTGCAGGACGCGGCTTTTTGCCTTTTCCTCTGTTGACAAGTTTCTTCGATTTGAATTTAAGATGGATTTGAGCTTGAGGCTTGCGTGAGTCTGGGAAGGGGTGCTTAGTCTCGTTCGAGCAATCTCTCGTGTTCTGGTTTTGGCTTTACGCCCAAGTTAGCGTCAGCTGCCTCCCCTCATGAGCCCCTCGCGAGCTGGGCCAGGCCAGGCACCTCTGCGATCCGGACCGCTGTCGCCGCACCCTCTCCGGAGGTTCTCACCGCAGGATCAATGGGACCACCCAGAAGACACTCGAGTCGTTGCGGCCCCCACAGGCCCGCTCAGGATTCGTCAGGGTCAAGAGGTAAACAGGTCAGCTGACCCATCACCGGGCCAGTAGCTAAGCTCACACGCAGCGTTACACTTACAAGGATATTGATCGCAAACCTTTACATGAGGGGCTTCCCCTCCCAAAATGCTCTTACAGTCTTCAGGGCCAAGCCCGAACTTTCTTCACGCAGGGTAAACAGTGGTGACGTACGATCAGTCGGACATATCACTCGCTGCATCATCTGGGGTGCCTCCAGAGGCATCGCTGGCGTCATCACCATCACCACCAACACCGCCTCCAGTGTCAGGCGCTTCCACCACGCCACCTTCATCGGCGACCACGATCACGCCGTCATCATCAGACGCGAAGGCCCTAACAAGGACGTCCTTGTTGTCCTCCACCCATTGCACCAGGTCGCCCCGGATGGCTATGGGCAAGGTGCAATGGCAGCATCGAAATCGAAGTGGGGATCCATGTTCTGCAGATGGCTGAAGACACGGGAGAAGGCACGCCCAAGCAAGGCTCGGCTCCTCTCCTCGACGAGCCAACGAGACCTCTCGGAGCGGTTCTCCAGAAGCGTCACCACATCAGTGAAATATTGGCGGTTGCCGGCATAGTTGGTCTCATGCGGCACCTCGGCAGCGGCCTCGCAAATGTTGCCCAGGGCCGTGTTAGCCCGTTCCTTGAGCGTTCGGAGCATGGGGGCGTGCTCATGCTCCAGGACCCGCCTCTGACGGATCTCATCCTCGTTCTGCCGCGCGATGGCCTCGGCGCCATCAACCCTCTGTCGGAAAAGAAGCAGCTCGGCACGGGAAGAGGCCAGCTCCGCTTGCGCTGTGCCAAGGCCGGCCGCGGAGAGGTCCGCACCCTGCGTTACTTCGGCCAGTTTGGCCCTGAGGGCCGCGGTCCTACCCTCAGCTTCGGCCCTAATCAGCTCCAACCTCGCTTCGTATTGGCACTCAAGACCCGAACGAGCTTCCGCCACGCGGCAGTCGACCTCTTCCTGGGCTCGGGCTTCGCGCGCGGCGATGTCATCCTCCGCCTGAGCCACCAGGCGCTCCCTCGTCTCCAACTGCTCAAGGTCGAGGTTGCGCTCAGCGGCCTCCAGCGTCAGTGCTTCCTCGCGCTTCTGGAGCTCCGCCTAGTCGACGGAGGCCTCCTTCAGCGACACAAGGGCCGCCTGGCGCAGTTCCACTTGCTCCTCCAGCGAGTTGCTCCAGGCTTGGAGCTCCCACACGCGCTCCTCTGCATCCTTGCGCCGTGGTCTGCTTTCCGGGCCTCCTCGACGGCTCGGGAGCAGGCCTCTCGCGAGGCCACCAGTGACGCTTTAGCCTTCACGTTGTCAAGGTCACGCTGGTGATGCGCAAAGGCAACGATTACCTTCAGCTTGCACCTCTCTTCAGCGAGGCGCAAGCCTTCGACCTCAAGGCGCGCATCCTCACCAGCAAGCTCTGCTCCGATCCGGCTTACTGCATCCATCGCCCCCTGGAGGAATTCTTGGCAAAGGGCGCGGAGCTCGCGAGCACGCCTGAGTACATCTTCCACATCATCCTCCATCACTGGCGAACCCGGGGGGCACTGGGGCGGCTTGCCCCCTCCCGGCGCAGGGCTAGGGGCTGGTGCCCTAGCAATCGCTAGACGGGCCGCGCCGGGAGCCCGGCCTGGCACCGGTCCGTTCCCAGAAGAGATGCTTAAGACTGACTTCAACCAATCGCCATTCACGATCAAGGAAGGAGCACGGGGCAAGCTAGTCGTGCCCCAAGAGAACCCGTGAAGGGAGGACAGCAGGCGCGCAAGCTCGAGATGCCCGGCAGGACGGGCCACTTCCCCGACTGGCCGAGCGGCAGGGGCGCCGCTTGAGCTCGGCACGCCCAGGGTCAGCAGCGAGGACAAAGCTTGGGGGGATAGCTCCTTGGCCGTCTCTGCGAATTCAGCAGGAAGGACCCTGAAAAGGCTGCAATCAGCTGCGAGAACAGAGAAATAAAGGAGCAAAGAAAGAAGAGGACTTACTCATCCATGGCGAAGTACTTCCTACGCTTCAACAAGCGGCAAGGGCGATCTTCACCGCCTAAGGCCTCCTTCCTCTTGCAGAGGGCCTCGAAATCTACTCGAAACCAACCTAAGCGCTTGGCGCAGGGGTCGGTCTGTGGCATGGGGGAGGCGTCAAGGCGTTCGGCGCTAAGGGGACCGGCCTGAGGAGCGCCACCGAGCACCACCTCACGAGGGACGGCTGGGGACTCAACCTCGGGAGCCTCAACCTCGGGAGCCGTAGACCGCAACTCCTTGCCTGCCACTGCTCCAGGACGGGCTTCGTGAGATGTCGCCTCCGGAGCTCCACGCGGCATCAGCACCTCCTCAACATCATCCCCTTCGGCTCCCGGCAGTTCTCGTCTCCCCGCTCCATCGCCTGAGACAGAGCCGCTTTGGGAAACCGGGAAAGCAACCACGGTGACAGGATTCTCGTGGGGCCCCCTGAGGTCAGTCGGGCGCACCCCCCACTCGTCGAAGCTGGGCATCCGCTTCAAGAAATCGGCCCTGCCCGAACAAAGATACAGGAGGGCACCATCATGTCAGAGGCTGCCCGGGGAAGGGTCGCCAGTCAGGACCTTGAGCACCGTCCTCAGTGCTTCAGGCGCCAGGTCCTCCTCCTGGAGCCGCATGCGGTCTTTGTTCCCCGCACAATCCCACATCCAGCGAGAGTGGCGCTGGAGAGGAGCAATGCGACACTGGAGGAACTCCTTCACCACCTTGGGTGCCGTCATGTTGAGCGCCCTCAAGGTCTCAAAATGGCGCCAGACGCAGATGAGCCGGGGGCTCACGAGCGCCTCATGACCCTAGACTGAGCTAGGAACAGCAGGCGTGGTTGGGTGCGAGAGCAGGGGGCTGGGTACCCCAACGTCCACATACAGCCACCGCTCTCTGAACTTGGCCTCAGAGGGAGGAAGGCCAAAGTCGATCCCTGAAGCAGCCGTCTCTAGCGCGGCGAGGAAGCTCACACACCCCGAGCATTGAGTGGGGTCACTCAGGCGCCAAGAGAAGAAGTGGCGCAATAGGGAAACGGAAGGAGGAATGCCCACCATTGCCTCGCAAACAAAAGCAAAGACAGCCAGGAGGGTAATGGACTCAGGACCGAGGTGCATCATGTGGATTTGATAATGGGAGAGCACCGCACTGAAGAAAGCAGATAAAGGGGGAACCAGACCCGCCCACAAGGCGTCGGCGAAGAACCGTACCTCTGTGATGACCCTATCAATAGAAGCATGGGACGCAGGCCAGGCCGTGGTCCGACCACACTCGTTGAAGATGGTGGCAAGAGCAGAACGGACCTTGCGCAGGGCCTTGGGATTGAGTATGACGACCGATCGACGGCGGGGGCCACCGCCGGAGGCAAGCGGGACGAAGGTGTGGGCTTCTTCCCCTTTTCCTTCTTCGTTGGCGCCATGGCAGTCGAAAAATGGGAGAGCTCGAGTTGGATTGGAGGCGGAGGTTGAAGCTCGAGGAAGGAGGAAGGGCAGGAAGCGCGCGGGCGGCGAAAGGGGAATAGCTGTGAGCAACCATGGGTCCGCCTAGCCAGGCACATAATGAGGCATCGTGGGGAGGCGGAGACGCCCACGTCCAATCAACCGCCATGCGGTGCCCGAGGCCCCAGGCTGTTGGGGCCTGCGGCGCTTCGCACTTGCCCCTTCGCTTCTCTGCTAAGCCAAGCCCGGGCGCGCCTTGGGCCCGGGGGCTACTGTCGGTGTTCTGGGAACGGGGGTCCCCAGACTTGCCTGCCTACGGCCTGCGGCATGGCTCAAGTGGGGGCCCAATGCAGCCCAGCTTCATCAACTCAAGCTCAAGACCCTCGCGAGGGGCCAAGCCACACGGGGTGGACGACAAGAAGCTTCTTCAGGAGCAGCCTCCTTAGGCAGGCTCGTGAGGAGGCGGAGAGAGCAAGGCAGGACACCTCCCGAGGAGCCCGTGATGCAAGCCATGACGATCAAAGGCCAGGCGGGCGCCAGCCTGCGCAGTGTCCTTGTTTCCCTTTCGGTGCAAAGGGGGCAAGCACAGGCCAAGGCATCAGGCAAAGGTTACCGTTTCGGTGCAACAAGACCAAGACCAGTAGAACGGCAGGATGGAGGTCATCATGGAGCCGAGGGCGGCATCATCGTTAGGGCCTTTGGCAGCCGAAGACCAACTTTAGTCAGGATAAGTGTACCAGATGTTCCCCTTCAAAATGGCCAATTGTTGGCGCCCTTCCCACTCATTATTTGGGGAAGAGGCCCAGGGCCTTGCTCTATAAATAGGACTAGCCACCACAGGGTAGAGGCATCTAGAAACAGATCGATCAGAGAGAGAGAGAGAGAAGCGACTGAACTCACCCAAGCAGTTCATCGCACCAGCTTAGGAACAGCCCCTCGCGAGGCTGTTCTCCATTTGTACTATTCATCATCAGCCCCTGAGGCAATCCACCACACCACACACTGGAGTAGGGTATTACACCACAATGGTGGCCTGAACTAGTATAAATCTCGTGTCCCTTGTGTGTTGATCTTTCTTGCTTAGATCCTTGCAAGACTTCGAGACGTGAGCTGGTAGGGGAGAGATCTCCGTGCGCACCCCATTGTTCGAACCTCAAGGGTCTGCCGGAACCTGAAATCCGACAGATACCAAGGACCTGAACACGTGGGAGGTACCTCTGAATCTAGCCTATATAACCTACGCGGCAAAGGATGCATACGCATGCTACGACATGTACAAGCAGATCTTGGACATGAGGGCGTGTCTGCTTCCCGTAACCGACGAGTACACGGACAGCCGCAGCGTCATGATCAAGCATGCCAGGAAGGTCTAGATGTTGTACTTTATCTGTTTATAAGCACCTTTATCATCTGAGTGTTTCATGCATTAGCCTATCTGTCGTAATTATCTGTTTTGTATGAAATATTTCTTTTAAGAACCCATTAACCTGATTGCTTTTTAGTGGATATTTGCTTATGTATGTAACTAGTTCACTTGTCCGTTAAAAAAACTAGTTCACTCGGCTTCCGTGCGTTGAATCTCCTTCCTCCCAACATATTCCCCTCCTCAGGTGGACCCAGCAGGTCTCTGAATTTTCTCCCACTTTCTTTTTCGATGTAAATTGAGTTTTCTCCCAGAAGTTTTCCCTAGAACCAACTCACCTGTCCCATGTCTAGCCTAAAAAATAATAATACCCACGTACTATTAACTCATCAAATTTAAATGATATTTTATTTCGTAAGTTGAAAGTTCTTACAAAATTATAATAATAATTTTTTATATATAACTTGGCAAGTTAACTCCTAGTGATTGCGTACATAAGCTTGCAATGATTTTACTGACCAATGCACTAATAGACGTGCAATCATGTGTTTATGTTTTTGTGACATTTCTCCGTCTAGCCCAACATGATATTTTCACCCAGCCCAGCAAGTCTGCCGATTTCGAGAAAAATGCAAATGGGATTTAAACGGGCTGCATAGATGATACATCATTGTTTCACCCAGCCCACCAAATGGACTAAAAAACAAATGGACTGGCTGACATGTCGGCCAGTAGGTCGAAGCCTAAGAAGGCGTTGGATTTACATCCAACGGTCGGCATTCTTCTTCAATCTCTCGTCTTGTTCCCCCAGCGCTGCCGAGACCGCCTGCTCCAGCCTTCGGCGTCAAGCGACGTTGTTTTGCGCTCCTCAGTGAAACGCTACCCCGCCGACGGCTAGGCCATCCCTCCACTCTGCACCTCCTGTTATTCTCTGCCGAGTGTAGGCCCACCCCGCACCCGAACCATTCAAGTTTCTCACTCCTCTCCGTCTGCGACTCCACTGCCGCGTCTTCCCCATCTCCATGTCGTTCCAGTCTGGGGCCTCGCCGTCATCCATCGCCTCGGTGCGCTCGGCGTGGCATGGTCAACATATGAGAGTCATCGCAAGAGGACTGTACTTGGAGAGCCTGACGGCTGGGACCCACGAGGTCCATGGTCGCACGCAAGGAAAGTTCCTCCTTATTACGCATTGTACATGGACTGTACATGGGAAGGGTTTCTGTATTTCGCAAAAAAAAGTTCCCCCCACTGACAGGTCAGACGAACCAACTATATCTTCGCACGCAAGGAAGTGCCTCCTTATTACGCACAAAAAAAATGAATACCCCCTACTAGCTGGGACCCACCATAGTGGGTGGCTGACTTGTGGGCCAACTAAGTTGACGGGGACGGAGGGCTTTGTCAACTTAGTCAATATGAACGATTCTAGCTCCGATGACCGTACGATGTCCATCCAACGGCCATAGTGCTTCTTCAACCTCTGGTCTTCTTGCTCCAGCCGCCCAAAGCAGCGCCGGTCATGCTGCGTGCTCTTGCCTCTCGTGGCCGGCTGTGATGCCGCGGAGGCCTCACCGCCCCTACTACTCCCACCGCTGGCCCTGGGCATCCCTCAACTCACCCACACCCCCTGTTATTCTGCGGCGACGGCAGCCTCACGCCGCAGCCGAACTAGTGAACGCTCGTACTCCACTCCACGTGGGCATCCACTTCCGCGTCTTCCCCGGCTCCGCGTCGTCCCCTTTCTAGGCCTCGCCCTCGTCCACCGCCTTGGTGCTCTCGGCGCAGCATGGTCAATGTGGTCAACGACCGACTTCCATCGGAAGAGTACTATACGTGGAGAGGCTGACAGCTGGGTCCATGGCCACAACCCTGTTTTTTGTGATTTGCCAAGTAAGTCGCTTCGTCAGGCCTGTTGGGCTGCAAATCTTTCAAGACGAGGAGAGCTTCATTTGGCTGGCGGAGAAAATGGCCTATCAGTAATGGGAAATGGGCTGTACATTTTTAAAACACATCAAACCGACAATTAGTTTCAAATTTCTTTTTTCCATTTCGAGATTTTAAATTGCATTTATTTGTATGCATGGACAATTTGTTGGATTTTATATTGATATACATTTATTTTTAAAATCATTTTGAATGTGACTCGAAATTTCGGGATTAAAAACAGTTCGGGCCGCACTGAAATATGCAAAATTTTGGATAATTTTTTAACCGTGGCCACAATATGGGCTGTAATGCTAACAAAAAGAATATGGGCTCCAAAAAACCTTAAGAATTAGCAAATGGGCTGTAAATTATTAGAAATAATGGCAGCTGGGCTATATGCTGTTTTCCATACATTTGAGGCTTTCCTAAAAAAAAGGTTGACGCACAAGCAGTGACTGTTGGATTTCCATCCAATGGCCGTCGTCCTTCTTCAATCTCTGCTCTTCCTTCTCCAGCCGCTCAAACAAGCGCCGACGGGACTGCCTGCTCCCTCCTTCCCGCGGCCGACTGTGCTGCCGCATAGGCCTCTATCGGATTTCAGGTTCTGGCAGACCCTTGAGGTTCAAACTCTGGGGTGCGCACGAAGATCTTTCCCCTACCAACTCACGTCTCGAAGTCTCGCACAGAATCGAAGCTAGAAAGAAGAACACGCAAGGGACACGAGGTTTATACTGGTTCAGCCCACCATTGTGGTGTAATACCCTATTCCAGTGTGTGGTGTGGTGGATTGCCTCAGGGGCTGATGATGAACAATACAGAGGGAGAACAGCCTCGCGAGGGGCTGCTCTTGAGCTGGTGCGATGAACTGCTGGGGTGAGTTCAATAGCCTCTCTCTCTCTAGTCTACCCGAAATCTGCCCTCCTTTTCCCCTGTAGTGGCTAGCTCTATTTATAGAGGGAAGCCCTGGGCCTCTTCCCAAATAATGGGCAGGAAGGGCGCCAACAATTGGCCAGTTTGAAGGGGAACATCTAGTACACTTATCCTGACTAAAGTTGGTCTTCGACTACCAAAGACTCTGACGGTGACGCCGTCCTGGGCTCCATGGTGACCTCCATCCTGCCGTTCTACTGGTCTTGGTCTTGTTGCACCGAAACGGTAACCTTTGCCTGATGCCTTGGCCCGTGCTTGCCCCCTTTGCACCGAAGGGGAATCAAGGACACTGCGCAGGCCGGCACCGCCTGGCCTCGATCGTCATGGCTTGCATCACGGGCACCTCACAAGGTACCCTGCCTTGAGCTCACCGCCTCCTCGCGAGCCTGCCTGATGAGGCTGCTTCCTGAGGAAGCTTCTGTCGTCTGCCCCGCGAGGCTTGGCCCCTCGCGAGGGTCTTGAGTTTGAGTTGATGAAGCTGGGCTGCACTAGGCCCCCACTTGAGCCACGCCGCAGGCTGCAGGCAGGCAACTCTGGGGACCCCCGTTCCCAGAACGCCGACAGTAGCCCCCGGGCCCAAGGCGCGCCCGGACTTGGCTTAGCAATGAAGCGAAGGGGAAAGTGCGAAGCGCCGCAGGCCCCAATAGCCTACGGCCTCGGGCGCCGCGTGGCGGTTGATTGGACATGGGCGTCTCTGCTTCCCCATAACTGCACGACTTGACAAGTCCCTGTATGCAAAAATGGGTCATGATTACCTGCGATCATGGAGGCCGACGGTTAGCCTCCTCCGGCTATTAGTACGGAACGACGCGAGCCCTTCCAGTCAACCTCTCCCTACTCTGCACCTTCTCCTTCACCTCTCCCCCTTGACTCGTCACGCCCCATGGTGCCCACGAAGAGGTTTTTAGCCACGGAGAAGGGGAAGGCCCACCGGGAGGGGCCTGACTCTCCTCCAGCTAAGCGAGGCCGGGGCCGCCCTTGCAAGCATCCCGTGACTACCGTGAAGACTGCCCGAGGCCCCGGCGGAGGCCGCTTGATCGGTGGGGGGAGATGCACTATGACCGCGCGGCCTCCCCGCCCTCGATTCCATTCTTCGGAGGTGCTGCCGGAGTTTGTTGTCTGGTCGGAGGATCCGGCCGGTACTTGGCTTCAGCTCCCTCGCTTCTTCGCCGGTGAGCTGCCAGCTGGTGCCACGAGCGGGCTCTGGCTCCAGGCGGATGGCTGCTGCAGTAGGGCCTCTTGGGTGGCGGTGGAAGTTTCCGTCACCGGGGAAGTGGCGTTGACCCGCGGCTGATAGACGTTTGCCCGCGCGTGTGGTCTTGGCCAGCGATGCACTCTCCACTTCAAGTTCAACAACGATGCCACCCTCTTCGTGAGGGTGTTCGGAGGAGACAGCCGCCGCGCCGGGTGCTGCCCCGAAGGTGATGACGACGGCCGTCCCCTCATCCTTGGCGACGGTAGCGGTGAAGACGGGGTCGGGCGTGCGCCCGGCGGCGCCAGTAGCTCTTCAATCTTTGGCGACTCTTCTTCCGACGGCAGCTCCTCCAGCGGCGGCCGCGACTAGCCACCGCGCCGTCGTGCTCGCTTCAAGGGGGGAGGTGGATCGTCCCACCGCCGCGCCCAGGTGAAGCGTGAGGAGGAGGCCGCCTGAGCTCCGGAAGATGACACAGATCTTCCCCCTTGTGAGGTAGACAGTCTGGTCGCGCCTATTTTGCTTTATCTGCATAGAGAGAGAGAAATATGGAGCCTCGCGGGGGCGTGCTAGACTATTGATTTTAATTATCATGCTATTCCTTCTATCTTCATGCCATGCTATGGTGCTGTACGTTTGTCAGATTTCGGGTTCCGGCAGACCCTTGAGGTTCGAACACTGGGGTGCGCACGAAGATCTCTCCCCTACCAGCTCACGTCTCGAAGTCTCGCAAAGATCTAAGCAAGAAAGATGAACACACAAGGGACACGAGATTTTATACTGGTTCAGGCCACCATTGTGGTGTAATACCGTACTCCAGTGTGTGGTGTAGTGGATTGCCTTAGGGGCTGATGATGAACAGTACAAAGGGAGAACAGCCTCGCGAGGGGCTGTTCTTGAGCTGGTGCGATGAACTGCTTGGGTGAGTTCAGTCGCTTCTCTCTCTCTGGTTGATCACCAGATGATCTCGATGTGATCTCCATGCCTCTACCTTGTGGTGCCTAGTCCTATTTATAGAGCGAGGCCCTGGGCCTCTCCCCAAATAATGAGCGGGAAGGGCGCCAACAATTGGCCATTTTGAGGGGGAACATCTGGTACACTTATCCTGACTAAAGTTGGTCTTCGGCTGCCAAAGGCTCTGACGGTGACGCCGCCCTGGGCTCCATGATGACCTCCATCCTGCTGTTCTGCTGGTCTTGGTCTTGTTGCACCTAAACGGTAACCTTTGCCTGATGCCTTGGCCTGTGCTTGCCCCCTTTGCACCGAAAGGGAAACAAGGACACTGCGCAGGCCGGCGCCCGCCTGGCGCCCGCCTGGTCCTCGATCGTCATGGCTTGTGTCACGGGGCCCCTCGGGAGGTGCCCTGCCTTGATCTCTCCGCCTCCTCGCGAGCCTTCCTGAGGAGGCCGCTCCTGAGGAAGCTTCCTATCGTCTGCCCCGCGAGGCTTGGCCCCTCGCGAGGGTCTTGAGCTTGAGCTGATGAAGCTAGGTTGCATTGGGCCCCCACTTGAACCACGCCGCAGGCAGGCAAGTCTGGGGAGCCCCGTTCCTAGAATGCCGACAGTAACCCCCGGGCCCAAGGCGCGCCCGGACTTGGCTTAGCAGAGAAGCGAAGGGGCAAGTGCGAAGTGCCGTGGGCCCCAACAGCCTGCGACCTTGGGCGCCGCGTGGCGGTTGATTGGACGTGGGCGCCTTCGCTTCCCCATGATGCCTCGACAACCGCACGACTTGACAAAAAAGGGGTGCCCGGGCCAGATTGACCTGCTTTGTTCTTGCCTTCCTTGCTCCAGATCCCCTTTCTCGCCCTTCTCCTCCCTGCTTCCGAAATCCTCTAGATCTGCCTCAATCCTTCCCGTCCGGCAAGCTATGGCGCCCCGCAAGACTCCGACTGAGGCCTGGTACTCCCCGACTCTGGATCCCCCAAATGTGTCGGAGAGGAATCTTGCCCTCGTGCACCAGAGGACGGTGGCGCAGGGCAACGCGGGAGTGACTGCGTTCAAGGTCGGCTCCAGCCAGCCTGAAGGCAACGGGATCACCTTTTACCCGCTCTTCGTGAGCGCCATCGTCGCCGGTCTGGTGCCTCCTTTTTCTAAGTTATTGCTTGCTATTCTTCGCCTGTACAACTTGCAAGCTCTGCACCTCCACCCCAACTCTGTTCTTCTTCTAGCGATCATTGCCTACTATTGCGAGGCTCACGTTGGGATAAAGCCCTCGGTGGCCTTGTTGCACCATTACTTTTATCTCTGGGTTTCTTGTGGCCCCATCTCCGCATGTGCGAGTTTTGTCGCATATTCTGGCTCCAACGCCATCTCGAAGCCCGGGAAGAGGATTGAAGGCTTCCAGAGCAGGTGGGTCATGGTGGATGCCGGGCGCATCCACCCCCGACTTGTGCTACCCATGGAGCAGCCCAAGGCCGTTGATGCGTGGTCTCGCGCGGAGCTCGTCGACCCCCGCGAGAGGGCGGTGCTGGAGAGGATGGACGCTGACCTGAGGCTAGGCAACCTGGGGGCGGTGAAGCTGACCGGGGCCACACTCCTGAGGGAGTTTCTATAGCACCGGGTGGCTCCACTCAGAGAGCACTCGCTCCCGTTGTGGAGGCTCAAGGAAGCAGATGCTGCCATTTGCCTGAGCTCTGCAGCCCTGGCCGATGAAGATCTGGTCGCGGCCCTTCACTCCTTGGTTGGGGAAGACGTTGCGAGGCCGGACAGTGCTCATATCCCCCTGTTTCTTCGTGACGACTGGGAGCAGGTGGTGGACGCCATGCCCACCTTGAACGACGAGGGGCTAGTGCCCGCAGTGGCTCCCGGGTATCTGAAGGCATTGCTGACGGTGAATGTGTCCTCCAGCGACTCCAGCGGGAGTGAGGAGGAAGAAGAGGAGGAGGGGGAGGAAGAGTTCGACTCCGAGGCGACTGGCGAGGAGTCGGAGGAGTCCTTCCCCCAGCGCAGGTCTCGCACCCCCCAATCCATGTCGGATGACGACGAGACCAGCGCCGGGCGAGGAGGAGTGCATTCTCCCCCGGTCCCGAGGAAAGACAGGTCGGGGCTGGTGCCCCCAGGATCCGCTCTGGCTCCGGGGCGGTCTGAGGCCAGCTCCGGCCTTCCCAACGCGTCCTCTACTTCCATGCCTCCCAAGGCTGACTCCAGCTGCAGGCTCTCAGGCTTCAAGTTTGGGCGGAGGCTGCTTCAACCCGCGAGCGATGACCTGTAAGTACTTGATCCGTGCTCTGCGGCCCCGCTTGAGGCGAGTTCGCCTGCCGAGGCAGCGCCTTCGTCTGCGGGGAAGGGAGGCATCGAGGCTCGCGCTTCCCCTGCTCAATCGTCCTCCCGAGCCCAGCAGGGGCACTCTGGCGAGGAGTCAGCCCCCGTGGCCCTACTGAGCCTGGATGGGCCTGGGCTTGGTGCTGCTGCTGAGATGCCCAAGGCTCGGGAGGCTCCTTCCTCCCAAGCCGTGATCACGCTGCCGTCCTATCCGCCTGCTCCACCAGCTCCCGTCTCTCCTGATCCCTCCGCTGTCTTGGACCAGGTCGCCAACAAACTGGGCCGGCTTCGGGACGATCTCCAGAGCGCGGACCCCCGCCTGGTGGTCGGGTGCCTGGAGTTAGCCTCCGGCTGGGCCCGCTCTGCTGCCTCTGTCCGAGCAGCGCTGAGGCAGGCTGCGCCCGCCAGGCTAAGGCTGCTCGCGATGCTGCCCAAGGCGAAGCTGCGGATTCCCAGGGCCACTTTAAGGTGTTGGAGGTCGAGCTGCAAGACCTGCGCGAGGAGCTCGTGAAGGAGGTTCGCATCCGCCAGGAGGAGGAGGGGATGAAGGCTCGGGAGGCTGCCGTCAAAGATCGGGACACCGAGCTTGTTGACCATTGCGGTCGGTTGGAGACGCTGGAGCAGGCGCTGAAGGTGGAGAGGGACGAGCTAGACTGCAAGGCGAAGGTCCTGGCCGAGGATCGGGTGGCCTTTGCTGAGCTGGAGGAGAAGGCTCGCGCCGCGCTGAAGACGCTCTATGAGAGCGGCTTAGAGGACCCGTTGGCTGGCGAAGAGGACGGCCCTGCCGAGCTGCTTCCCTTCCTGGTCCGTGCGCTTGAAGATGCCGCGGACGGCGTCGGTCCCACAGCCGAGGCCGAGGCGCGTTCCCTGTCGTCTGCAGCGCTGACGCGCGTGCTCAGCCACATCTACCTTCATGGCCCCAACGTCGACCTCGACAGCCTGATGGAACCCATGAGCGGCGACCTTGCCGCCGCCGCTGCTGAGGCTGTGAAGGGCCGAGCCGAGGTTTTGCTGGGGAAGTTCCATGCCTTCAGCATCTTGCCTAGCCGCGACGCCACCAGTTCCGCGGCTCCAGGAGGCGGAGCCGCCCAGCGTGGCTCCACCGCAGGCAGCAGCGCCACTGGAAAGTGATCCCCTTGCGTCCTTTGTCCTGTTTTAATTCCTGCAACATGCACCATGCCTCGTGGAGGCATTTAAACTTGCGTTTGGTGTTGTGAAAACACTTTATGGCTTGTAATATTTGCTTTTGAATTCCTTAGGATTTGCATTTTCCCTCCTATTTGCCTGTGTTCTACGTCGGCAGGGCCCGGCCCCGCGCATACCGCAGCTGCCTTTAGCCCCGACCGGAAACCAGGACGGGACTAAGGAGTGAGGGGCTATGTGGCAAGTTAGGCTCCTGAGTCGCGATGCTCAGGAGTCCCCCTTGACGCGCAAACAGCAAGTAGGGAAGGGGCATAGGAGTGGATTTGTCATTCTACATCGGCAGGGTCCGGCCCCGCGCATACCTCAGCCGCCGTTAGCCCCGACCGGAAACCAGGACGGGACTAAGGAGTGAGGGGCTACGTGACCAGTTAGGCTCCTGAGTCGCGATGCTTAGGAGTCCCCCTTGACGCGCAAACGAGTCTTCGTACCTTGGCTCCGCTCAGGGGGAGGCGCGCGACGACCAGGTCCGAGGGACCTGGTTGGGTGGCGTGTGTTTGGGCGTAGCCCGGGCATAGCCCCCGTGTCCAGCCCCCTCGCGCGGCACTCCTGAGGGGAGGCGTTGCGATGGTACAGGACACTAAGCTCTGGGCTCCCTGAGGTTGATACGGCCGTGGGCCGCCCTCAGTTGTTTATCACCAGCGCGGAGCATAGCGCTTCTGTATGTGTACGGGCATAGCCGCTCCTCGGTAGTGTCGTCAGCCAGCACGGAGCATGGTGCTTCCACTGGTACGTGGGAGGGGGCTCCCCTCCGGGAGGAGCCCCCGGGACGTGTACAACCCCACCCTGACACATGGCTGGCACAATAGGGCTAGGAGAGGTGTATCTGGGCTCCCGTGAGCTAGCGCGGGACTCACGAGGCCCTACCTCGAGGCGGGTTGCGCCTGGCTCTGGGCCTTTATCAATGGTGTGTTCCTGCAGGGTGGCTAGAATGCAAATGCTCTACGTCCTCAGGTCCCGGCCCTCGAGCGAGCTCAGCCGCCGCTGGTATGACAGGTCGCGATGCCGTGGGTCAAGGCCAGGGGGTGAGGGCTGGAGAGCTAGTAAGAGCCCGTGAGTCGCGATGCTTCGGTGCCCCCCTTTTAACGCGCAAGCGCTTTGCATGCAAGCGGAGAAGTCCGTGATAAGTAGCAGATGATGATCATGAGGACTAGGTTAAGCTCGGAGGAGCGAATTCATATAGGTAGATGCGAAGAAGTAAACGCCACTGGGTCTGGCCCGCAGCCTGGGGATAATGCAGCCCGAGGGGCGCCCCCAACAAAGCAGATGAAAAACATAAGCAAAACGGATACATGCCGCAGGGACGGACCCACGCTACCTGGGAATGATGCGGCCCTGCGGGCGCGCCCAGCTGAAGAGAAAACTTGAAAAGATGTCACCTGATACCATTGCAGAGTGAGCGTCGGAGTAGCTGTTGACGCGCGGTGAAGCAGCCAACCCTGACGAGCCCTCAGAGTCCTGAGCCTTGGGAGGCTCTGATGGTCCGGGCGGCTCCTCAAGGCCCGTCTCCATCTCCTCCATGAACACGTGGTGCCTGGCCACCTAAGCTTCCAGGATGCTCCTCATCAAGCACTGGTGGGCAGCAGCCGCGTTTGGCAGGCCGAAGGGCATGCGAACGTAGCTGTGAGGTGGACCCTCACAGCGCCCCACGCGTGAAGGCCAGAGGCGCTCTTGAGACGTGGCTCGGTTGAGCCCCGGTATGTTGATGCATACACGCAGCCCACCATCCTCGCCGGGATGTGGGGCTACAGCGGGTCACGCATGACTCTTGACTCCTGTAGCTCCTGAATGTTCCTCGCGATGAACTCCTGGGGGTTTTGCCTTCCTTGCCTTATACCTTCCTGAGGTAAACGTGCCTTGAAGCACGCCTCCAAGTGGTGCCCGAGCGCCTCCCTCGTGACCTTGGCGAGGTCATGGCCCTCCAGGAGAGAACCCCCGAGCCCTGCCCAAGGAGGGCGTCGGGCGCGCCTTCCTATGCGACAGAGGGTGGTGCCCCTTGGACGGGCGCGGATCCTAACGCAACACCTCCGGAGGGGCCTACCTCGTGAGTTTTTGGGCTAGGTGAAGCCTTCTTCTTCTTAGGAACTGCCTCGGGGAGCCTCCCGCTCCTGTGATCTGGGTCTTCGATTGCCGCCGCCTGGAAGGCACGCTCAAGAGAACACACTGCATCCCTTTCCTCGCAAGGCACTGTGATGATTCCACTGCTTCCTGGCATCTTGAGGACATTGTAGCCATGGTGAGTCACTGCCATGAACTTGGCCAGAGCTGGGTACCCGAGGATGGCATTGTATGGCAAGCGGATGTTAGCGACGTCGAAGTCAATGAGCTCGGTGCGGTAATTCTTGCACTGCCCAAAGGTGATGGGAAGATGAACTTGCCCTATTGGAACAGTGGAACCATCAGTAACTCCTGAGAAAGGCTTGGTTGGCTGAAGTTGATCGTATGGCACTTGGAGATTGTTGAACGTCTTGACGGACAGGACATTGAGCCCAGCTCCGCCGTCGATGAGGGTCTTGGTGACTTGCACATTGCTGATGATTGGGGAACAAAGCATCGGGAGGACCTCAGCCGTTGCCGCACACTTGAGCTGATCCGCTGAGCTGAACGTGATAGCGCACGCAGACCACCTGAGTGGGCGCGTGGCCTCAAGCTTGGGGAGGACTGCATTCACCTCGCGAGCAAACTGCTTGAAGATGCACTGAGAGGCTGGGGCCTGAGTGCCGCCCAGGATGCAGGAGATGGCGCGCGGCTCCTGGAAGCCCCCAGCCCCCTCGTCCTGGTGATGGTATTCATTCCTCCTTGGCGGTGGTGGCAGAGGAGGGAGGCCTGCGTTGCCTTAAGGGCGGTCCTCACGAGGCTGATCCCTCGAACCTCCCTCGCGAGGATGGTCCTGCCAGCGGTCCTCGCGAGGCCGGTCAAGCCACCCTTGGCGAGGGCCATGGTCTTCCCATCATCCTCCACCTCTTCCTCCTCCTCGGCCATAGCCCCGGTCGTTGCGGTCGGGGCGTCGGCTGATACGTCCATCTCGCACGGCCCTGAGCTCCTGACATTCATTGGTGTTGTGTGTGTGGAGGTCGTGGTACATGCAGTACCGGCTGACCTTAGATGACTCAGGCTGATCCCTGCCTTGCTTGGTGTCTAGCTCTGCTGCGAGCAAAGCAGCCCCCTTGCGCTTCACGTCCTTGACCTTGGGCTTCTTCTCTTCTAGGTCAGCAGCTGGGAGCTCGAGAAGGGAGAGGCGCCCTTCCTTAGCCCTGGCGCACTTGGTAGCCAGGTTGAACAGCTCCAGCGATGTGCACAGGTCTTCATGGATTGCTAGCTCCTCTTTCATCTTGATGTCACATACGCCGTCAAAGAAGGCTGAAATGATGGCCTCCTCAGTCACCTTGGGAGTCTTGAGGTATGCGTTGTTGAAGCGCTGGATGTACTTCTGCAGGGTCTCCCGGCTATTGCTTGATGCGGCGCAGGTCGCTCATAGCCGGGGGTCGGTCACGGGTGCCTTGGAAGTTGGGGACGAAGCGAGTGCGCATCTCGTCCCAGGAGGAGATCGTGCCTGGGGCCAGATTCAGGAGTCAGGTGCGGGCGCCATCCTTGAGTGCCATGGGAAACCAATTCACCATGACCTTCTTGTCCCCGTTGGCGGCCTCGATGGCCAACTCGTAGAGCTAGAGGAACTCCATGGGGTCCGCAGTGCCGTCGTAGCGCGGAGGCAGGTCTGATTTGAACTTGCCGGGCCACGCGATGCTACGCAGCTCGGAGGTGAAAGCGCGGCAGCCTGCAGTGGCCATCGGAGCTCTCTGCTGAGGTGGGGCTTGCTCCTGGGGATTCCCGCGCACCGCTGCCTGGAGCAACACTAGGTCTTGATGCATCGGTGCAAGGATGCGGTCATGGCGCACCGGTGCTGGGAGCACGCGAGCACCTTCTTGGGGGCGAGGGATCTCTTGACAGCTCGTTTCTTGTCGCGCAGGCGCCGGAGGAGGCGGGTTTCGACCTGGGGCCGCGCACCTTGGAGCCAGGGCGCCTTCTTGGGGAGGAGGTGGAGGAGGCACCTCCTGCTCCTCGCCTCCTGCGTAGGATGGAGGGCGAGGCAACGAGAGGGACGGCATGGGAGAGCCCCCTGCGGCGCTGACGAGCTCGGTGATGCGGGCGAGCCAATCCTCGTAGAGGTCGCCGACGGGGTGGTAGTGCAGGAGCTCACGCACCAGGAGCAGCGCGACATGCACGTCCGTGGGGGTGCGACGGGCGTGGGACGACGAACTGGCTGGAGTCAACGATGGGGTGGCGGTGCGGCCATCGCGCCACACCGAAGGATGCAGGGACGAGGCCTGCTGCTCGTTCCCCGCTAGGCCGGTGGCTGCATTGGCGGCAGGTGACGGAGAACGACGGGAGCGTCCGCCAACGGGTGCCGTTTGGGCGATGCGGGTGGCGAGAGCAGCCCGACGCTCAGTGCGGGCTCGGCGAGCGTCAGCCATGGTCACGGTGGAAGATCAGACACGAGCATCGGAAGAAAGATTCTGGTGCACCCCTACCTGGCGCGCCAAATGTCGGATTTCGGGTTCCGGCAGACGCTTGTGGTTCGAACACTGGGGTGCGCACGAAGATCTCTCCGCTACCACCTCATGTCCCGAAGTCTTGCAAAGATCTAAGCAAGAAAGATGAACACACAAGGGACATGAGATTTTATACTGGTTCAGGCCACCATTGTGGTGTAATACCCCACTCCAGTGTGTGGTGTGGTGGATTTCCTCAGGGGCTGATGATGAACAGTACAAAGGGAAAACAGCCTCGCGAGGGGCTGTTCTTGAGCTGGTGCGAAGAACTGCTTGGGTGAGTTCACTCGCTTCTCTCTCTCTCTCTCTCTGGTTGATCTCCAGATGATCTCGACGTGATATCAATGTGATCTCCATGCCTCTACCTTGTGGTGGCTAGTCCTATTTATAGAGCGAGGCCCTGGGCCTCTCCCCAAATAATGAGCGGGAAGGGCGCCAACAATTGGCCATTTTGAAGGGGAACATCTGGTACACTTATCCTGACTAAAGTTGGTCTTCGGCTGCCAAAGGCTCTGACGATGACGCCGCCCTGGGCTCCACGATGACCTCCATCCTGCCGTTCTACTGGTCTTGGTCTTGTTGCACCGAAACGGTAACCTTTGCCTGATGCCTTGGCCTGTGCTTGCCCCCTTTGCACCGAAAGGGAAACAAGGACACTGCGCAGGCCGGCACCCGCCTGGCGCCTGCCAGGTCCTCGATCGTCATGGCTTGCGTCACGGGGCCCCTCGGGAGGTGCCCTGCCTTGATCTCTCCGCCTCCTCGCGAGCCTGCCTGAGGAGGCCGCTCCTTAGGAAGCTTCCTGTCGTCCGCCCCGTGAAGCTTGGCCCCTCGCGAGGGTCTTCAGCTTGAGCTGATGAAGCTGGGCTGCATTGGGCCCCCACTCGAGCCACGTCGCAGGCCGCAGGCAGGCAAGTCTGGGGGAAGCTCGTTGCGACGCCAGCCTCGGGAGGCTCCGGCCAGAGGCCTCGTCATGGGTCTTCGAGGCCTGTAAGAAGAAACTTGTTGGAGGGTTAGGCTTCGCCCTCGACCGCGGGGGTGACCAGCTCGGGCCTGGCGTAAGTGTCGCGATGCCCGTGAGGCATTGATTGGGAGGAGTGCTCCCGCTGCGAACCTAGGCCTAGGAACCTCGCGAAACAAAACTAGGCAACACTCGCGAGGGTGCCCGTGCGGCCTCCCTCGCAAGGGTCGCGAAAGGAAAGCAAGTTCTAGCGAAGGGCAAAGACAGAAAACATGGGCTGGGCGCCGCACAACACTGAAAGCAACTCCAACTAAAGCTTTTACCAAAGAAGAACTGATCGACTGTAGAAAGCAAATGAAAAGCCGCGTCAGGCACCTAATCTAGTCTTCGACGTCTTCTCACCAGCGCGGAGCTAAGTGCTGCCACTGCGTGTGGGCGGGATCCCCCGAGGCCCAGGGGCGGCACTCCGGAGACTCCGGGGCGTGTACAGCCCCACTCATTATTACGTGAGAGTGTACGGGTGGCGAGCTTCACAGGCATTGGCCTTCTTCACAGGCATCGAGCCTTTCCTTGAGGGGGGGGGAGTGAGCTTCACAGGCATTGGCCTTCTTCACAGGCACCGGGCCTTTTCCCAAAAGCGGCAAGCTTCACATGCATTGGCCTTCTTCATAGGCACCGGGCCTTCTCCATAGGCACTGGGCCTCGCTCAGGGGTAGAACCTCCGGAGATGTTGAATGTTCCACACGTTCGGGATGGGCACCCCCTCCTGGGTCTCCGAGCGTGCGGAGCCGGGCCTAGAAACGTGAACAACCTTGAATGGGCCCTCCCACATGGGAGGGAGCTTGTGCAGCCCCTCCCTGGAGAGGACCCTTCTGAGCATGAGGTCTCCTACCTCAAGAGTTCTGGGGCGGATGTTGCGGCAGTGATATCGTCACAGCGCCTGTTGATATCTTGCCGCCCGCAGTGCGGCCTCTCAACGATGTTCCTCCCCCAGCGCGAGATCCATCCCCCGCATGGCGTCCTGCTGTGCCTCGTCAAACGCTAGGACCCACGCGGAACGACGCCTGACCTCATGAGGGAGGATGGCTTCGTCTTTGTAGACGAGGAAGAACAGGGTCTCGCCCGTCGGCTTGGTCGCGGTCGTGTGGATAGACCACAGCACAGACTGGAGCTCGTCGTACCAGCCCCTGCCGCAGGCCTCCAGCTTCTTCTTGAAGGTACTGGTTTTGAGGCCCCTCAGGACCTCCGCGTTGGCTTGCTCAGCCTGGCCATTGCTCCGGGGGTGTGCTACCGAAGCGTAGCATATCTGCGTTCCAAGGTTAGCACAATACGTTTTGAAGAGGTTACTGGTGAATTGCGAACCGTTGTCGGTGAGGATGCGGTTAGGCACCCCGAATCGGCTCACGAGGCCCTTGATGAACTTGACTGCGGAGCCCGCTGGGATGGTGTGGACAGCTTCCACCTCAGCCCACTTGGTGAACTTGTCCACGGCGACGTAGAGGTAGCGATAGCCCCCTGGCACCCGAGGGAACGGACCCAGAATGTCCAGCCCCCAAACCGCGAATGGCCACGAGAGGGGTATGGTCTGCAGACCCCCTGCCGGCTGATGGATTTGCTTGGCGTGGAACTGGCAGGCCTCACAAGCCTTCACCAGCTCGACGGCGTCAATGAGTGCTATGGGCCAGTAGAATCCGCTGCCGAACGCCTTGCCAATGAGGGTTCATGATGATGAGTGGTGCCCACAGTCTCCACCGTGTATGTCTGCCAATAGCTCCTTCCCTTGCTCTCTGGAAATGCAACGTAAGGACACGTCGTTTGGCCGCCTCCGGTAGAGCTCTCCGTCCTTGATGCAGCAGGCCATGGCCTGCCGCGCCACACGCTCCGTGTCCTCCTTCTCTGGCAGGGTCCCTTGCGTCAAGTAGTCCTTGAACTCTGCAGTCCAACATCCTTCCTGAGGTTCCAACGCCAGGAGCAGGCGTTCCCCTGAGGCCGGGCCATAGGCCGGGGCTCCCGAGGCTGGCGACTGAGGGAGCTCCTCCCTAGATTGTGGCGTGCTTGATAGAGATGGTGCCGCCGAGGGTTTGAAGAGTCGCTCCTCGAAGACGCCAGGCTCCTGAGGCAGCCGCCTGGATGCCCTCTTGGCGATGTCATCAACCTCTTGATTGGTGCCGGGAGGCACATGCTGCAACTCCAGCCCCTAGAACTATTTCTCCATCCTCCGAACCTCCGCGAGGTAGGCTTCCATGTGCTCGTCCTTTGGCTCGTATACTTTGCTGGAGAAGTTGACGAGGAGTTGCGAATTCCCCTTGATGATGAGGCGCTTTACTCCTAAGGTGACTGCGGCTTTCAAGCCTGCTATCAGGCCTTCATATTCTGCTATGTCGTTGGAGACCTTTTCTCCGTGCTGGAAACAGAGTTGCACAGCGTAGTAGAGCTTGTCCTGAGTAGGAAATACGAGCACTGCGCCAGCCCCCGCACCATGTCGGGAGAATGCCCTGTTGAAGTACATGACCCAGCCATCCAGTGCCTCGCTTCCCGGGGAAAGCGATTGGTCCTCGCTTGCCTTGAGGCCCGGTGCCTCTGCCCATTCTACCACGAAATCTGCAAGTGCGGCTCCCTTGATGACTCTGGTCGTGCTGAACTCTAGCTGAAACGCTTGTAGTTCGATGTTCCATTCAGCGACTCTTCCAGCTGAGTTGGGGCTCCTGAGTACCCTTTCCAAGGGGTATGCTGAGACGAACTTGATGGGATGGCCTTGGAAGTAGTGCCGCAGCTTGCGTGAAGCAACCAATAGCGCGAGGAGGAGTTTTTGAGGCATGGGGTACCGCACCCTTGCGTCCTGTAGCACCATGCTGACAAAGTACACAGGGTGCTCAACGAGGTTGTGGGTGCTGGCGCAGCTCGCGTCCTCCGGAGGTTGAGGCGCCTCCTGAGACGACGGAGCCTCCAGCGCTTGGTCGCTTGGAGAGGCCTCCTCCATTCCGGGTGCGCTCTCCTGCTGTGGTTGATCGCTTTCGGCTGCGGTCACGGTCTTCGTGAGGCTTTCTTGGTTTCGCTCTGCTCCGGCCCGGACGGTCTCTGCAGTCTTGGTCCGACGCTCGTCTCTAACCGCCACCAGGGCTGCGCTGGCGGAGCAGGGGGTGGCCGCAAGGTAGAGCACCAGGGGCTCCCGAGGGCGCGGAGCTACCATCATCGGAGGCCTGGTAAGGTACCTCTTGAGATCTTGGAATGCCTTGTCGGCCTCTTCAGGCCATTCGAAGGGGCCCTTCTTCTTCACCAGCTTGAAGAAGGGAAGTGCTCGTTCCCCCAGCTTAGAGATGAAACGTCCTAGCGCGGTTACACGCCCGGTGAGCTTCTGCATTTCTCTGAGGGTCTTCGGCGGGCTCATGTCTTCGACTGCTTTGACCTTCTCTTGGTTGGCCTCGATGCCCCTGTGGGACACGAGGAAGCCCAGGAGCTTGCCCGAGGGGACTCCAAACACGCACTTCTCCGGGTTGAGCCGCAGGTCCACTTCATTGAGGCTCGCGAAAGTTTCTTCCAAGTCCTGTATCAGGGTTTTTGCCTCCCGAGACTTCACCCCAATGTCATCGACGTAAGCTTCAGCGTTCCTCCCGAGCTGCCGGCCCAAGGCGATGTGCATCAGCCACTGAAAGGTCAGGTCTGCGTTGCATAACCCAAATGGCATGCATGTATAGCAGTACACTCCACACGAGGTCAAGAAAGCCGTTTTTTCCACGTCTTCTACCGCCATCTTGATCTGGTGATAGCCCGAGAAGGCATCCAGGAAGCACAATAAGTTACACAGCGGTGGAGTTGACGATCTAGTCGATGCGAGGGAGTGGAAATGGATCCTGCGGGCAGGATTTGTTCAGGTTGCTGAAGTCGACGCACATGCGTTCCTTTCCTCCCTTTTTCGGCACGACAACCGGGTTAGCCAACCAATCTGGGTAGCGGACCTCGCGAATAACCCATGCTGCCTCTAGCTTGCGGGTCTCTTGGACAATGAAAGCTTGTTTTTCAGTGGACTGCCGCCTTGCCTTCTGCTTCACGGGGCGCACGTTGGGGCACACGTTGAGGTGATGCTCAATCACACCCCTTGGGATCCCTGCTAGCTGATCAGGTTCCCATGCGAACACCTTCTTGTTTGCACGCAGGAACTTCACCAAGGCCTCCTCTTGCTCGGGTTCGAGGTTGGCTCCTATCGTGAAGGTGGCGTAAGTGGATCCATCCTCGTCGACCAGTACCTGCTTGGTTTCCAGCTTGTCTTGGGTGAACAACTGCTTCTTCTTAGCCGGCGCAGCCCCCTTGGGCTCGAGGGCGTCAGTGCTGGCAGGCTGCACCATCGCGGCTGTCTTGAAAGCAAGCTTGAGCGCCTGCAGTGCATCCCTTGTGTCTCCCGACATGGTAAGGACGCCGTTGCTCCCGTGCATCTTCATGAGGTTGTACGCTGGGTGAGTTGCTGCCATGAACTGGGCCAAGGCTGGGTAGCCGAGGATGGTGTTGTACGGGAGGCCGATGGGGGTGATATCGAAGTCGATCAGCTCTGTGCGGAAGTTGTCGTGAGTGCCGAAGGTCACCGGAAGGCGGACCTGTCCCAAGGAGCCAGTGCAGCCGCCTCCGACGCCCGAGAAGGGCCTGCTGGGCTGAAGCCGCTCTGGCGGCACGTGGAGGAGGTTGAAGGCTTCCACCGAGAGCACGTTGAGGCCAGCACCACCATCAATGAGGGTTCTGGTGACAGCCACTTGGCAGATGGTGGGGGTGCATAGCATCGGGAGCGCGCCCCGAACCGGCGGGGTTGGAGGGGTGATCGTCCGAGTTGAAGGTCAGATCGGCCTCGGGCGCCACCTAGCCCGGGGGGCTTCCCGGCGCTTGAAGGAGGCGCCGATCTGGCGGGCAAACGGCTTGACGTGGCGGCTCGAAGGTGGTGCGAATGAGCTGCCTAGGAGAGCTGCGACGACCGGGAGCACCAGCGCAGTGTAGTGGGCGAGGAAGAGGTCGCGCAGCTCCTCCCAGGAGGCCACAGAAGCCGTCGGCAGGTGGAGCAGCCACATGCGCGGAACGCCGGTGAGGGCCATGGGAAACCAGCTAGCCATGGTCCTGTCATCGCCCCAGCCTTGAGGGCGGCCTCCTCGTATGCCAGCAGGAAAGCCAGCGGATCCGTCGCGCCATTGTAGCGCGGCGGCATCTCTGGCTTGAACTTGCGTGGCCACTGCACCTGCCGCAGGGCGGGGGTCAAGGCTCGGAGCCCCCTGGCCCCAGTGCTGGCATCGATAGCCGGAGCGGGCCGCGTGCTGTCCGCCATGAGGGCGAAGCGCAGTGTCGATGGAGAGCGGGCCGACGGAAGGGAGAGCTTCGGTGCACCCCCTACCTGGCGTGCCAAATGTCGGATTTCGGGTTCCGGCAGACCCTTGAGGTTTGAACTCTGGGGTGCACACGAATATCTTTCCCCTACCAACTCACGTCTCAAGTCTCGCACGAAATCTAAGCTAGAAAGAAGAACACGCAAGGGACACGAGGTTTATACTGGTTCAGGCCACCATTGTGGTGTAATACCCTACTCCAGTGTGTGGTGTGGTGGATTGCCTCAGGGGATGATGATGAACAATACAGAGGGAGGAAAGCCTCGCGAGGGGCTGCTCTTCAGCTGGTGCAATGAACTGCTAGGGTGAGTTTAATCGCCTCTCTCTCTCTAGTCTACCCAAAATCTGCCCTCCTTTTCCCCTGTAGTGGCTAGCTCTATTTATAGAGGGAAGCCCTGGGCCTCTTCCCAAGTAATGAACGGGAAGGGCGCCAACAATTAGCCATTTTGAAGGGGAACATCTAGTACAGTTATCCTGACTAAAGTTGGTCTTCGACTGCCAAAGACTCTGACGGTGACGCCATCCTGGGCTCCATGGTGACCTCCATCCTGCTGTTCTGCTGGTCTTGGTCTTGTTGGACCGAAACGGTAACGTTTGCCTGATGCCTTGGCCTGTGCTTGCCCCCTTTGCACCAAAGGGGAAACAAGGACACTGCGCAGGTCGGCGCCCGCCTGGCGCCCGCCTGGTCTCGATCGTCATGGCTTGCGTCACGGGCACCTCGCGAGGTACCCTGCCTTGATCTCACCACCTCCTCACGAGCCCGCCTGATGAGGCTGCTTCCTGAGGAAGCTTCTGTCGTCCGCCCCGCGAGGCTTGGCCCCTCGCGAGGGTCTTGAGCTTGAGTTGATGAAGCTGGGCTGCACTGGGCCCCCACTTGAGCCACGTCGCAGGCCGCAGGCAGCCAAGTCTGGGGACCCCCGTTCCCAGAATGCTGACTGCCTCACCGCCCCACCGTACTCCCATCGCTGGCCTAGTCATCCCTCTACTCACCCACACCTGTTGTTATTCTCCGGCGACGGCAGACGAACTAGTAAACCCTCGTACAGTCGTACTCCCCTCCGCGTGGGAAACAACTACCGAGTCTTCCCTGCCTTCGTGTCGTTCCCTTCCTAGGCCTCGCCATCGTCCACCGCCCTAGTGCTCTCGGCACGGCCTGGTCAATGTGGTCAACGACAGACATGCATCTGAAGTAGACTGTACGTGGAGAGGCTGACAGCTGGGTCCATGACCGCACGCAAGGAAATGCCTCCTTATTACGCGCAAAATAATGATTCCTCCACCTGACATCTGGGACCCACCGAAAGGGCCTCTGTATTTCGTGAAAAAAATGTTACCGCTATTGACAGCTTGGACCCACCTGCTATATCTTCGCACCCAAGGAAGTGCCTCCTTATTACGCACAAAAAATAAATACTCCCCCTGCTAGCTGGGACCCAGTATAGTGGCAGGCTGACTTGTGGGCCTACTAAGTTGACGGGGACGGAGGGCTTTGTCAACTTAGTCAATATGCACGATTCTAGCTCGAGTGACCGTACGATGTCCATCCAACGCCCGTAGTGCTTCTTCAACCTCTGGTCTTTTTGCTCCAGCCGCCCAAACCAGTGCCGTCTGTGCCTCGTGCTCCTGCCTCCCATGGCCGGCTATGCTGCCGCGGAGGGCTCACCGTCCCCTACTACTCCCACCGCTGGCCAGGCCATCCCTCCACTCACCCACACCCCCTATTATTCTGCGGCGACGGCAGCCTGACACCGCAGCCGAACTAGTGAACCCTCGTACTCCTCTCCGTGTGGGTATCCACTGCCGCGTCTTCCCCAGCTCCACGTTGTCCCCTTCCTAGGCCTCACCGTCGTCCATCGCCGTGGTGCTCTCGATGCGGCGTGGTCAACATGGTCAAGGAATGGCTTCCATCAGACGTGGACTGTACGTGGAGAGGCTGACAGCTGGGTCCACGGCCGCAACAAGGAAGTGCCTCCTTATTATGCGGAAAATAATTATTCCTCCACCTCACAGCTGGGACCCACCGGACTGGCCACTGTATTTCACGAAAAAAACATTTCCCCTCGACTGCTGGGACCCACCAGCTACATCTTTGAACGCAAGGAAGTGCGTCCGGGCAAAAAAAGACTGTTCGCCCCCTGACTGCTAGGATCCACCAGCTACATCTTCGCACGCAAGGAAGTACCTGACAGTCGGGACCCACCTGGTCGAAGTGTATGTAGCGTTGTCATTCTAGTCGCGGATGTGTACGTACATACTGGTGGATGTAGAGGCGCGCACGTGTCATAGTAGAGGCGTGCACATAGCATGTACACGTACGTACAGCGGCCAGTGTGCAAGAAAGAAAATACGGCCACGTATGTGTACATACAAGCGGGGTCTCGAACGCCTACTCGCGCATACGTACGGCCAGGGCTCATGTACATGGCTGGGTCAGAACGGAGAAACTGCGTTGTTGTTGTGTTCATGGGGAGGCAACAGAATGTGTCGTGTTCATCGGGAGGCAATGAAATGCGTTGTGTTCATCGGGAGGCAACGGAAAGCGTGGGAGCCAACCGGCTTGGACGGAACAGGCGATGGAAACGAGGCCTGGCGTACCACAGAACAGAGGAAACGGCCTTGTGTTCGACCGACCATGTTCGAAACGGGATCCTGTTCATCGGGAGGGGTCTGGCGTACCGCAAAACGGAGGAAACAGACCTCCTATGGTCAAAACGGGGGCCCTGTTGATTGGGAGGGGTGTGGTGTACCGCAAAACGGACGAAACGGACTTGTGTTGGAGCGCTACGGTTGAAACAGGGGTCCTGTTCATCGGGAGGGGTGTGGCGTACCGCAAAACGGGACTCTACGGGATACTGCTCATCTCCACCGTCGACCTCCTCCAGCCTCCATGGGCTACCGTCGACCTCCTTCAGCCTCCACGGGCTCCTGTTCATCCAATCTCCACCGCGCGCTACTCCACCGGCTACTGTTCAACCACCCCTCCAGGGGCACCCCTCCACTGTCTACTGTTCATCCAGCCCTCCACGGGGTCCTATTCATCCAGCCCCAACCGGCTCAATCGATCGGGGTCCTGTTCATCCAGAGGCAATGCCGCCGGGTCCTGTTCATCCACCCCCACCGCTCACTGTTTATCCACCCCACCCGCAACGCTCACTGTTCATCCAATCAATCGGCTTCAGTTAGCAGCAGTAGTGAAGGAATCGCTCGATCGGGTTCAGTTAACATCCATCGATCGATCGCTCGGATTTATTAACGCGTAGCCTACAGTGCAATTGCTCGGTTTCAGTTAGAGCCCAACGCCTCGCTCGGGTTCAGTTAGGGCCAATGCCTCTCACACATGCGCATACGTGTATGAGAGAAACGCGCATCGCTTGGCCTCCGACCTCCCACCGTAACCGGCAACTCCCCGAAATTTTCCTCGCCCTCGCTTCTACCACGTTTTTTCCGTCATGGATGGCCCAAAGAATGTCATGCAGCTGCGTCTCCGGCCCGCCCAGGACGAAAAGCCCATTTTCTATCATGATTTTTTGTCATAGAAGTAGGAGCCCACCACATCTATGATGATACCAGGTTTTGTCACAATTATCGCCATAGAAGTGTCATAAGTATGACAGAAATTTTTTTTGTTCGGCCCAAAATGTCACGGATGTGTCTTTTTTTTGTAGTGGCAGCTACTCCACCCAGGGCCTCAAGAGAGCGGCGTTTCCAGCGGCACCACCTTAAGGTCTATGCCCACAGCAGGGTCGCCTCCCTCCCTCGCATAGGAAGGCGCACCCGGTGCCCTCCTCAGGATGGGCTCGGGGGCTCTCTTCTAGAGGGCCTCAGACCTAGCCAACATCACGAGGGAGGCGCTCGGGCACCATGTGGAGGCGTTCTTCGGCGCATGTTTCCTTCAAGAGGGCATGAGGCATGGAGCGCCTAGTGCTCAGGAGTTCATCACCAAGCCGATCCAGGAGCTTCAAGAGGCAAGGACCATACATGGCGACCGTCGCCCACCACCTGGTGCCGCTCCCCTTCCCGGTGAGGACGGCGGGCTGCGCATCTGCATCGACATTCCAGGGCTCAACAGGGCCACATCACAGGGATGTTTCTGGTATTCGCGCGTTGGATGGTGCGAGGGCCCACCTCACAGCTATGTTCGCATGCCATTCGGCATGCCGAACGCGGCTATCACCTTCCAACGCCACTTGCGGAGCATTCTAGCGGCTCAGGAGACCAGGCATCACGCTGTCCTGGCGGAGATCGCGACAGTTCTTCAAGAGCCACTCGGGCCTACGGAGCCTCCTGAGGCACAGGACCCTGGCGGCTCGTGAGGATCAACTTCTTCAGCATGCACCTTCAGCTACTTCAACACCACTCCAGCTACGATATCAGGTGACTCTTTCTAGTTCATTCAGTTGGGGCGCCCCTTGGGCAGCATTATCCCCAAGTCGCACGGGCCTGTCCCTACGACATGTATCCTTTTGCATGTTTAGCTCACTCTCTTGGGGGTGCCCCTCGGGGTGCATCATCCCAGGCCGCTTGGGTCCATCTCAGTGGCATGTATCGTTCTTGCATATATCTGAGCTAACCTACTTCATCGCTTGAGTCATTTCATGATTATCACCTGCTTATCTGTTGCCCTTCGCGGCTACCCGCGTTGTTGACCCTTCCCCTGCTCATCTCGCACCGGGGACTACACATACTGGCGTGATGCTTGTGCTCGGGTCTGTCCCTGCAGCACTGACAAACCTGAGCGGTCGAGCTCTGGCTCGCGGCACGCCCCGCGCACGTCACCTCACCAGACCCTCAGTGCCTTCATCTTCTTGCGGAAGGACCAGCGGCGGACCAGCAAACGCGGTTGCAACCTGTGTTCCTCCCTCGCACCAACTTGCAGGAATCTCCGGAGGCGGGCGACGGACGGTGCCGCAGGCTCCTTCTTTTTCTTATGCAATTTGCTTGTGTGTTAAAGGGGGGCCCCTGAGATTCGCGTTTCAGGAGCTCCTACTAACTCTCCAGCCCTCACCCCCTGGCCTTGACCACGGCATCGCGACCTGACATACTAGCAGCGGCTGAGCTCGCTTGAGGGTCGGGACCTGAGGACGCAGAGCACCTAGCAGAGCGTGAGAAAGGGGGAGGCCAGCGCGAGCCTAACCCAGTCGTCTCGCAGCCGCTGACGCACGAATTGGACGCTGCACACGGAAACTGACCAAGTGTCGCTGATAAGTTTCGCACTCAGGCTAGCCAGCGCTGTGACATCGGATTTCCACCCCTCGTAGCCTAGCTACAGCGACGCCACCTTCCTTTCCCGCCTTCAGGTAGTTGCTTGTGCGGTAAAGGGGACCTCCTGAGCATCGCGCCTCAGCGGCTCTTACCGGACCTCGGGCCACTCACCTCCTGGCCTTGACCACGACATCGTGACCTGGCATACCAGCAACGACTGCTGCCTGCCTGGGGACTGGGACCTGACAGCGTAGAGCACTAAGCTACCGCGAGGTTGGAAAGGGGGGGGGGGTACCAAGCCGAAGCAAGACACACAATCGTGAATGTTCGCAATAAGTATGATATTGACACAAAAGACATTACAGAACCTTTACACACTCCACGGGGTTCACCTCGATTCCTTGCACGGAACAAAAGAAGAACGCTTCTGGAAGCTGTATCTACAAGCATCGCCGCCGACGCCATCATCAACTATGGGCCACGGGAGGCCGACGCCAACCCCATCCAGATCAGCAGCGGCGGCGGGCGAACGCCGCTGCCGCGCTCCGGGCATGGTGAGAGTTTGGGGGCACGTAGCTGGCATCACTCGTCCCCGGAGTCTCATCAGGCTCAAGAGAGTCGCTAGACTCCCAGCCGTCGTCGCTGCTGCCGCGGGAGCTGTCGGCACGACCAAGGGCGGGGCCAGCACCCGCCGCTGCTCTGTCCCGGTGACCCCCCTCTGGGGCAGCATTCCACGCGACGGCCTTCCTCGTCGAAGACCTTGAAGAACATCATGGAGGCGCCGTCGTACTCGAAGTGGATGGCGAGGGCACCCTCCGTGCGGAAGGCACGGGCGACCTCGCCCCATCCACGGGTCATGAAGATCTTGCTCGGGGAAACGACCTCAACCTCTGCCCTCGTCGCCGGGGCGTCGCACTAGGCGTGCTGCAGCCACAGCTCGAGTGGCCCCCTCGGCGGCATCTCTTAATCGAAGAATCTCGGAAATCGGATCCACATGCGTGGAGGCATCACCGCCCACACCACGAGTTCACGCGAGGAGTCCTCGGCGTGGGTTCGTGGTGTCACAGCGCGCACCTCCACCGCACGGCCACTACGACCGTGGCAGGAGCAGCGTCGGCCACTGCCTCCTCCTTCAGAGCCTTCTTCCTGAGCATACAATGGCAGCGGGTAGCCAGGGGGGAGGCAGGTTGTGCCAAGGCCTCGTCACTTCTGGCCTGACGACAACGTCGCAAGAGTAGGCCAGCCTCTTCGTCGTCGGGAGTGGCTCTAGCTCTTCACGGGGGGTTTTCCCCTTCTCAGCGGCGGAGAACCTCCATATCAGCGCCATGGGTGTTGCAGCAAGACGGTGACCAAGAAGGGAAAAGAAGCAGGAGGAATGGAGGAAGAGATCAGCAACATGTGCTCTACTCCTCTCCCCATTTATAGCTAGGAGAAGGCCAATCGTCGGCCTCCATGATCGCAGGTAATGATGGTTTTCCTTCTGCATGCAGCAGGGTCTCATCAAGTTGAACGGTTGCCGAGGCGGTGTGGGGAAGCGGAGACGCCCACGACCCATCAGTTGCCACGCGGCAATCAAGGCCGCAGGCTATTGGGGCCCGCCATGCTCCGCACTTGCCCTTTAGCTTCGCCCCGTAGCCAAGTCTGAGCAGTCCTTGGGCCCGACGGCTACTGTTGGCATCCTGGGAACGGGGGTCCAGACTTGCCTGCCTGCGGCCTAGGGTGTGGATCCACCAACGGCCTGGTATGGCCCATCTTCAGCAGCAACCACTCAAGACCCTCGCAAGGGGCCAAGCCTCGTGAGGCAGATGCCACCAAGACCTCCCCTGGGGCGGCCTCACTAGGTTGTTCCCGAGGAGCGGAGATATCAAGGCAAGGGGCACCTTGCGAGGTGCACGTGACGTGAGCCATGAAGATCAAGGCCAGGCGGGCGCCAACAGGCGCAGAGTACCAGTTGCCTCTATGGTGCAAAAGAGGCAAGCGCAGACGAGGAGTTCCGAAGCATCAGGCAAAGGTTTCCATATCGGTGCAATGAGACCAAGACCAGCAGGATGGCAGGACGGAGGTCACCACGGACTCCACAACAGTGACACCACCATACCCTTTGGCAGGCGAAGACCACCTTTGGTCAAGATAGCTTGTACTAGTTGTCCCCCTTCAAACTTGGCCATTGTGGGATCCCTTCCCACCTAACATTTGGGAAGTGGACTAGGCCTCTATAGATAGGACTAGCCACCACCGTAGGAGGCATCTCATCTTGGATTGGATCCACTCCACCAAGGCCACCTCACTAGCTGACCGAGCTCAAGAACACCTCTCCTCAGGAGGCTGTTCATCCCTTGTACTTGTTCATCCTCGGCCTGCAAGGCAATCCACCACACCACACTGGAGTAGGGTATTACACCACCACGGTGTCCCGAACCAGTATAAACCCTCGTGTCTCTTGTTCTTTGGGTTCGTCGAGCTAGGCCTTGAGATCGTTGCGAGAGCGAGCTTGAGGGAGAGAGAGATCTTCGTGCGCACCCTAGAGTTCAAACCTCAAGGGTTTGCCGGAACCCCTAATCCGACAAGAGCAATGAAAGCCCTATGGTGGGCGCCAGCGCTTTTTGTCACGCAAGGACAGTTGCCAAGGCAGCGTGGGAAGCAGAGGCACCCATGTCGCATCAGTCGCCACACATTGACCAAGGCCATAGGCGGCTGGGGACCGCGGCGCTCCGCACTTGCCCTTTGGCTTCGCCTCGAAGCCAAGTTCGAGCGTGCCTTGGGCCCGGGGGCTACTGTCTGTGTTCTGGGACTGGGGGTGCCCAGACTTGCCTGCCTGCGGCCTGTGGCGTGGCTCCATCGATTTCCTGGTATGGCCCAGCTTTAGCAGCAGCAACTCAAGATCCTCACGAGGGTCCAAGCCTCGCGAGGAGGACGACACCAAGACCTCCCTGGGGGCAGCCTCGCTAAGCTGACTCCCGAGGAGCGGAGATATCTATGCAGGGCGCACATCGCGAGGTTCACATGATGTGAGCCATGATGACCAAAGCCAGGCGGGCGCCAGCGAGCGCAGTGTACCAGTTTCCTCTTTGGTGCTAAGGAGGCAAGCGCACGCACGGAGTCCCGAGGAATCAAGCAAAGGTTTCCATATTGGTGCAACAAGACCAAGACCGCCAAGACGGTAGGACGGAGGTCAACGCGGAGCCCACTACAGCATCACCACCAGAGCCTTTGCAGGCGAAGACTACTTTTGTCAGATAACTTGTACTAGTTGTCTCCCTTCGAATTTGGCCGTTGTGGGATCCCTTCCCGCCTACATTTGGGAAGAGGACCGAGGCCACTATAAATAAGACTTAGCCACCAACATAGAGGGGGATCGGATCATTCAGGCCATCCTTACACCCACTAGCTCATCGAGCTCAAGAACACCTGACCTCCTGAGGCTGTTCATCCACTTTACCAGTTCATCCTCAGCCCCTCGACACAATCCACCACAAAGCTGGAGTACACCGTAAGGTGGACCGAACCAGGATAAATCTCCGTGTCCCTCGTTCTTTGGGTTCGTCGAGCTAGGTCGGGGGATCGTTAGCAAGCGGGCTAGGGAGAGAGTGTTCTTCATACGCACCCTAATGTTCAAACCTCTCAAGGGTTTGCGGAGCCCTAAATCCGACACAAGGATGCGCTAGCGGCCCTAAAGCTCGCTTTTACGTCTGCGATGGCCACGTGTCCAAGCAAGGAGGGAGCCCCGGAAGCTCCAAGGGCTGCACCAGCAAAGAAGAAGCAAATGTTCTCTTAAGATCGGGCCGAGACAAAGCAGGTGCCGGTCGACGAGGACAGGGCATCGGGCACCACCTTCATCATAGGCGCTGGCCTCCCTCCAAATCAAGAGGAGGCGTTGGTCAGCTTCTTATGCACGAACAAGGATGTCTACGCTTGGGAGCCCAAGGACCTGGTTGGGACCCCGAGGTGGGTAATCAAGCACCACCTGAGGGTGTGCCCTAATGCGAGACCGGTGAAACAGAAGGCGCGACGGAAATCCGCGGAGAAGCAGTGATTCATCATCCAAGAAACCCGCAAGCTGCAAGAAGCTGTCATCATTTGGGAGGTACGATATCCGGAATGGCTGGTGAACTCGATTATCATCCCCAAGAAAGGCGGGAAGGAGCGCATGTGCATCGATTTAACCAACCTCAACAAGGCCTGCCCTCAAGACCCCTTCCCGCTTCCACGCATCGATCAGATCATCGACTCCACCGCTGAGTGAAACTTGCTGTGCTTTGTAGACACATTCTCGGGCTATCACGAAATCAAGATGGCGATGCAAGATGTTGAGAAGATAGACTTCCTGACCCCATGCGGGGTGTACTGCTACACCTGCATGCCGTTCGGGCTGCGCAATGCCAGAGCAACCTTCCAGCGGCTGATGCACATCGCTCTAGGCCGGCAGCTCAGAGGGAACGCCGAGGCATATGTTGATGACATAGTGGTAAAATCTCGGGATGCAAGGACCCTTATCGAAGACCTGGCGGAGACATTTGCCAGCCTGCGCAAAGTGGACCTCACTACAAAAAAATACACTTTCGTGATGATACAAGTTTGTCATAGTAGGTCACGGTTTCTGTCATGCATGTACATCCATGATGATTTTATAACATAATTGTCAGGACCCCGACTCAATGCCACATCGATCTAGCATGTAACACCTCATATCACTTTGCGGTCTCACGCACGGTATTCCCACGGGTGTCGCCTTACCTTTGCCCGAGACCGTTTGCGCCTTTTGGCACACGTATATGATAGTGTCGCTAGCATCCATATGATAAGGAGCCCGGGCTGACATGGCTAGTCGTAAACCCAAAGTGGCACAAACTTACAGGGACAGGCATCCATGACCCAGCATCGAACGTGTCGGTCATCAGCGAGTGAATCCGGGCTATAGCACTGGGCTAGCAGGACTCCGGTAAACCGGGCTGTAGCGGGCTAACAGGACTCCGGTATTCATCGCGTGACATTTCCCCGAAGGGACAGACACCGGTACGAAGAAGGACACATGCCAGCCAGCCTAGGTGTTCCGGAGCAGTAGCAAGCTACCATGGCTCGGTGGAAACACTAGGAGACATTTCCCGGTAAGAGAGGCTACTAAGGATAAACAACTAGATAGTCAGATCCCACACATACTAAGCATTTCAATAACATTCACGCAATATGCTCGATATATGCAAATACAACATGGCATCACAACATGACTCTACGACTCAAGTATTTATTCATTAGGCTCCGAGGAGCGAGATATTACAAACATAGGCCTCATGACCCAACATTCAGAGCATACAAATCAAAGCACATGCGGAAGCTTAACATGTCTGAGTACAGACATCTACAAATGAAAAAGGCTTAGAAGCCTGACTATCTACCAGATCCTGCCGAGGGCACAAGATCATAGCTGAGGTAACAAGCTAAACATCGAAGTCCACGTGGAACTACTAGCGAGACCGAAGTCTCTCTGCAAAAACATAAAATAGGAAAACATGAGTACAAATGTACCCAGCAAGGCTTACATCAGAACTATCTACATATGCATCATTATCAACAAAGGGGATGGTGGAGTTTAACTGCAGCAAGCCAGCTTTGACTCAGTGGCTATCCTAAATTACGACTGCAAGTAACTCATTTGAGGTGGCGCACACAAGTCCACATATTCACCATATCAATACACCACTATGGATCTGCTCCCGTCTCCCAACGAGAACGCCATCCATAGCACTCACGCTTATCTTGCGTATTTTAGAGTATCCACTTTCACTTGTCTATGAACTGTTATAGGCAACCCAGAAGTCCTTTTCCGCGGACACGGCTATTCGAATAGATGATGTTAACCCTGCAGGGGTGTACTTCTTCATACATGTTTCCACCACTTAGCATCTGCACACGACATGTGCTCGGCAGACTTCAAGCGAAAGCCGACGTGGGTGTAGACCACGACCTACCTAAACACTCAAGTCTCTAGTTCAGGTTTATCGCCTATTCGGGTTCCATCCATGAGGAGATCCAGCCGGAGTTTCGCTCACAGCCCCAAACGATGTGAGCAGGGTTCTCGAGACACCAAACGGGCGCCCGGTACACCGTGCCACGTGCCTACCACATCACAGCCCACCCCTTCGGTCAGCGCTGCGCACGGCCTCCAGCATACTACAAACACCAGAAACAACTTGCAACTCCTGGACAGAGGACTAGGGTGAATAAGAAGTCGAGCAGGGTCATATTTCAGGGCCCAATGTATGGTAGTAGCTGTATCATGGATCACAAACATAGAACTCAGTTCCTGAGGACAGCTGCAATGAGACAACCCACCATGTACTCCTACATGGCCTCTCACCGCTACCTTTACCAAATCGTGTTCACACACTTAGCTCACACACAGTAGGACATGTTCACGCACCTCTGATTCATCCCGGATGAATCAGACCTGGCACAACTCTAAGGAATAGCAGGCATGAAAAACAAGCATGAATGAGTAGGCACATCAGGGCTCAAGCAACTCCTACTCATGCTAGTGGGTTTCATCTATTTACTGTGGCAATGACAGGTCATGCAAAGGATAAAGGGGTTCAGCTACCGCAGCAAGTAACAGATGAATCGTTGTTGTCCTAATGCAGTAAAAGAGAGCAGGAGCAAGAGAGTGGGATTGTATCGGAATGAACAAGGGGGTTTTGCTTGCCTGGCACTTCTGAAGATATTATAGTTCTTCATCGGTGTCATCGAACTCGTCGTCGAAACGTCGTCTACTGAGAGGGGACAGTTACCGGCAAACACAGAAGGACACAATCAATGCAATGCGACAATATGATGCATGCTATGACATGGCAATATGATGTGTGATAGGTCTAATGCAACTTGGGACATAAAGGTTTGAGTCCATTTGAACCAAGGATTCAAATGATCACCCAAAATAATAAGTGATATAAGTGCATTAGCTTGTTTCACCTAAACAGCAAGGTTAAAGTGTTCTTACATGCATGAAACTAGTACAGATGGAAAGATTGGATTTTTCTGATCATTTTTCATATATAATTTGTTTCATTTGGAGTTACGGTTGAATTTATATGATTTTTAGAAGTTAGCACTATTTTCTGGAATTTCCTGAATTATAATAAATCTAGAAAATGTATTATGGCGTCAGCATTACGTCAGGATGACGTCAGAGGTCAATAGGGAGGTCCAGGTCAAACTGACCTGTGGGTCCTGCATGTCAGCAGTTAATTAAACTAACTAATTTTGGTTAAAACTAATTAGATGTAGTTAGCAGAGGGGGGGCCCGCTTGTCATTGACTCAGAGGAGTCAACCTGGGCCCACCCAGTCCACATCAGGGGTCAAACCCAGGTCAGTGGGGTCAAACCCACCGGCGGCTTGATGCCGGCGAGGCTAGGGACGGCGGAGGGGTGCGGGTTTCCTCCTCCGGTGACCAAATCGACGGCGGAGGGTGGCTACGTGGAGCTGGAGATCGCGCGCGTCGAGTGGTGGCGGTGGGAGAAGCTGGGGTGGCCAGAGTTGTCGCCGGTGACGACCTTGGCGGTCACCGGAGTTCAGCCGAGGTCGAACACGGCGCTAGGGGGCAAGGCAAGGCACGTGGGGTGGTTTTCTGGGCTCCTGCGGGTGCGGTGAGGACGGTGGTGTGCTCGGAATCGAGCCAAAGTGGCTATGGCCACGACAGCGACGTGCGGTGGCGGCGGCGGGTGCGGCCGAGCTCGGTGTGGTCGCTGTGGTGCACAAGAAGGCAAACGGAGAGGGGGAGAAGGGGCAGGGGCTCACGGCGGTTGCGACGAGGCGAACGGCGAGCTCGGGGAAGCATCGGAGCGAGCGGGGCGGCGATGGCGATCTCGGCGGACCGAGGTTGAAGAAGACGGCGTGGCCGGCGTTCGAGGGCGTCCGGCGGGGCGTGGCTCGGTGAGGAGGTCGAGGATGAAGTGGCGGAGCTTCTGGCGCGTTGGTGAGGCGTGGGGTGGCCGGTGGCCACGGCGGCAACGAACGGCGGCGACGAAGGTTTCGGGCGGCTGCGCATGGGAGAGACAGAGGAGGGGAGAAACACAGGGGAGAGTGGGAGAGCGGTCGGGGCTGCGTGGAGTCGCGAGGGAGGCCCAGGGCAACAAGGGGAAAGCGGCGGAAGCAGGAGGTGGCGGAGTGTGTGCTCGCGCACGGCGGCCACGCGCGCGCTGTCCTCCTGGCGAGAGGTCGGTGATGACTGGCAGATGGGCCTGGTGGGCTGCTACAGTGCTAGGCCGGCCAGGTAAGCGCCAGGTAATCTCTCTCTCTCTCTCTCTCTCTATTAGTTTCTGTTTTCTATATTTCTTCCTCTGTTTTGATTTAGTTTAGCAGCTAAATCATTTTAATAAATTCTATAGTTTATTATGTGGCTTGCTAAAACATATACAAAGCCACTCACAAACTTCCAGAATTATTGGAGTCATATTTAATATATATTAAATATAAATCCAAAGAAAATAGTTATTGGATTAATTCAAATGGCCAAAATAAATATTTCTGTGACTCCAAAAATATTGGTTTGAATTTTACCTTTTACCAATATTTCTATAGAATAACAGGACATTTTCTTGGACTCATTTGAGAAGATTTAAATGTTGGTTATTTTTAGAGGTTTTCTGAGGCTTTTGAAAATTCCTCAATTCAAATTTCATTTGAATTTAAACATGATGCACACATGGAAACTAGCATAGGTCATGGCCAGAACTAGGGATGTGACAACTCACCCCCACTAAACAAGAATCTCGACCCGAGATTCAAGCATAGGGTAAGACGAAGGGGAAGGGCAACCTAACACAATCCTCACGATCCAGGTTGCCCTTCATAAGAACATTGATTCGATCACCATCATTGACTCGAATTCTTGCTCTGAGAACTCCAACTAACATGACAACAAGAGGAAAGGAAAAACTCTAAAAGAATCGTTCTTCTCGAAGATCAAACAACTTAGGATCAGCTCGCGGGGTGAGTCATGGCAAGATCTCTCGAGCTGGGACATGAAGTACACATCTAGAGGAATGGAGTGGAACGGATGGCGAAGGTTCACTAGGTAGACAACAATTCCACATTTAAGAGGGTGGTGAACGGTTGTCAACGTAGCGAGCAGTTGAGTTGCCATGATACCATAACGATGCACTTTAGGAAAGGTGACTCATAGAAATATCCCCTTAAGTGGCAAAAAGAATTACCTTTGATTTAGAAATCATTGAAACTCTTTATACCAGCCTAAGCCAATTCTCGAGCGATTGTTTAGAGGGGTTCGGTAGAATGGCATACCCGGATTAGAATGGATGATGTGGATTACCTTGTTGAAAACAACACAAGGGATGGTTTTAGTAACTGGGGAAAAGCTCAACAGTAGAGAGTGAGTCCACTGTTGAAAAGTTATAGCATAACCGGGGAAGCGGGGAGCAATCCCGGTTAGTAACTATGATAGCACCTAGTGCTTGCGCGTGCTCTCAAGAACGTGAGCATTTCCATATTCATCAAGGTTTTACCAATATCCGTGTCAAGAATCCTGGCAACACAACATACTACCATGATGAAAAATGGTTGAGGATGCAGATGCAAAGGAAGATAACACTTTCTCAGATTTCACCTTAGCGAGAACAAGGGGACAAAATCTGGATGATCGACCGAGAGACATTTAGCACTTCGCTTCTAATGTTCTCCTTGACGTCCTAGTGCAACCCATTAATTAAAATGGTTTGGTACCCAGAACATCAGGTAAAAGGTCGGACTTCCGGAGCACAAGAATCCATAAGGAATAACTATGGAGTAAATCCTACGAAATCCTCATGGGGATGTGGCCAACTTTCTCAATCAAGATACTACAATAACAGGTATTCCAGTTGGGTGTGTTGGCCATGACATTCTCTTTACCGGGTTACAGAGAGACCAATATTTGTCACATCCCTGGTCCTGTTATGCACTAGGCTAGACCTCATGTGAGTATCATGTTTTAATTCAAATGAAATTTGAATTGAGGAATTTTTAAAGCCTCAGAAACCTTCTAAAAATGATCAACATTAAAATCTCCTCAAAGAAGTCCAAGAAAATGTTCCTCTTAGTCTCTGAAAATATTGCAAAGAGGTAAAACTCAAAACAATATTTTTGGTATCTCAGAGTTAATTATTTTGGGCCTCTGAATTAAATAAATAGCTATTTGCATTGGATATATATTTGATATATAAATAATATATGTCCAATAATTACTGGAACATTTTATGTGGTTTGGTATATTTTAGTCCTAGCCACATAACTATTTCCAGGATTTTATAAAATGGTTTAGTGTCTAAAACTAAATCAAAACAAACTACAGAAAATAGAAAACAGAATTAAATAGAAATGAAAGAGAGAGAGAGAAGGACTTATCTGGCGCTCACCCGGTAGCCAGCCGGCCCAGCTCCTGTGCGGCCCAGCCCATCTCCACTTCCCCCCCCTGTCGCCTTCCTCCTCGCGCTAGTAGGCACAGGCGCGTGGCCGACGCACGCCGGCGCACGCCCCGGCCACCTCCTGCTTGCCGCTCCACCTCGA